>NC_041391.1:652230977-652247782 GCF_002162155.2 Triticum dicoccoides | reverse complement strand
CAACGCTCACTGTTCATCCAGAGACAACATCGATCGGCTTCAGTTAGCAGCGGTAGCGAAGGAATCACTCTATTGGGTTCAGTAACGCGTAGCCTACAGTGCAATCGCTCGGGTTCAGTTAGAGCCCAACGCCTCGCTCGGGTTCAGTTAGAGCCAATGCCTCGCACACACGCGCGTACGTGTACGAGAGAAACGCGCATCGCTCGGCCCCCGACCACCCACCGTAACCGGGAACTCCCCGAAATTTTCCTCGCCCTTGCTTCTACCATGGTGTTTTCCGTCATGGATGGCCCAAAGAATGTCATGCAGCTGCGTCTCCGACCCGCCCAGGACGAAAATCCCATTTTCTTTCATGATTTTTTGTCATAGAAGTAGGAGCCCACCACTTCTATGATGATACCGGGTTTTGTCACAATTATCGTCATAGAAGTGTCATAAGTATGACAGGATTTTTTTCCGTCGGCCCAAAATGTCACGGATGTGTCTTTTTTTTGTAGTGATGATTGACTGCTCTCATTGAGCAATATGTGAAACTATAACTGATCTGCCTTTGATCACTGCACATTTCCTGATGGGCTGTTGTGTGGTACCATCAGGTAATAAATATAAAGTCTTTAAATTGTCCCAACAAAACAAATAATGCATTTGCTGTTGTACATAACATTTTTAGAGGTAGCTGTGGAGGTTAATTTTCCAATTTCCAGTGAGAATAAGGACATGATAGCATCTCTCAAGCAAGATGACATCATAGTGAAGGCTATGAGAACGAGCAAGGTGTGCTGACCAACAGTCACCCTTTTGTATACTTGCTATTTATTTACTCATTACTACCCATACCAACAAGTAAAATCATGATTATGAAGTATAATGGTAGAAAATCCAATAGTGAGGAATTTGTTGCAATGTGAACTACTAGCTCACAACAAATCTTCATTGACCCCAACAAGCCCATACCATATCTTGGAGATAGGCTGACATAATTCAAGTAAGCAGTAACAACAATCATCAAAAATATGCACCAACCAAATATATTACATCTGTGCACATATCATCAAAAACATGCACCAATCAAGAGCAGTCTATACTTGACAAATCCTTCAAAATATGCACTAATCATCATACTACCATAGAGTAATACATGAAACTATAACTGATCCTCATTCCATCATTACAAATTTCCTCACGGACAGATTTTGTGCTTGCCTTTTAGTTTTTAATAACTAAGCATCAACAAATACATATACACAGTCTTCAAATAATCCCAACAAACCAGAACATGTGTATGCTCCGGTGAATATACTTTTTCTATATCTAGTAGTGTGTGGGGGGGTCATTTTCTAGGGAGAAAAAGTACTTGATAGCATCTGTCAAGCAAGATGATAGCATAGTGAAGGCTATGTTGATGAGCAAGGTATGCTGGCCAACACTCACCCTTTTCTCTTACTTGCTACGGAAGTGTTTACCCATTACTACCCATACGAACAATTAAAACCATGATTATGCAGTACATTGTCAGATTATCTTGTGGTAAGATTAGTTGTTGCAATATGACCTACTAGTTGACAGTAAATCTGTGAATACCCGAAACATGCACACAAGCAAGTGTCAGATATTAACTTCGGCGGTGCTGCTAGATCGCAAAATTAAGGCCAGATCGACATGCGAAGGGCAGGGAAGATCAATCTTACCTATGAAGTGGTACTAGATGGGGCTGGAGTAGACTTGTTCGAAGCTGACACCACCGGAGCTTCAGGCGGCGCAGCCAAGATTGGGAAGAAGTGGTGTCATTGTCGGACCTTACTATCCATGAAAAAGTAGAGAATCATGGCCAGAGCAGGGGGAGTGGGTGGCCTCGCGGATTCGGCCGATTTGACAACGATGGGGGTGGCCAAGGTGACGGCTTGGCAAACCCTAGCCGTCGCCCTCCGCGTCGCCTCTCTGTCTCTGCAAAGAACTAATTATGGTGCGATTGGGAATGGGAGTGGGGTTGGGGTTGGGGCCATCGCTCACTTTTCTGTCTGCCTCCCACTTGTACAGGCCCACAAAAGGAACAAAGTGTTGGGCCGGATCAGATGCAGATTTCGCAGCTTTCCCTATTCTGGCCAAACAGAAAAGATCAGCATGACCACAGGTGTGCTTTTGAAGAAACCCTAAAAATACACTGCTGTTCATATTGCATGTGGATGAGTCTTTCAGTACACCAATTGATCTTGAATAATTTTAAGCACTGCACAATATATATATGAAAATAATGGTTAACCAATAAAATGGTAAACCATTAGATGCAAGGTTACAAATATTTGAAAAAATCAATAATTGAACTGTATGCATTTTTATGATTAAATTTAATAAATGTAACATTTTTGCAAAAACTATGATAATTAAAATATTAATTGGTATTTTCAAAAAAAAAACAACCGCAAAGGACTACTTATGCCAACCAGAACTTCTTCAGGGTTTTGGTTATTCATCTATTCTTTGGCATGCTGGTTCTCATTACGCCTTCTTTGGACCTTCTATTTGTCCGACAAGTTGCTGATATATTGGGCTAGCGCCTTGTGTTTCGCCCTCGCACTATTCTTCATTTGGTAGCTTTGGCAACTCCTTCGGCGTGCTCAAGAATACTAACGAAAGCCGGGTCCAGATATTTTCCACATAACGCGCAATGATATGCCATATGCTTAAGCACATTGCATTGCCCATTCTGCAATTGTTCAAGGGTTTTCTGAGTGTGTGCATCCATCTCTCCTTCGGAAATGTCCGCATAATCATGAGAATAAGGCTGCAAGTTTAAATTATGTATGATATAAGCTGCACCAATGTTTACAGTTACTAATATTCCCTAAGTTCCATACTGTAGTGCCTATAAATTATTTTTAAAGTAAATATTTATTAACTTTGAAATTTTTTGGAGAAAAAAGCAATATCAAATCCATATGAAAGCATAAATCATATGATGTACTTTAAAAAAAATTGTCAATAAACATGCACAACCTTTATGATGTCTGACTTTTAGCATAAAACCAAAACGCACTAAATTGTGGAGTAGATGAACCATTAATTTCTCAAAGATTGATTGAATAAATAATGATCATTATGTACTGATGATCAACAGTATATTTAGAGCTAGATTCTATTAGGCCAATGAAAGTACATGTAGTCCCCATGTGTGGTTTTGGTAATTAAATGACAATCCTAATGGACAAATGTTTGCACTGAGATATACATTTGAAGGAAAGTTCCATTTGCAATGGATGAAGAATATTGGATGAATTGGTGGATGAAATCCATCAACATCTATATATGCATTGAGACTTGATAATGAATGACAATTCCTATGAAGAAACAATGACATCAAGTTATATAGGAAGGTTTGTTCCATGGGTGATGCAAGAAGGATATTGAATGGATTCGGAATGAATGCCATATACTTGTAGTTGTGCATCAAGATTAATCATGGAGCAAAGATTAAGGTTGACCAAGATGAAGATCGAAGATTGAATTCAAAGATGGTCAACACACAAGCGCAAATCATGTGCCACGTGAGATCTTGTGGTATGGTCAGAATTTGTCAATTGCGCTTTGTGTACTAACCCATACTATGTGTTGCCAATGTTTTTGAGAGGAGATTCTCATGGGCTCGCATCGAGAGAGATATTTCAAGTGCCTATGAGAGGATGACATCAAGTGTTGATGATCATGGTTGACAAGGGCAAGTTCAAGATAACTATCCCGAAGGACTACATGCTTGAAGCTTGTGGATAATCACATGATGGACACATGAAGATAAATACAAAGCAAAGCTTTCCACATTGTGTATGGGGGAGCTACTTGAAGACTTCAACAATGTCTTGCCATTCAACTTGATCCAAGAAGAAACTTCAACTTCAAGCTCAAGTGAAAGGTTCGAGTCAAAGGTATTAGTTCCTTCGACGTTAGTGTTGTGGAGTGATGAACACCGAAGGAACACATACACTCAAGAATGGATTATTGATAGCTATGTAGTGTAGACCTGTTATGATTCTTGAGTTATAGGGATCCCGCACTATTAAGAGGGGATCAAAGGGGTTCGTGATAGATTTTCTCAAGTCAACATCTTCTCTACACAATTCCACTCATATCCTATATACCAAAGAAAATCCAAAGCCAAATAGGTTACCCAAATACATGATAAAACCTTTGCATATTTTGAATCCTCCATTTTGGTTCATCTTGGGTGGTTCTCTATGTGAGGACCTGGGTTTTTTTCGTAGCTTCAAAACGAGCCCAAGATCATCAAAATCGGAGTCCGGATGTAAAAGTTGTGCCTGTTTCAGTTTCTAGGCTGCAGCAGTTTGGTTTAGCCGGATCATCCGGGTCCTCTCCCATATCATCCGGGCTTTGCCCGGATCATCCGGGTTCCTTCCCGGATCATCCGGGTTATTCGTAAAATTCATCACAGAAGCTTGTTTCGCTAGCCGGATTATCCGGCTACCCACCTGGATCATCCGGGACTTGCCCGGATCATCCGGCTATGTTCCCGGACATCCGGGTATCTACTTCACGACATTGTATATTGACCTTCCCGGATCATCCGGGCATTGCCCGGATCATCCGTGTATGCGTCCAGATCATCCCGGCAGGTCAACAACTGCGGGAAATGGCTCTATTTTCTTTGGGGGTATAAATATCCCTCTCCCACTCCGGGGGAGGGTTGATCACTTCATCCCAAATCGTCCCAAGAACACAAGTGGCTCCCTCTCACTTCTCCTACACCAAATCTTAGATCCCGGAGAGATTAGTGAGTGTTCTTGAGACTTGTTCCAATCAAAAGATAGATCGTCTCCCTCTCCCTCTTGTGACCAAAGAAATTCATGATTTGAGCAAGTCTTGAGCATTTCCCCCTTGATCTTGTTACTCTTGGTGCTCCGGTGAGGAATCAACTTGTGATTTGTCCCCCGGAAAGTTTGTGAAGGTTTGGAGGCCGCCTCAAGGTCTACCACTAGTGGTTGAGAATTTCCTTCGTGGTGATATCTCAAGGAGAATAGGGTGAGCCTTCGTGGCGTTGGTGTGCCTTCGTGCTAACATCCACCTCTCTAACGGTGACTAGCTTCCCTCCAAGGAAGTGAACATCGGGATACATCCTCGTCTCCGTGACTTTGATTATCCCTAACCCTAACTCCTTACTTGTGGTTGACTTTGGTCATTTGACCGTGCATTCACTATATCTTGTTGTCCTCATTATATTGTGGTGGTTGATTATATTGTGTTGGCCATTTCCTTGTAGAGATTATTTAGGCCTACACTTCATATTCCGCAATTCATACTTGCTACTATTGATATACATTGTGATTAGTGTGAATTGCTAACTTGTGTTATAAACTTCCATATATTGTGATATTGCTCAAGTAAGTTTGTGTAACTTACTTGAGTTTGCTTGTATCATTAAATTCCATATATTGTGATACAATTTGTGTAAGCTTGTATTGCTTACTTGTGGTTGTGTGTATTATTCATTTCCATACCTCGTGATATACACTGAGTAAGTTTGTGTGACTTACTTGTGCTTACTCATATCCTGTTGTTCTCATCTTGTTTATGCTAAGTTGTTGGTGCACTTAGTGAGCCTAGTATATTTAGGATTTGTGTTTGAAAAGTATCCACTTAGTTTATTTCTGCATTAGGATATAGCCAAATCCGTAAAAGATTTTAAAACGCCTATTCACCCCCCCTCTAGGCGACATCGTGGTCCTTTCAATTGGTATCAGAGCCCGGTCTCTCCTTATTAGGCTTCACCGCCTAGAGAGTAACGATATCGACTAGTGAACTAGTTCACAAAAACACTTTTGATTTGGATGGCACAAATTATCACCTATGGAGAACTCGCATGCTTTGTCACTTCCGGGCCATGGGTCCAAATGCTTTGCGAATTGTTCTTATAGGAATTTCTATTGCTAAGGATGGACATTCTCCATCTATTGAGGATATGTATCTTGATTGTGATACTTCTCTTGTCATTCATCAAGCTTTAACCTTTGAAGTGTCTAAGGCAGTCACGACTTGCAAGTCGGCTCATGAGACTTGGACCAAACTTGAAGATATATATGGTGGGTCCAATCTTGATGAAGATAATATTCTATTTGGGGAGTTGATGGAGGAGTTCTCTGTCAGGACCCCGACTCAATGCCACATCGATCTAGCATGTAACACCTCATATCACTTCGCGGCCTCACGCACGGTATTCCCACGGGTGTCGCCTTACCTTTGCCCGGGACCGTTTGCGCCTTTTGGCACACGTATATGACAGTGTCGCTAGCATCCATATGATAAGGAGCCCGGGCTAACATGGCTAGTCGTAAACCCAAAGCGGCACAGACTTATAGGGACAGGCATCCATGACCCAGCATCGAACGTGTCGGTCATCAGCGAGTGAATCCAGGCTGTAGCACTGGGCTAGCAGGACTCCGGTGAACCGGGCTGTAGGGGGCTAACAGGACTCCGGTATTCACCGCGTGACATTTCCCCGAAGGGACAGACACAGGAACGAAGAAGGACACATGCCGGCCAGCCTAAGTGTTCCGGAGCAGTAGCAAGCTACCATGGCTCGGTGGAAACACTAGGAGACATTTCCCCGTAAGAGAGGCTACTAAAGATAAACAACTAGATGGTCAGATCCCACACATACCAAGCATTTCAATAACATACACACAATATGCTCGATATGTGCAAATACAACATGGCATCACAACATGACTCTATGACTCAAGTAATCTATTCAATAGGCTCCGAGGAGCGAGATATTACAAACATGGGTCTCATGACCCAACATTCAGAGCATACAAATCAAGCACAAGCGGAAGCTATCATGTCTGAGTACAGACATCTATAAATGAAAAAGGCTGAGAAGCCTGACTATCTACCAAATCCTGCCGAGGCACAAGATCGTAGCTGAGGTAACAAGCTAAACGTCGAAGACCACGCGGAAATAATAGTGAGACTGAAGTCTCTCTGCAAAAACATAAAATAGGAAAACGTGAGTACAAATGTACCCAGCAAGACTTACATCAGAACTATCTACATATGCATCATTATCAACAAGGGATGGTGGGGTTTAACTGCAGCAAGCCAGCTTTGACTCGGTGGCTATCCTGAACTACGACTGCAAGTAACTCTTTTGAGGTGGCGCACACGAGTCCACATATTCACCATATCAATACACCACTATGGATCCGCTCCCGTCTACCTACGAGAACGCCATCCATAGCACTCACGCTTATCTTGCGTATTTTAGAGTATCCACTTTCACTTGTCTATGAACTGATATAAGCAACCCAGAAGTCCTTTTCCGCGGACACGGCTATTCGAATAGATAATATTAACCCTGCAGGGGTGTACTTCTTCACACACGCTCTCACCACTTACCGTCGTTTACACGACATGTACTCGGCAACCTTCAAGCGGAAGCCCAACGTGGGTGTCGGCCACGACCTACCTAATCACCTAAGTCTCTAGTCCAGGTTTATCGCCTATTCGGGTTCCATCCATGAGGAGATCCGGCCGGAGTTTCGCTCACAGCCCCAAACGATGTGAACAGGGTTCCCGAGACACCAAACGGGCGCCCGGTACACCGTGCCACGTGCCTACCGCATCACAGCCCACCCCTATGGTCAGCGCTGCGCACGGCCTCCAGCATACTACAAACACCAGAAACTACTTGCAACTCCTGGACAGAGGACAAGGGTGATTAAGAAGCCGAGAGGGTCCATTGGTTTCGGGCCCAATGCGTGGTAGTAGCTGAATCATGGATCACAAACACAGAACTCAGTTCCTGAGGACGGCTGCAATGAGACAACCCACCATGTACTCCTACATGGCCTCTCACCGCTACCTTTACCAAATCGTATTCACACACTTAGCTCACACATAGTAGGACATGTTCACACACCTCTGATTCATCCCCGATGAATCAGACCTGACTCAACTCTAAGCAGTAGCAGGCATGACAAACAAGCATGAATGAGTAGGCACAACAGGGCTCAAACAACTCCTACTCATGCTAGTGGGTTTCATCTATTTACTGTGGCAATGACAGGTCATGCAAAGGATAAAGGGGTTCAGCTACCGCAGCAAGTAACAGATGAATCGATGTTGTCCTAATGCAGTAAAAAGGAGCAGGAGCGAGAGAGTAGGATTGTATCGGAATGAACAAGGGGGGTTTTGCTTGCCTGGCACTTCTGAAGATAACATTGAGTCTTCATCAGTGTCAACGATCACATCATCGGTATCACGTCTATCGAGAGGGGACAAATACCGGCAACACAGAAGGGAACACAATCAATGCAATGCACAATATGATGCATGATCATGACATGGCAAAATGAATGTGTTATGAGCTAATGCAACTAGCAATAGATTAAATGAAGTTGGTTTGAATACAAGATTCAAATTCAAACTCCATATGTGATTATTTAAATGCCCTTTAATTGATTTGTGCTAAACAGCATCTATAAGTTGTTCTAACATGCATGGAAATGGTACAGATGGATTCCTTGAATTTTTCTGATAATTTTTCATATATAAATTATTTAATTTGGAGTTACGGTTAATTTTCTATGATTTATTGAAGTTTTAGCTATTTTCTGGAATTTCCTGATTATTTTTAAATCCAGAAAATACTTATTGCATCAGCATGACATCATCATGACGTCAGCAGGGTCAACTGGGCTGGCTCGGGTCAAACCTGACGTGTGGGGTCCACACGTCAGTGACACAGAAGCTAATCCCGCGTTGACTCGGGCTTTGACCCGCTACGGGGCCCGCTGTCAGTGTCTGTTAGTGTGTTAATGGGAGGGGGATTAGCCGCTAATGACGGTTCACGTCAGATGCGCCGGCGGTTGGACGACGGCGACGATCAGAGCGGCGGTGGCTCGCCGGAGTTGCGCCAGAGACGACGGTTCGACGCGCCGGGGGCACCAGAGGATAGCCCGTGCCCGCGCGCATCTAGGGGAACCATCGGGAGGTGCGGGGGTGGACGGAGTTCGCCGGAGGCGAGGTTGTGGCGGCGGCCGGAGTTCGGCGCCGATGGAAACGACGACACCGTGCACGGGAGGAGCTACGGTTAGCATCTACGTGTTCTACAAAAGCTCACGAACCCAACGGAGGCACGCACGGGACCAAATGGCCACCGGAGCCTCGTCGGCGATGAGCTTGTGCGGCGGCGTACTGTCGGGGAAGAGAGGCGCGGCGGCTACGGCATGCTAGAGAGAAAACGGAGAGGGGGAGGATGATTAGGAGCTCACGTGGAGTGCAGTGGTGGCCTCGGCGTGTTCGGGGAAGCTCGGACGGCGACGAATCGACGGCGACCATCGGCGGCGGTCGAGGACGAAGACGATGGCGTGGAGGCGAAGCAGAGCTTCCCGAGGGGCTTGGCTCGGTGGGGAGGAAGAGGGGGTCGGGGCGGAGCTTCCTGGGGCGTCGGTGAGGCTTCGGGATGGCTGCGGCCGCGGTAGCGGCGTCGGCGGCGACGAGCTCCGCTCGGTCGCGGGAGGGAGAGGGAGCAGAGGGGGATAGGGACGGAGGGAGAGACACGGGAGAGTGAGAGAGGGTCGAGGGAGCCGCGTGGCGTCTCCAGGGAGTAGCGGAGGCAAGCAGGGAGGCAGGAGGTGGCCGAGGCGGCATCGGCGCTCGCCACCGAGCTGCTTCGGTGCGAGGGGAGGAAGACGACAGGAGAGGGGTGGGCTGGGCTGCGCTGGGCCGGTCCTGTTGGGCCACCGGGTGGGCTTCACAGGTAAGTCCAGGTGGTTCTGCTCCTTTTATTTAATTCTGTTCTGTTTTTCTTTTATTTAATTCTTTTGCCACTGTTTTGAATTTAAAATAATTCAAACAATGCCAAAAGCTCCTCTGAATATTTTATATTGCTAGATGGACTTTTCCAAAAGCTTATAAAATATTTCAGGGGTATTTGAAATTATATTCTAATTATATGAATATAATTCAAATTCAAATAGCTAATGAATTAAATCCAAAGTCCCAAAAATAAATCCTTAAAAATGTTCAATATTTTGGTTGGGACCAGAACCCTTACCAAAAATTATCAAACATTTAAGAAGAGCCTTTTGGAGCAATGAATGAGATTTCTAGGGTTTTTGCCCCTCTTTTATTTAGGGTTTTGAGGCTTCCAATATTCCTCAATTCAAGTTTCAAAAATATAGACATGATGCACACATGAAGCTAGCCTAGAGCAATGCCAGAAACTAGGGATGTGACAACTCACCCCCACTAAACAAGAATCTCGTCTCGAGATTCAAGCGTAGGGTAGGATGAAGGGGAAACGCAAACTAGTATAATCTTCACGATCCAGGGTGCACTTCAAATGAACGTTGATTTGAACACCATTATTGTCTTGAAGTCTTGCTCTGAGAAATCCTGTCGACATGACATGGAGGGAAGAAGGAGACTCTAGAAGGGTCGATCTTCTCGAAGATCGAACAACTCAGGATTAACTCACGGAATGAGACATAGCAACATCTCTCGAGCTGAGAGATGAAGCACACCTCTAGAGAAATGGAGTGGAACAGATGACGAAGGTTCACTAGGTAGACAACGATTCCACACCTAAGAAGGTGGTGAACGGTTGTCAACGTAGCGAGGAGTTGAGTTGCCATGATACCACGACGAAACATCCTGGAGGGGGGTGATTCGTAGATTATTATCTTAAGTGGCAAAAAGAATTACCTTTGATATAGAGATCGTTAAGACTCTCTATATCAGCCTAAGGCAAATCACAGCAATCGATTGGCGGGGTCGGTAGAATGGCATACTTGGACTTGGATGATGTGGATTACCTTGTTGAAGACAACGTAATGGATGATTTTGCTTATCACCGGAAATGGAAGAGACCCATGGTAGAATGGCACATTGGCGGTGCAAGCTAGGAACAAAATGCAGATGCTGGGAATGATTCTGGTAACTGGGGAAGAGCCCAACAATAGGGAGTGAATTCACTTTTTGAAGATGTCATAGCATTGCCGAGGAAACTGAGAGTAATCCCAGTTAGAGCCGATGATAACACGTAACGCTTGTGCGTGCTCTCAAGAACTTGAGCATTTCCACAATCATCAAGGTTTTATCAACATCCGTGTCAAGGGTGCCGACAGCACAACATACTACCATGATGAATAGCGATGGACGATGCACATGCAAAGGAGGATAACACTTTCTCAGATTTCACCTTAGCGAGGCCAAGGGAACGAAATCTGGATGATCGACCGAGAGACATTTAGCACTCCGCTTCTAATGTTCTCCTTGATGTGCTAGTGTAACCCATTCATAGATATGGTTTGATATCTAGAACATCAAGTAAAAAGGTCGGACTTCGGAACACAGAAATCCATAGGGGCAACTAGGGAGTAAATCCTACGAAATCCCTATGGGGAGGTGGCCAACTTCATCAATCAAGATATTATAATAACAGGTCTTCCGGCTGGGTGTGTTGGCCACGACATCCACTTTACCGGTTATCGCGCGACCAATATTATAATTCTTGGGAAATATTCCAACCATCATATCTGCCTGAGATTCAGATCTGGTTGGTGTCAGGATATTCCAGACTCATCGAGTCTAGGAAGAAAAACGGAAATTTGCAACACAAATCGACGAGATGATGTTGCGAGATTCTCGGGAGATGAACTACGATAGCAAGCTCCAAAACATGAGCTGGTTCTGCTGCAAACATGTGAACACGTTGTCCCAGACAAGCATGACCACGTGGTAGTCTTATAATAAAACACTACCGAGTTCAGGAGGGGGAACCATCAACGAGGGTATCGAAGTTTTTTCATAAGTCCGGATTAGCTCTTATGAAGGAACTCCTTCTCCTTGAACAAATCCATCAGTGGCTTGGTGTGCTAGGGATACATATAGATTGAAGGTTGCAAGTCTTCAAACCACAGCATTCTTCGCACGTGTGCATGACTGATTTGGAATGATTCCAAAGAAAGCAACATTGACTTTCTCGAATCCACGGCGGCAACTTGCATCAGATGCACATGAATTAAAGGAAGTCACTACCTTCATCCAAACATATGCTTCATGAGCTAGCATGAACAAATGCTTTCAAAAGTTTCCAACACTAGCTTAATGTTCAGCAAAATTATGGAGAAGACAAGGATGTTGTCAATGGGCTCAACAACAATTCATCTAGGTTTCCTTTTAAAAGGAATTCCATAGTTAAGTGAACACGGTGATAGCATTGGTCAGACCCAAAGGATATAATGGTGTATGCTCGAGGGATCAACCACGAGTAAGACAACATTACGAACATCGTTGGTTCCGACTTGATTTGACGATAGCCCACACTCAAATCAAAGGATTGATAAGACAATAGGTCCAGCAACTGATCACAAAGACCAATCGATGAAGATATCATCTTTCTTCAACACACACTACACAAGAATATCCCTTTGGAACGAACTAAGTCAGGCAAGCTTTTATCTTCCAACCCTCCAAGTTGGTGTTTAGCTTAACCAACTAGCTCAGGGATATCTAACACCGATTCTTGGAGAGAAGGTGGTTCACAAGAAACCAACTTGATCACGAACTCAACATAGCGGTCAGGTGACAACCCGGTAACACCTCCAAGAAGATATTTGGAAAGTCACGAACCACCGGTATGTTACTAAGCTCGAGAACAATCTTGCTTTTGAGAGCAAGACGATATGATCAAATGAGTGAGGACTTGACAAGATCCTAACTCATCAATCGAAGGGTGCACCGAAATAAGGACTAGGTAGCACGATCAGTCTTAGAAGGATGATTCGAAAACCAACATACTAAAAATGAAATTATTATCCTTTAACTACCAAGCAACAGAGTTGCTAGCAGTATTGATTTCACACATCACAACTCATTTGTCGGTATTCCGGTTGCATCAACACGAGGGCCGAGGAATGAACAGTGATGGCAAGAAGTATCACTGTACCAAGAGTTCATGGGATGGTGTGCAATTCCTATAACAATCCCGATATAAAGATGGTGATACTCCAAGGTAGAACAGAACAAAAGCTGGATTAGCAATTTGATCTGCGGAGCACAACTTCTTTGACCCAATCCTGGATATGGAAGAGGTACTGGAGTTTGTTTCTCCTAGTCATTCCGAACTAGAACGGCTTGACGGACCACAAGAATAACGAGCATCGGTGAACACGAATGCACGACATCAACTTGACTATCAACTGATAGACGAAGGTCAGTAGACAACTAAAGAGAACAACTCAAAGGAACATATAATTTTCTGAGTTGTGGATGCATAGATTAGTATGTCGAACCAAGTTCAACATATTTCTTCCGGATAACCCATGCGGAAAGGTAGAACTGGCAGAGCCACAATATATAATGGAGAACTCATCAAAAATAATACTGTTGTGATATTTCAGTTCAATGAGGAACTTCTGCCATAAGTAGTTCATGGTATCTGGAAGAAGAAGATACCACGGACTTCCAGGACTATCGCAAAGGTTACTAATATCCTAAAGGCACTAGCAATTACTATCAACATGAAGTAGGTAGAGTGAATCTCGGGTTCAGAACCCAGGAGTAGAATACCTATTACTAAGTAGCATCACGGGATGCTTTCGAGGATAAAGGCCAGAATCATCATACTGCGAACACAAAACATGGCTAGACTACTAGATGATCCCCTGAGACACCTAGGGTCATAATAATATCTCCAACATATATGTCAAGGTAACGGAGTACCTCAATTCACTGATTAGTGTGGTTAATCTGGCCCATGGGCACATTGAAACGGGAAGAAAGGGATTTGCAAATGCATCGGACTATTTAGAAACCTGGGATGACTCGGACAGCATAACGGCTATAATTGCTCAAAAAGATTTGAGACAATCACAAAAATGGTGGCATAACCACTCAGAAGCACAATATCAAGGTTCCGAGATCAACAATTAACATACGGAAGTAGTAGGAACTGAACTGAGACTTAAATCCAACAATCTTATAAGTCTACTGATTAGTAACACGTGATCCTAATAGAAAGAAGAGATAGCCTAGTTCTTAATCCCCACAGGAAAGATAAGATAACTCAGATCAGAAGGGCATGAGGTATAAGGAGTAAAAAGAGCCTTACGTTCCATCCCACAATCAATTCCCTTATATAACTAAAGAATTTCTAGACTCAACTTCGACCAGTTTGGCTTGGTAATCCTACAGGCAGTCAAGCTCTGATACCAACGCTGTCAGGACCCCGACTCAATGCCACATCGATCTAGCATGTAACACCTCATATCACTTTGCGGCCTCACGCACGGTATTCCCACGGGTGTCGCCTTACCTTTGCCCGGGACCGTTTGCGCCTTTTGGCACACGTATATGACAGTGTCGCTAGCATCCATATGATAAGGAGCCCGGGCTGACATGGCTAGTCGTAAACCCAAAGCGGCACAGACTTACAGGGACAGGCATCCATGACCCAGCATCGAACGTGTCAGTCATCAGCGAGTGAATCCAGGCTGTAGCACTGGGCTAGCAGGACTCCGGTGAACCGGGCTGTAGCGGGCTAACAGGACTCCGGTATTCACCGCGTGACATTTCCCCGAAGGGACAGACACAGGAACGAAGAAGGACACATGCCGACCAGCCTAAGTGTTCCGGAGCAGTAGCAAGCTACCATGGCTCGGTGGAAACACTAGGAGACATTTCCCCGTAAGAGAGGCTACTAAAGATAAACATCTAGATGGTCAGATCCCACACATACCAAGCATTTCAATAACATACACACAATATGCTCGATATGTGCAAATACAACATGGCATCACAACATGACTCTATGACTCAAGTAATCTATTCAATAGGCTCCGAGGAGCGAGATATTACAAACATGGGTCTCATGACCCAACATTCAGAGCATACAAATCAAGCACAAGCGGAAGCTATCATGTCTGAGTACAGACATCTATAAATGAAAAAGGCTGAGAAGCCTGACTATCTACCAAATCCTGCCGAGGCTCAAGATCGTAGCTGAGGTAACAAGCTAAACGTCGAAGACCACGCGGAAATACTAGTGAGACTGAAGTCTCTCTGCAAAAACATAAAATAGGCAAACGTGAGTACAAATGTACCCAGCAAGACTTACATCAGAACTATCTACATATGCATCATTATCAACAAGGGATGGTGGGGTTTAACTGCAGCAAGCCAGCTTTGACTCGGTGGCTATCCTGAACTACGACTGCAAGTAACTCTTTTGAGGTGGCGCACACGAGTCCACATATTCACCATATCAATACACCACTATGGATCCGCTCCCGTCTACCTACGAGAACGCCATCCATAGCACTCACGCTTATCTTGCGTATTTTAGAGTATCCACTTTCACTTGTCTATGAACTGATATAAGCAACCCAGAAGTCCTTTTCCGCGGACACGTCTATTCGAATAGATCATATTAACCCTGCAGGGGTGTACTTCTTCACACACGCTCTCACCACTTACCGTCGTTTACACGACATGTACTCGGCAACCTTCAAGCGGAAGCCCAACGTGGGTGTCGGCCACGACCTACCTAATCACCTAAGTCTCTAGTCCAGGTTTATCGCCTATTCGGGTTCCATCCATGAGGAGATCCGGCCGGAGTTTCGCTCACAGCCCCAAACGATGTGAACAGGGTTCCCGAGACACCAAACGGGCGCTCGGTACACCGTGCCACGTGCCTACCGCATCACAGCCCACCCCTACGGTCAGCGCTGCGCACGGCCTCCAGCATACTACAAACACCAGAAACTACTTGCAACTCCTGGACAGAGGACAAGGGTGATTAAGAAGCCGAGAGGGTCCATTGGTTTCGGGCCCAATGCGTGGTAGTAGCTGAATCATGGATCACAAACACAGAACTCAGTTCCTGAGGACGGCTGCAATGAGACAACCCACCATGTACTCCTACATGGCCTCTCACCGCTACCTTTACCAAATCGTGTTCACACACTTAGCTCACACACAGTAGGACATGTTCACACACCTCTGATTCATCCCCGATGAATCAGACCTGACTCAACTCTAAGCAGTAGCAGGCATGACAAACAAACATGAATGAGTAGGCACATCTGGGCTCAAACAATTCCTACTCATACTAGTGGGTTTCATCTATTTACTGTGGAATGACAGGTCATGCAAAGGATAAAGGGGTTCAGCTACCGCAGCAAGTAACAGATGAATCGTTGTTGTCCTAATGCAGTAAAAGAGAGCAGGAGCGAGAGAGTAGGATTGTATCGGAATGAACAAGGGGGTTTTGCTTGCCTGGCACTTCTGAAGATAACATTGAGTCTTCATCAGTGTCAACGATCACATCATCGGTATCATATCTATCGAGAGGGGACAAATACCGGCAACACAGAAGGGAACACAATCAATGCAATGCACAATATGATGCATGATCATGACATGGCAAAATGAATGTGTTTTGAGCTAATGCAACTAGCAACAGATTAAATGAAGTTGGTTTGAATACAAGATTCAAATTTAAACTCCATATGTGGTTATTCAAATGCCATTTAATTGATTTGTGCTAAACAGCAGCTATAAGTTGTTCTAACATGCATGAAAATGGTACAGATGGATTCCTTGAATTTTTCTGATAATTTTTCATATATAAATTATTTAATTTGGAGTTACGGTTAATTTTCTATGAATTATTGAAGTTTATACAATTTTCTGGAATTTCCTGATTATTAATAAATCCAGTAATTGAATTAATGCGCCAGCCTGACGTCATAGTGACGTCAGCAGGTCAACGGGCGGGTCCGGGTCAAACCTGA
>NC_041391.1:652184912-652229584 GCF_002162155.2 Triticum dicoccoides | reverse complement strand
TTCTTTTGCCACTGTTTTGAATTAAAATAATAATTCAAACAATGCCAAAGCTCCTCTGAATATTTTATATTGCTAGATGGACTTTTCCAAAAGCTTATAAAATATTTCAGGGGGTATTTGAAATTATATTCTAATTATATGAATATAATTCAAATTCAAATAGCTAATGAATTAAATCCAAAGTCCCAAAAATAAATCCTTAAAAATGTTCAATATTTTGGTTGGGACCAGAACCCTTACCAAAAATTATCAAACATTTAAGAAGAGCCTTTTGGAGCAATGAATGAGATTTCTAGGGTTTTTGCCCCTCTTTTATTTAGGGTTTTGAGGCTTCCAATATTCCTCAATTCAAGTTTCAAAAATATAGACATGATGCACACATGAAGCTAGCCTAGAGCAATGCCAGAAACTAGGGATGTGACATTCTCCACATTTTTAAATCATGAAGAGCTCTCTATTACTTCCACCTCCGATTACTTGCACACTTCAATATCTTGCACTTCACCAACATGTGGCATGCCACAAGGTAATGACATGGTGAGTGAAGAAATATCTTGTGATGATGGTGTTAAGCTCATTTGTGATGATATGCTTGATATCCCATTTTGCCATGATAGAAATATCGTGATTCCCTCTAGTTCTATTTGTGAAACTAACCATGTAGAGGAAATCAACAAAAATGAGGCATGCTTGGTTGATAAAGAACCCTCTTCTCCAAAAGAATGATCATCAACCCCTTGCATTCACATGTGCCTCATGGCAAGAGGTAATGACGAGGTATCATCTTCTCTTAGTGACAATGATGATAGTTGTAATGAGGAAGATGATGACGTCTTGACTCAAAATCTCTATGAGATTGGGAAAACTCTTCGTAGAGCTAAAAATAACACTTATAAAAGGTTCCAAGATGTTCTCGCTTGCTTTCAAAAACTAATGACTTATTTCTTTACGAGCAAGCAAAAAGTGAACAACTTGAACATGAACTTGCTATGGCTCATCAATGTCTTAGTGACTTGAGGTCTTTAAAAGAAGAGATTGAAGTTACGCATTGTAAACTTAAAGAGGATTTTGAGCCCCTTGACCTTGACTACAAGAAGGTCAAACGAGATCTCATCAAACTCTCTAAGTCTCATGAGGAACTTCAAGCTACTCATGCGGAGTCTCTAGCTTCTACATGCTCCTCTCATATTGATAATGATGCTTGTGCTACTAACTCTATCTTGTGTGAAGCATCGATATTAAAAGAAAATGTGGACCTAAGGACTCAACTTGATTTGCTAACTAGCAACTATGGGAAATTGGAAGAAAGTTATGAAAAGCTCTCGGGCACTCATGAGGATCTTATAATCTCTCATGATGGGCTAAATTAGCTCATGAGGTTATGTGGACCAAGGTAAAATCGTGTGAGTCTCATGTGGATATTAGCACATCTTCTACTCGAAATGCCTTATTGCCATGTGCTAGTCCTTGCAATTCCTCTCTACATGATATTGGTACATCTTGTGATGAATTTCTCACCATGCCTTGTTGCTCTAGCAATGAAGTTTCTACTTCCTCTAGTTCTTTTGTTAATACTAACCTTGTAGAGGAAAATAAAGAGCTCAAGGCCGAAGTCACCAGTTTGAAGAAAGACTTGGAAAAATATTGTGATAATATCTTGAGTGTGCACAAGGATCCGCAAGACAAAATTGGACTTGATTTCATCTCCAACAAGAAGAAGTCCAAGAACAAGAAGAAGGGACGAGATCAAGTCAAGAATTCAACCAACATTATTTGCTTCAAGTGCAAGAATGTTGGACACCATGTGAGATCTTGTCCATTGAAGAAGAAGGCTTCAAGTGTGAAGCATGAAGGGAAGTGGCCTCAAGTTCAATATCAAGATAATGAAAGGCCTCTTCCCATGCCTAACCAAGATAATGCTCTCCAAGTTGAAAAGGTAAAGAAGAAGAGAAAGGGGAGCACATGTTGCTATATTTGCTGTAAGAAGGGACACATAGCTTCATCTTGTTCCAACGGTAACATATCTAAGCCTCCTATAGTCAATAATCATTATTCGCTAAAGAAGGATATTGTTGGCAATGTGTTTGCCAAGTTTGTGGGTTCCCAGAGAAGTTTGAAAGTGGACAAGACCATTTGGGTTGCCAAGCCTATTGTTACTAACTTCTTAGGACCCAACTTGGTTGGGGACCATCAAGCTCAAACTTGATCAATAGGTGTGTGGAGGGCATTGGAGACTTGGCTACTTCATGAAGAAAAACTATTTTCACCATATGTTATGGTTAATGCCAAGTCAAGTGGATTATCATCATATCTATCAATCCAATGCTCCTCTTTGCGGTAACTTGTACTTGCATTGTTTACATTGAAAGTTACTGTGTCCCTTGCATGTTTAGGTTTTGTACCTAGCATGTGCTTTTATAGTTGTGCTTCCTAGTATGCTTGATTTGTGTTATCTAGCATGTGTAGGTCACAATGCACTTCATATATTTGTGCGTGTGTGGTTTCAAGCCTTTATTGCTTCATTAGTTGAATCTTCCTTGGCTGGATCATCACATTATGGGGGAGTGCTATGTTTTACGGATATCAAAAACCTTAAAGGTGTATGTATGTGGGATACCACCTAGTATTGTTAGTGCAATATTATCAAGGTACTATGTGGTATGTAAAGCTCATTTGAAACTCAAATTCTCATCCATTAATTATCCTTAGTTGGGTTTCATTTGCTTCTTGTGGATAATACATGGATCATCATATTATGGGGGAGTGATATGCTTTGTGCATATCACAATCCTTGTTAATATGAACAATTGAGGGATGCCACCTAGAATTTATATTTGAGATTATCTTATATCTCCGTGGCATGCAATGTCTTGTTTACGTATGGCATTCCTGTGCGGTTTTGCCCATGGTTATCTTTAAAACCATATTTGGAAAATCATTTGATTAAAGCTATTCCAATTATTTATTTTCATGATTATCTATCTAGTCGGAATGTTAATATTATGCTATCCAAGCATTGTGGTTATTCCTAAACTCTCATGTTATGCTTGTGTTAGTATAGATGATCATGTACTTATTTGGTTTCTACACCCAATGATAACCCGAAATACCATTTTGTTCGAATTCATCTTATTGCTCTATATGAGAGTTTGTTATCTCATTGTTTATAGTGTCCTATATCTACTTGAGTGGGATATTCCTATGAGTATGTGTGCAATGCATATCTTATATGCTCATTGTTTTTTTTCCTTGGTTTATATGTTGAACTTTGTGTGCTATCATATGTTGATTTGTCACTTTGATTCATTTTGGACAAGATGAATGACTAGTGTTGTTATTGGAAGTATTAATAGTTATGTGGTCATTTGTCCAATTTGTATCTCCCTGGATTTTGGTAGGCTTATGCTTGCATATTTACTATGTGTAAATTCACATGCCTTGTTTGCCTTATTTGATCCAATATATATATGGTAAATCCATCAAATTCTTAATAGCTATGATGTGCATGAAATTCAAATTCATATCAATAGGCACATATTTAAGTGGTTTTACCCTATGTGTTGTAGTTATGCTAACTACGTCGGACCCAATAAGTTTGGGGACCATATTGTACTTAAAATGTTTTAGGTACATTTGAGAAGCATTGGGTGCTTGGCTTATTCATGAAGGTGGTGGCACTATGAGGAAATTAGAGCCAAGCTTGGACATTTTATTGATCTACAACTTCATACCAATGCTATCTCGGTAACAAGTATTTACTTCATGCATATATATAGAAATGAGGTCAACCTTGTGTAGGTTCCATCATGGCATGAATTTCTTGACTCGTTCCTGTGATACTTGTTTCCTTCCTCAAAGCATCCCAACAATGATCTCTTGTTGCTAGTTGTGATGTCTTTGATGGTTGTGTGTTTGGAGTTCATTAATGTACAATAAGATTATATTAAGCCATGTGCCATGCTTTCAAGCAAAGATCTCATTGGTATATTTTATGACTCTCGTTTTGATATCTTATTCCTTCCTTTTGTAACTATTTTATGTGTACATCCTTCTTTGTGGATATCATCTACCTAGTATCTTATACATGTGAGAGAAGTTACATCTCTAGTTGATATCCCTATTCTTTCATGTCCACCATTTCATTCACTTTTTATATCTTTTTGGTGGCTCCATGGAAGCATTTGTTGAATGAGTGCATGTCTTACCTCTTTCCATCTTAGTGCACTCATGTTTGGTGAAGATTGTTGTCCTCATGCTTGTCTTGACAAGCCTATTATATCCTATCTTCATCATGGGTTGTCACAAGCTTTGATTTTTAGTTTGCTATTAGTGAGCTTGTGAACCCATTTTCTTGATGTGTGTGTGACCTTCTTAACTTCATGTGTGTGGGAAGGACATGTCTTGCACCTTGTATCTCATTTACTCAAGGCTATGTTGATGCTTAATTCTCATCCTTATACTAGTCTTCTCAAGTGCTTTGACGTGTCTCACACACATCATTTTGGTTGTGCCTATTCTTAGGTTGCCTCATGTACATGTTGCTCAACCATATGTTTGTTGCAAATTCTAGGCTTCTTTTCTTATCTACGTTTGCTTGCAATTGTTGTGTGTTCCTATTGATTTTGGGGGAGTGATGATCCTATTTTGTGCACTTGTATCAAATAAAAAAATCAATTGTGCACAAATCATGGGGAGCTTCTCTATTTTCCTTAGAACACTCCTTTACCCAAATCGTAATATTCTTTTATTATTTTGTCTCATCGGATCTTTTGATTGCTTGCTTCACTTTGTGTTATGCAAATGAGATCAATTTGTGCCATGTGCTTTGTGCCATGTGCCTTGCTATTATGACTAGGATCAAGTTGTATAATAGTGGATTCACTTGTGGATATCATGTTCTTATCAATTGCAACCTTTCTTTTTGTGTATACGAGCTTCTTTGTGGATACATATGTCGGTGTACTAGAGTAGGGGTACCCTAGTATCCCGAACTCGTGCACGGGCAGTTGCAGCACCCCGCGGCAAGGCTTGCCGGGTGACCGCCAAGACCCTCCGTGGTTCCCTTGAAGACCATTCAAGAGCAAAGTACACGAACCAAGGCCCCGGCAAGAGGAGCTTGCCGGGAAGGCCAACCAAGGCCCCGGCAAGAGGAGCTTGCCGGGAAGGACAACCAAGGCCTCGGCAAGAGGATCTTGCCGGGAAGAGACAAGACCCCGGCAAAAGGAGCTTGCCGGGAAGGCCACTCAAGGCATACCAAGAAAGCTTGCCGCGACGCGCCCTGCATCCCGGCAAGATCCAGCGAGCGACAAGCTTCCGGACGCGACAAGACGACGGCCACGGCAAGGAGCTTGCCGCGGGAAACCCCCACTTCGTGCCCGCGCTCCAGCACACCTGCTAACGTGTCGCTCTAAGGACTCTCCCAAGCACACGTGGCAGGAGGCTGTGCAGCTAGGGGTACATGGTGGCAAGCGGAGATGAAGAGAAGCCCATCGTGGCAAATGGTGGCGCTCCTAACGATCACCTTTTGCACTGTTTAGGAGACTAAGACAGGCATTTAATGCCCTTGTCCCCTGCCGTCAGAGTTAGGTAGGGTGCACTGTATCCACAGTAGTGGTAGCTGCACCTACCGCATCCTTTTCCATTTTTACCCTTCTAGTCCACGTTGCCACATGTCGGTGACCCCTTGAAAATATAAAACGAGGCCCAGGCACAACGTAGGGGGGGTTCGGCCAGTTCGGCTCATTGGAGACACCAGAAACACTCCCACGCTCAGTCTGGTAGCGTCGATCGCTCCTGAGGAAAGATTCAATACACACAAACAAGCAGCAGTAGGGTTTTACGCATCCGTGCGGCCCGAAGCTGGGTAAAACCGCCCGCGTGTACTGCCTCGATCCGCTCTTTGTGCGACCTCCGCCCTCACTGAACCGAAAGGGGCTCGGTCCGCCGGTCCCCATAGGTGTTCGTGGATCAGTTTTCCCGACATCTTTGGCGCGCCAGGTAGGGGGATGCTTCGGCGGCAGCTGTTCCGTCCACGTCAAGGCTCAGCTGTTCTTCATCGTCATGGCTCCTAAGAGGCGGGCGAGCAAAAGAACGGCGCCAGTGCGGCAACAGAAAAGCTAAGTCGTGCGAAACTTTAGATATTTCCTTTCTATATAAAGTTATCCGCCTCGGAGATCTTGTTCTTTGTACGGAAAACCTGTGCGCGGAGGAATCAACTCGTAGCTAGTTGCGCCCTTACTTTGTTTCGAGTCCGCTCAACAACTTAAGTGAGCTGCTAGTGCCCTTACTTTGCTTCGAGTCCGCTCAGCAACTTAAGTGAGCCGCTAGCGCCCTTACTTTGTTTCGAGCCCGCTCAACAACCTAAGTGAGCTGCAACTAGTTGCGACAAGGTTGCTTGTCGGTAGCGACCCCGCCAGCAGGCTGCTGAAGTTCCGCACTCGGCGCTCGTGGCAAGGGTGCCTGCACCGGCAAGTTTCCCTAGAAAGCGTAGGGTGGACGTACAAAGAGAGGTTGAACAGGAAGATAGCATGCACTATTTATTTGAGATTTCTGCATAGACCTGTATGCCAAGGAGCCTTCTCGGGGCTAGTTGCGCTCCATGTTGCCTCGAGTCCGCTCGGCAACTTGTGCGGTTACGCTAGAACCAAGAAGGTAAACCTTTCCGGGAGGCGATGTTCCCGAATAGCCGCTAAGGGCCCGTTCCCTCAAGCGCTGCTGGCTGGATCATACGCACCGGAAAGCATTCTAGCAGGCATAGGGAATATGTAGCAGAAGTCGAAATTCGCAAGCGAGTTAAGTGCACTTCAGATGCTAATCACTTGTCATGTTTGGACGCAGTTATGGCCCGGGGGCTGGCAACGCCCTTAGGACCAATCTTTTTTGTGTCAAGAACGACGAAGTTCTTCGCCATAAGCCTTTCCGGCAACGATCTTGCCGGGAGCCGGTGTGAAGAACGACGAAGTTCTTCGCCATAAGCCTTTCCGGCAACGATCTTGCCGGGAGCCGGTGTCAAGAACGACGAAGTTCTTCGCCATAAGCCTTTCTGGCAACGA
The DNA here is from genome assembly GCF_002162155.2 of Triticum dicoccoides. Classification (NCBI taxonomy): domain Eukaryota; kingdom Viridiplantae; phylum Streptophyta; class Magnoliopsida; order Poales; family Poaceae; genus Triticum; species Triticum dicoccoides. The sequence goes on along the minus strand of NC_041391.1, from coordinate 652,222,532 downwards.
TCTTGCCGGGAGCCGGTGTCAAGAACGACGAAGTTCTTCGCCATAAGCCTTTCCGGCAACGATCTTGCCGGGAGCCGGTGTCAAGAACGACGAAGTTCTTCGCCATAAGCCTTTCCGGCATTGATCTTGCCGGGAGCCGGTGTCAAGAACGACGAAGTTCTTCGCCATAAGCCTTTCCGGCAACGATCTTGCCGGGAGCCGGTGTCAAGAACGATGAAGTTCTTCGCCATAAGCCTTTCCGGCAACGATCTTGCCGGGAGCCAGTGTCAAGAACGACGACGTTCTTCGCCATAAGCCTTCCTAGCAACAAGCTTGCCGGAAGCCAGCATCGAGAACGTCAAAGTTCTCTGCCAAAGATAAAAGCCTTCCTGGCAACAAGCTTGCCGGAAGCCGGCATCAAGAACGTCAAAGTTCTCTGCCGAAGATAAAAGCCTTCCTGGCAACAAGCTTGCCGGAAGTCGGCATCGAGAACGTCAAAGTTCTCTGCCGAAGATAAAAGCCTTCCTGGCAACAAGCTTGCCGGAAGCCGGCATCGAGAACGTCAAAGTTCTGTGCCGAAGATAAAAGCCTACCTGGCAACAAACTTGTCAGAAGCCGGCATCGAGAACGTCAAAGTTCTCTGCTGAAGATAAAAGCCTTCCCGGCAAGCCAGTATCGCTGGGGGCTGCGAGCGCCAAGAATCGTCCACGGCAAACCAGAGTTGCCGGGGCTGCGATATCAGATAAGTCTTTTATCCCTCATCATGCATCCTCTTATGGACTGGGGAATGCGAAACTACGTTTCTTCCCGGAAACTGCCATGCTCCCTCAACTCTAGGCCCTGGGGCTCGTTCTCGGGGCCAAGTTTGGTCGTAGTCGCGGCAGCAAAGGGATGAAATGAGGAGACCGCACCCACCTCGTTCCTGCCTCCGTCAAGCGTGAGAAAGGTTGAGCGACGTGGGAAGGCGGCAGGGCCTGTTGCCGGGAGATGAAATGTTTGTCCGAGGGATACCAAGGATTTGCTCCTTGGCGTGGGTTTAGCCCGCGAGACAAATAACCCGGCAAGCATCCCCTTTTCATTAAAAAACGTCCCACTCAGGTACAGTCCATAGAGGATGAAAAACATGAAAGAGAGGATTACAAGTTTTAGATACAGCTAAGGCCCGAAGGCTTACAAATTAAAAAGATAAGATGCCCGTAATCCCTTTCCTGTCCCTCTCTTCAGGAGACAGGTCAAGGAGGCAAAAAGGGCAAAAGGAGTGCCTTGGCGAGCTGCGGGTGCCAGAAGACACCAAGGGAACATCACGGGGGTCGTCCGAAGGCTCGACGGCGACGGCGGCGCTGGAAGCGGGGCTCGAAGACGGGGCGGCAGGACGTCAGCACGCTATCGAGGGCACCACGCCCTCGATCTCCGACCTGACGGCCTGGTCGCCAGCCCTCTTCCCCTTCCGCAGCCTCCCTACGCCAGCCGCCCAAGGAGACGACCCCGGCGACGCGGATGATGGGGTCGCCGGTGCCGCGCAAAGCGGCGCCCGACGCCTAGTCGGACCCGCCGCTCCGCCGCCCGCTACCCTCATCGTCGCTGTCACTCCCCTCCTCGTCGCTCTCGCTCGAGGAGGAGCCTTCGCTGTCGGAGGAGCTGTCCACGCAGCACTTCACCTGAGTGCCGAAGCACCCGAAGGCCTTGACGGAGAGGAGATCGCCCTCCATGAACTTAAAATGGAGGGTAAACCCCTCCGTCAAGCTGTGGATGCGGGCGAACGTCTTCCATCCTCGATCAAGATACATCACATTAGGGGCTGGGAATGCAACGCGGACTCGCGTGCCGCTCATCCCATAGCCCCTCATGTGCGGTCTCAGTGTCTCGGGCGGGACCAACTCCATCACGCGCGCAAACGGATCTGGAAGCCGGAGGCGACGACGAGGCGCCCGGCACAGCCTGACGAAGAACTCGCAAGGGTCGTCCCCTATATGGACCACCGTGGGGGGAGGAGCCGCCGGCGGAGGTGAAGCTGACGCGCCGCCCCGTCCGCCTCTTCCCCGAGCGCCTCGACCTCGTCCTCGACCTCGTCCGCGACCTCACCCCCTTCCTCTTCCCCTTATGGCTGGCTCTGCCACCACGGGCGCAGAAGAGGGAGAGATGCGCTGTCTGGCGGCGACCCTCGCTGCCACCGATGAAGGGCCTGGGTTCCCTTTCTCCATGGCAGATGAGAGAAAGGGGAGCAGAAGCTGAAGAAAGGAGGAGATGAGGGAGTGCGGGTTTCTGTGCTCCCCTCCCGCTCTTTATAAAGGAGCGAGGTGGGGGCTCGGCCGCCCCGCTCAGCGAATCAAGGCGCGGGAAGAGCAGGGAGTTGGGGCCAATCCGCTGCCTCTACTCGCGACGGCCCAGTTTCCCACTTCCACCGTCCGTGACCCCAAGCGCATGGAAGCCGCGTGGCAGGACTGCAAAACCAAGGCGACAGATGAGGCGGCCTCGCTCCGCCCCGTGATCGCGGGGAGTGGGCGTCCCGAAAACCGCACACCGGCCCCGTCCAGTAAATGCACCACGCCCCCACGCCTACCTCCGTTCAGGGAGGAGGGCGTGAACCATCCTCATCATCGTGGCCTGACACATGCTCGAGGGGCTTAGCCCCGCGCACTCCGCCCGTGTCACCCACGACGTCGCGTTTGACGCGTGCCGTTCTGGGCGTGCGCAGTGGGAGCGGAGAGATATGCGGCGTGACCTAGGCCGCGCGTGCCCGTGCGCTGTTTTGGGCCTGGCCCAACAGCGCTCGGCACCGTGTATGGCCCAGGCCCAGGGGCTCCTGTCGGTGTACTAGAGTAGGGGTACCCTAGTATCTCGAACTCGTGCACGGGCAGTTGCAGCACCCCGCGGCAAGGCTTGCCGGGTGACCGCCAAGACCCTCCGTGGTTCCCTTGAAGACCATTCAAGAGCAAAGTACACGAACCAAGGCCCCGGGAAGAGGAGCTTGCCGGGAAGGCCAACCAAGGCCCCGGCAAGAGGAGCTTGCCGGGAAGGCCAACCAAGGCCCCGGCAAGAGGATCTTGCTGGGAAGAGACAAGACCCCGGCAAAAGGAGCTTGCCGGGAAGGCCACTCAAGGCATACCAAGAAAGCTTGCCGCGACGCGCCCTGCGTCCTGGCAAGATCCGGCGAGCGACAAGCTTCCAGATGCGACAAGACGACGGCCGCGGCAAGGAGCTTTCCGCGAGAAACCCCCACTTCGTGCCCGCGCTCCAGCACACCTGCTAACGTGTCGCTCTAAGGACTCTCCCAAGCACACGTGGCAGGAGGCTGTGCAGCTAGGGGTACGTGGTGGCAAGCGGAGATGAAGAGAAGCCCATCATGGCAAACGGTGGCGCTCCTAACGATCACCTTTTGCACTGTTTAGGAGACTCAGACAGGCATTTAATGCCCTTGTCCCCTGCCGTCAGAGTTAGGTAGGGTGCACTGTATCCATAGTAGCGGTAGCTGCACCTACCGCATCCTTTTCCATTTTTACCCTTCTAGTCTACGTTGCCACCTGTCGGTGACCCCTTGAAAATATAAAAGGAGGCCCAGGCGCAACGTAGGGGGGGTTCGGCCAGTTCGGCTCATTGGAGACACCAGAAACACTCCCACGCTCAGTCTGGTAGCGTCGATCGCTCCTGAGGAAAGATTCAATACACACAAACAAGCAGCAGTAGGGTTTTACGCATCCGTGCGGCCCGAAGCTGGGTAAAACCGCCCACGTGTACTGCCTCGATCCGCTCTTTGTGCGACCTCCGCCCTCACCGAACCGAAAGGGACTCGGTCCGCCGGTCCCCATAGGTGTTCATGGATCAATTTCCCCGACAACATATGATGATTATTATAGGCCACTTAGAAATTTTTATACATGAAAAAGTTCATATCTTCGTATCTGGTTGCATTCTATAGATTTCGAGCTCCTTTAATTGTTCATCATTGAATATGTGCATTTGTTTTCACTCACATTTTGTTATATGCACACATCAAGGAGGAACTCATACTATATTGGTCTGCTAGATGTTTTGTCTTCCATTTTGGCATTTGTTGCCAATGGGGGAGAAGTTTAGAGGGTTTAAGATAAATATCTTTTCTAGTTCTTGTTGTCACTCATGCATATCTACCCTTGTTATATATTCTTATTGCATGGATGAGTCTTGTATATAGAGAAATCTTCTCCTAGTTTATGTCAACCAATCTATGCAATGACATTCAAAGTTCATTCACAAATTCATATATTATGGGGGAGTTTGCTCCATATACTATGGGTGTACTATCATCAAATGCTTGTGTAGTGTATTGATGATACTACAACCATCCCAAGTATACAATTTATCCTTGGATAAATTTCATGCTTGTTTAAAAATTCATTATATAAACCCTCTTGTTGAGATTGTCATCAATTACCAAAATGGGGGAGATTGAAAGTACATGTAGTCCCCATGTGTGGTTTTGGTAATTAAATGACAATCCTAATGGACAAATGTTTGCACTGAGATATACATTTGAAGGAAAGTTCCATTTGCAATGCATGAAGAATATTGGATGAATTGGTGGATGAAATCCATCAACATCTATATATGCATTGAGACTTGATAATGAATGACAATTCCTATGAAGAAACAATGACATCAAGTTATATAGGAAGGTTTGTTCCATGGGTGATGCAAGAAGGATATTGAATGGATTCGGAATGAATGCCATATACATGTAGTTGTGCATCAAGATTAATCATGGAGCAAAGATTAAGGTTGACCAAGATGAAGATCGAAGATTGAATTCAAAGATGGTCAACACACAAGCGCAAATCATGTGCCACGTGAGATCTTGTGGTATGGTCAGAATTTGTCAATTGCGCTTTGTGTACTAACCCATACTATGTGTTGCCTATGTTTTTGAGAGGAGATTCTCATGGGCTCGCATCGAGAGAGAAATTTCAAGTGTCTATGAGAGGATGACATCAAGTGTTGATGATCATGGTTGACAAGGGCAAGTTCAAGATAACTATCCTGAAGGACTACATGCTTGAAGCTTGTGGATGATCACATGATGGACACATGAAGATAAATACAAAGCAAAGCTTTCCACATTGTGTATGGGGGAGCTACTTGAAGACTTCACCAAAGTCTTGCCATTCAACTTGATCCAAGAAGAAACTTCAACTTCAAGCTCAAGTGAAAGGCTCGAGTCAAAGGTATTAGTTCCTTCGACGTTAGTGTTGTGGAGTGATGAACACCGAAGGAACACATACACTCAAGAATGGATTATTGATACCTATGTAGTGTAGACCTGTTATGATTCTTGAGTTATAGGGGTCCCGCACTATTAAGAGGGGATCAAAGGGGTTCGTGATAGATTTGCTCAAGTCAACATCTTCTCTACACAATTCCACTCATATCCTATATACCAAAGAAAATCCAAAGCCAAATAGGTTACCCAAATACATGATAAAACCTTTGCATATTTTGCATCCTCCATTTTGGTTCATCTTGGGTGGTTCTCTATGTGAGGACCTGGGTTTTTTCGTAGCTTCAAAACGAGCCCAAGATCATCAAAATCGGAGTCCGGATGTAAAAGTTGTGCCTGTTTCAGTTTCTAGGCTGCAGCAGTTTGGTTTGGCCGGATCATCCGGGTCCTCTCCCATATCATCCGGGCTTTGCCCGGATCACCCGGGTTCCTGCCCGGATCATCCGGGTTATTCGTAAAATTCATCACAGAAGCTTATTCCGCTAGCCGGATCATCCGGCTACCCACCCGGATCATCCGGGAATTGCCCGGATCATCCGGCTATGTTCCCGGACATCCGGGTATCTACTTCACCACATTGTATATTGACCTTCCCGGATCATCCGGGTATGCATCCAGATCATCCGGGCAGGTCAACAACTGCGGGAAACGGCTCTATTTTCTTTGGGGGTATAAATATCCCTCTCCCACTCCGGGGGAGGGTTGAGCACTTCATCCCAAATCGTCCCAAGAACACAAGTGGCTCCCTCTCACTTCTCCTACACCAAATCTTAGATCCCGGAGAGATTAGTGAGTGTTCTTGAGAGTTGTTTCAATCAAAAGATAGATCCTCTCCCTCTCCCTCTTGTGACCAAATCAATTCGTGATTTGAGCAAGTCTTGAGCATTTCCCCCTTGATCTTGTTACTCTTGGAGGTTGGGGACTCCTAGGCGGTAGGAGTGCTCCGGTGAGAAATCAACTTGTGATTTGTCCCCCGGAAAGTTTGTGAAGGTTTGGAGGCCGCCTCAAGGTCTACCACTAGTGGTTGAGAATTGCCTTCGTGGTGATATCTCAAGGAGAATAGGGTGAGCCTTCGTGGCGTTGGTGTGCCTTCGTGGTAACATCCACCTCTCTAACGGTGACTAGCTTCCCTCCAAGGAAGTGAACATCGGGATACATCCTCGTCTCCGTGACTTTGGTTATCCCTAACCCTAACTCCTTACTTGTGGTTGACTTTGGTCATTTGACCGTGCATTCACTATATCTTGTTGTCCTCATTATATTGTGGTGGTTGATTATATTGTGTTGGCCATTTCCTTGTAGAGATTATCTAGTCCTACACTTCATATTCCGCAATTCATACTTGCTACTATTGATATACATTGTGATTAGTGTGAATTGCTAACTTGTGTTATAAACTTCCATATGTTGTGATATTGCTCAAGTAAGTTTGTGTAACTTACTTGAGTTTGCTTGTATCATTAAATTCCATATATTGTGATACAATTTGTGTAAGCTTGTATTGCTTACTTGTGGTTGTGTGTATTATTCATTTCCATACCTCGTGATATACACTGAGTAAGTTTGTGTGACTTACTTGTGCTTACTCATATCCTGTTGTTCTCATCTTGTTTATGCTAAGTTGTTGGTGCACTTAGTGAGCCTAGTATATTTAGGATTTGTGTTTGAAAAGTATCCGCTTAGTTTATTTCCGCATTAGGATATAGCCAAATCCGTAAAAGATTTTAAAACGCCTATTCACCCCCCCTCTAGGCGACATCGTGGTCCTTTCAGCCAATTCAACAATGTATTGATGGTTTAATGATTAACCTCTAACCTTAAACTTGAAGACATATCTAGGGTTAAAAAAAATTAAAATTACCGTAACGGAATTCCAGTCCATGTCGTGCATGTGCTGCTGCTTGTGATCAACGACGGAGTAGTGCACCTCCTCGTTGACATGATGCTTCTCTGGGTCGGAGACCGAGTAGTCCAAAGCTTTCTCCTGGGGATCCCGATCCATGCGATGGACGACGACATCGGTGGTTAGCCCCGCAAGTCCACAATCTGTCACGACGGCGCCCATGACAGACTCCCACGTCCATGGCCATGATCTGTCACGCCGGCCAATCGACCTCTTCATATCCGGTGGCAGGGAGGTGGGTGTGTGAGCGACGGCGATGGTTTTAGAGCATATCCTAGGGGGAGAGATGCGGGGAGTAATTGGTAGTTACCTACTATAGCAGAAATACTTGTGAGAAAAATTGATTGGTGGGTGTTGGGTACCTTCAATGTAGCGGCGCTTATTTAGGCGCTTAATTATGATCCTGAAAAAAAATCACAAGCGTAGGCGCTTGGGGCAGGAGCTAGGAACTGGATTTTGTACATCTACATGATGCAATCCAAAGATCGTGTCCGGGGTGGATGGGTTGGGGATTGAAAATTGTGTACATAAACCCTAGTGCTCAAGACTTGTGAAATATCAGATCAAATTATCATCAACTGATCTAGTATTACTTTGATCGAGACTTTGTGATCATCATGTAGCCACGCCACAACCAACACGATGGTTCTTGTATTACTTGGATCAACACCTTAGGCAGCAAACTAGTGCATTTCCTTTTTGAGTCACCATCTTGCTTCTTAAAAACCACATGTGCACACTCATCATGTATACCGTAACACATCAGAATCTGTTAACGAGCGCTCACAAGCTTAACTAGCTTCAAACGAACCTAGCCAATCAAGGTTTTATGCTACTTAATCTCAACAAGCCGATGATTAATGAGCATGAGTTTAACAAGCAGAGATGCCAAACCATACACCAATTAACATAGGTCTACCTTAGTTCAACGCTTCCATATATACAAAAGCAAGCACCACGTAGCAGTACTGGTGCACATAGTTCAACCATAAACATTCACCAACAAAGTATAGCATAGGGTAGTACTTAGCATAGTTAAAACCAAAAGTATAGCATAGGGTAGTACTTAGCAACGCTTCCATATCAAGTAAGCCTCATCAAGTACTCGGCATATGCGGCGTGCTTCACCTTGAAAGCGTAGCCATTCTTGATGCTGCCTTGGGATGTTCCGAGTGCATGCTGAATGGCACGCGTCAGGCTGCCTTTCATCACCTTGTTACAGTAAGGGCATCCGTAGCCCCCTCCCGAATCTAGGCCTCACACTTTTGTCGAGCTCACCACTATCCAGCTCCCTCACCTTCTGCCTCTTGTAGATCCTCTGCGTTTCGGGGTCGCTGTCGACAGCGTCACTTAGGACCTACATGTAGTACAAAATGTTGCGTAAGTATATTTAATATGAGAATTCAGCAGGCACAGAGTCTATGAAACATAATGTAATTAATGACAACGTAAAATATCTTCGAATGATGTTGAAAAAAATAAATGCATAAGTTATTAGTTGCTACATCAGCAACTAATTGGGATAGTACCATATAGTAAAAAAATGAAGGATCAACCATACATATCGAAGAGAGCACTAGCATTGCCACATTTTTCCACACATTTTTTCCCAGCTTGCCTAAGGTTAGTTCATCAAAATGAGAGCCACAAGTTGGCAAGCCTAAGGGAATCTTGCCTCACTTTTTGTGTGTATGCCATGTGGGACCCAAGTGTGGCTTGCCTAAGGTGTGGCTGGAACCAAACACTGACTTAAGTTGGTCAAACTTGCCTAACCTTAGGTGTGGCAATCTTTGAAAAAGTTAGTCACAAACCAAACAACCCTTTAGTGAAACAAAATTCAATTGTTACGTAAAAATACATGAACTGATGATGTAACATGGCAAAGCAGCATACAGATGTACTAATGCAAAAAAATGACTTATAACTTACATGCATGACTAGATTATATAGCTAATGAGCTGTATCTATTTAGGGTTAGAATTTTGTGTGCTTATGATGATGGATATTGAAAGTCGCCATGTTATCGTCATGGAAGTTTCCCCTGTTGATCGATACCCCACCCATCAATGTTCCTGAACCATTCAATGCTCTAGGCAAAGTAATTATTACGAATTCTGATAATAAGTGACAGCCTATGGTAATTGGACTCCAGGAATCAAGCAATTGGTGTTGAGAAAATTGAACGATAAAAATGTGTCTGCTGGATTAAGCGTTAAAGGCTAGTTTCGTGCAAATTGACATGAAGTTTAGTGCACAAACTACACCACTTTTACTCCATTTAGCAATAAAATGACCATATATAAGAAATTTCGGGTGGTTGGTAGATCTATCTTAAAATTTGGCATCAACACATTTTGGATGCACGAGAGCCATGGGATCGGAGTGGTTGGTAGATCTTAAAAACAAGATAACCTATACAATGAGGAGCCGACCCCCACACCCATGCACCCATGTGGATCCGCCCTGACACCTAACGGATCTAACGAATCTAGGTACGTATTTCATCGATGGAAGAAAAGCAGAAACCCTATCCATGCCCGAAAATAGATAAAGGACTGAACAAGGAAACCTAGGATATTCCCAAAAATAGGACTTAACTCTTGTTCCTCATCGTCGCCGTCGATGTTGACCAAGGGCTGTGGCAGAGGAGGCATATGGCATGGCAGAGGAGCACTCACAATGAGCCTGGACGTGGTCGACGACGTCAAGGCCGCGCTGCTACCGGCTGGACCCCTCACCGGCAGGGACGGGTTTCTCCATGTGCAGCTTCGCACGGGTCTTGGATGCTTCGTGCGCCATGGAGTCGGCCCCGGCGTCGGCCCTCCCTCCCATGGTGCACTTGGGCATCTCGAGGGCGGAGGTGCAGCGGCGGGAAGAGAGCAGCGGCGGGAAGGGCACAGCGAGTGGTGAGGCATGGGAGGAGAAGACCCTCGTATTTGTGGATTTGTGGATGGAGAAGAGGACGAGAAGAGGGGGGAAACAATGAGATTAATGCTATGGGGAAGCAGGGCGTGCTATGGGGAAGCGGAGCCGCCGATTTAGTCCTTGGTAATCAAATGCATTTGTTGCCACGTTCACACCTCCCCGTGCGTTGTTCACACCACCACGTCAAAACGCAACTTCTCACTAAAATGAATAGCCCGATCGTGCACAACCATGATTTAGGAATAATGCAACTTCCCTTCAAATAATTGTGTAATGCAACTGCTCCCTCATTACACGCAACAAAGTCATACAGTGGGACAACTGCATTTGTAGGCTTGTTTCATATGCACGTGTCATGTTTTATATTTGTCCTAAAATATGTTCTAAAACTTTACAAACAATGGAATGACAAATGGATGTGACAAAACTTCATCAGCAACCGCGCGGATTCGTCTGCCATATATCCGATGTCTGGTACCGAGGAGGGGAATGTTGATCCACGCAATGCCATATGTTTCATCTAGACCCATATCATGCACCCCTAGCCAACCGGGCCAAAACAAGCGCCACTAGCCTTCTCGATCCAAACAACGAGCTTGTGTCCACCATGCGCAGAGATGGTCATGTGGACAGGTTTGCTAGCACTAGTGAATGATGTTGGATCTCGGTGTGCAATATGTGTAGCCGCGTGTCTCTTTGGCATGCCTGGCATACCAACGTGAGGGACTCGTCGAAGGTCCAACGAACTGTTGTGGGGTCAATGCTGGATGTATGGTGTGGGTCAACCTGGCTAACAGTGCATGGTTTGAGTTTAGGTGGCTAGGTGTGCATGGCTGGGGGGCTAGATGGCTAATTAGTGTGCATGCGTCTTCTGTACATTGTCAAGGTTGAATGGTGGTTGTCTATGTGGCCATGCGTGCGTGCAGGGTGTGGGTCCAGTTTGCGTGCGCCGCACGGGACATGCCTTGGTGGCTAGGGCCCACAACTTATAGCCCATCTAAACCCACATGGTGCAGCACTTAGGCACTAGACCCACACCATTACGCCGCCCCCCATGCCAACAATTCCCCATGTAGACTCATATGTTGCACCCCGCAAAATAGCTCACCACAAGAATTTCAATCCGATTTCCACAAGAATCACCAGTACACGTAAGTGTCCACAAAATGGACTATCACATTATCAACATTTTTTTTGCCAAAACAAGTTGTTTTTAAATTGTGTGAAAATAGCAAGGTTTGTGTTAAATTATAATTTCATTAATTACACATTATAATGTGCATTTTATGTCCCTCCAAAAGGGGTGCATTCCTTTTTTGAAACCCAAAAAATTCCTTCCTTTCCCTCGAAAAAACGAATCGTTCTTCACCCTCTCACGATCACGTTCACGGTGGCCTCGCCCTATAATCTAGGAGTGGTCGATCTAATCTCCCCACGGGGGACAACTTCCACTCACTATCTATCTTGGTTGGTTGCAACCATCTCACTATCATGGTTTATTATGGGAAAATCACATTCTTTTGTTTTTCCTTCCAAAGATATGTGGCGAAAAAACATGGAACAAAAATTGTAGAAGGCATGGTGGGATACGTGCACATGCTGTCTTTTTGTACTACAAGTGCACTTGTTGGCAAATTGCATGTGCATGTGTCATGTTTCATTTTTATTGAAAAATATGTTGTACACCTTTACATAGATGCTTGAATTATTGTTTTCATATGTTAATAATTCCTAAATATTTAAATTCAGCATGCACATAAAACATGGCATCCAAGCTTCGTCGGCGACCGCTTGGATTCGTCTGGTATATGCCCGCTGTCTGGTATTGGGCAGGGGAATGTGGATCCATGCGATGCCATGCGTTTCATCTGGACCCATGTCATGCACCCCCAGCCAATCGGGCTGACATCATGTGCCTCTAGGCTTCCCGATCCTAACCATGTGCTAGTGTCCACCATGGGTAGAGATGCTCAGGTGCATAGGTTTGCTGGCACTAGTGAATGACGTCTTCTCTCGGTGTGCAATATGTGTAGCCACGTGTTGCTTTGACATACCTGGCATGCCGTGGGAAGGGACTCATGTCAGAGGTCCAACGAACCGAGATGGGGTCAATAGTGGATGGATGGTGTGGGTGAACCAGGCAAATGGTGCATGGTTTGAGTGAAGCTGACTAGGTGTGCATCGCTGGGGGCTAGATGGCTAATGAGTGCACATGTGTCTTGTGTACATTGTCAAGGTTGACCGGTGGGTGTCCACTTGGCCACGCGTGCATGCATGGTGTGGGTCCAGTTGGCATGTGGCGCACGGGACGGACCTTGGTTGGTAGATTCCACATCTTGTGGCACAGAGTTCTGAAGCAGATGAAGGGGCAGGCCCCGCACACCGTTCGTAGGCTAGACTCGTTTCCTCTCAATGGACAATGGCTCCAAGGCGGCCCTTCTCTTTGGTGGAAAATGGCCCATATATCTGGACCAAAGAGCTTAGCATGTGACTGTTACCCCATTCCCTGCTACGATTTCATGTGGACGCGGTATAGATCGTGAATTCCCGATGATACTACCCTAGAAATGCGGCATATGTCCCGAATATGGCACATGGGACACAAGAAAGGCCGGGACCTAGCATGCGCGTTTGGATTGTTCTCCGTTGACCCGGGAGAAAGCTCTGATGAAAACGGAGGTACGGGCCCGCACTCAGTGTGCAAACCGGACGCGTTACCTCATGGTAGCTAGATCCAAACCATGCACCCCCGCCGTCTAGACTCACGTGGTGCACCACTTACGCAATAGACCCAAACCACTTATGCCGGCCCCCAAGCCAAGCATTCCCCACGGGTAGACTTATATGTGGCACACCACAAAATAGAATAAGCACAAGACTTTCACCCCAATTCAGCATAAAACCCTAATCCTGCTTTTGTGGATGTATTGAGTGTTCTTGAGCTCTTAAACTAGGTGTGGTGGCTGTGTGGTTCCAAAAGCCGACCCCCTCCCAAGTATGCCATGGGCCTCCTTTTATAGTTGAAAGGTCCTGCCACAGTGGCACACAGGAGGTGGAAAGGCCTACAGTGCTATGAGCTTTCGCTCATATTACAGGACAAGGCACATTTAATGCGCAGCTTAGGTGTCCTCTTGCTTTATCGGGTACGGGAGCGAGGCTCGTCCCGTCCGTTGCCGCTCCTCCTTGCTTTGACTCGCGCCCTAGCTAGCGATGCATGCGACGCCATGTAGGCATACAAACAGCTGAGGTTGCGCGATGGTGGAGCCTCCGCGAAGATCTGCATGCCGCCACGCAGGCGTGTGCTGAGTTGGCCTGGAAGCAGCATGTCACCACGCAGGTGCCGGCCCAGCTAGTTGGGCTGGCAGCTGCATGCGAACGGCGGTGGAGACTTGGTTAGCGCAGGCCTTGCAGTGGCCCCGCTAACGCCCTTGGCAAGGGTCTTGCCAGGTGGCCCGGCAAGGGTCTTGCCGTGGCGCGCTGTCGTCCCCGGCAAGGATCTTGCCGGGGGTCTTGTGGATTTCCTCGGCAAGGATCTTGTCGAGGATCGTTGCCTTCTAATCCTCATCTGATCTTGAATATCCTTTGTCTTCACAAAGATCTGCATGCCACCATGGAGGTACCTCCCGAGCCCTGGACCAACGTAGTTGATGGTGTTGTAGACCGTGGGTTCGATGGTGGCTCACTCAACTGGTGTGGGTGAGCCGCCCCGGCAAGGGTCTTGTCGGGGCTGCCAAGGCTGCCCCGGCAAGACAGACCTGCTTCGTCCATCTGCTCTCTGTGGTCTCGGTCTTCGGCATTGCGCTGATCGTTTTTGTGGCTTCGACACCTCCCTTTTGCCATGCTAAGTGTGGCTCCAGCCTGTGGCTCGAAGTACCCGCGCACAAGTAAAGGGGTACAAAGGAGTGCCCCTACTTTAGTACACCGACAGGAACCCCAGGGCCTGGGCCACAAATAGGCGCAACGCATTGTTGGGCCAGGCCCAAAACGGTGTGTGGGAAGGCGGGGCGGTTTTTACCGCAGTAACTTTTCCGTCTGTCGCGCTTCCCCACGACCTGCATGACATGGGGGAGGTCATGCGTGACGTGGGGGGCATGCACGGGGCGGTTTTCGCATGCATGCGTCGTATCGCAGTCAATGGAAAAGGAGGCGGCCCGCGCCTTCCCCGTAAAAAGGAATAACCGTGGCCGCGCTGCTCACTTTACCCCTTCCCCGCGTCTTCTAAAATCCTGGAACCGCCGCCCCCTTTCTTCCTCCTTCTTGAGCCCCTCGCCCTCGTCCACCTTGCTACGCTTCGGCCATCCTCCGCCCTCTTGCTTCTCGCAGCCGCCATGGCGCCCAAATCCACCAAAGGCAAGGGAGTGGCCAAAGATGACGGGGAGACGGAGCAGCCGGAGAGCATGCTGGTGGCGCGACAGGCGCAGTTCGCCTACTTCCGCTTGACGGTCGACGTGTTCGAGCTCTGGGAGTCCTTCAAATCTCTGTGGGGGTGAAGACGGGAGTAGAAACGACAGGGCATCCAACCACGCGCGTCATCCCCGCTTGCGCCGAGGCCGCCCCAAATTGGTACCCCTTCTTCGTCGACTACTTCTCCTGCCGGCTCTGTCCCCCCTTCTCTGATTTCTTTAATGATGTCATGCACACATACGGCTTCCGCCTTCTGGATTTCACTCCGAATGCCGTGGCATGCATGGCTCTCTTCGCACACCTCTGCCAAGGCTTCACCGGGGTGCACCCCAACACGGCGCTCTTCCACCACTACTTCTCCCCTCAGATCCAAAAGGGGGGCGCCATCTCCGGTTGCGTCTCCTAGATTCCGAGGGCCAAGGGTACGTACCCGGAGGGCGCCACGAAGGAGAGGTGGGAAGAGTGGCGGGGACGATGGTGCTGGATTGAGGAGGAGAACCCACCAGCATTCTGTGAGGTTCGCCGGGAGCCGCCGGTCCATGGAAAAGACTGAGGCGACATCGACGCCGACGACGAGAAGCTCACGATTGCCACCACCAGGATCCTCTGGCTCACCGATGCTGGGCTCACCTTCGAAATGATTGGGGCGGACTTCATCCGCTGCCAAATCGCTCCTCTGCAGAACAAGGGGAGGCCGGCCTGGCTTTCCACGAATGCTGCTGACATCATGAGGCTCCGCCCCGGCCTCGACCACAACCTAACAGTGCTGAGGCATGCCCATCTCTGCCAACGGATCTTCCAGCTTGATGTTAATAGCAACGGCAAGGTTGAGCAGTCCAGCAAGGCTGCGCGGGCTGCCGCGAAGGCTGACAAGGTTGCCAAAGAGCTCGTTTTCAAGTTGTCGGCGGGAGTGGTCCCGCTGTGTAACAATTCTCGCCAGTCCGACATCATGGCCATGATGTAGTACTTCAATGCGCACGGCCTTGAACCGAGCTGGGTTGAGCCGAACGAGCTCCAAGTGTAGGAATACTTCGACACCTTGCACGAGAGGTACGTCACTGCCGAGCCGCGGCTCATCAAGGACACCTCCCAGGCGGAGCTGGACTACATCGCCACCAGGGTGGCGGAGGCGAAGCTCACCGAGGAGGCCGGCAGGACCGGCGTCGTCGAGGACAAGGCCGCGACGGAAGCGGAGGAAGAAGGGCTTGCTTAGTGGGCGGCGGCCGTTGGGAAGGCCAGCGGCGCCGGCATCGGTGTTTCCCTCGTCGAGGACGTGGTCGAAGACTCATCGGATTAGGACGACGAGGGGGAGGAGACCACGACCGCTGACCCTCCAGTCACTGGAAGAGGGCGATTCCTGAGGTGGGCCACCTCCGGCGAGCGGGTCCGTCCCGGCCGGGCTGCGCAGCTACGACAGGCCCAGGAGACATCTGCGCGCCAAACGAGGGCTGCTGCGACGAAGAAGGCGGAGAAGGCCGTGGCAGCGAAGAAGAAGGCATCCGCTTCTTCGTCGTCCAAGAGTGCCCAGACACTACCGCCTCCCCCCTCGCCAGTAGATGTTGGCGTGGGGGAACACTTTTGACTTTGGACCCCTCAGCCCGGAGAGGAAGAGGAAGGCAGAAGAGAGGAGGAGGAGGAGGAGGAAGAGTAAGCTCTGCTTTCCCCCTTCTTTTCTTTTTTTGTTTTCTCCATTTCCTCAAATGGTGCCGCCTATTCTGAATCATCTTCATCCCGTAGGGACGTGGAGATGCTGGCCCAAAGGGCGAAGAGGGCCAGGATTTCGATGAGCGGCCTGGACAGCAGCCCCCGGCCGAGCCCCCAGCGTGAGTCCATCACCCGTCCTTCGTCGACGTGCGCTAGGGGTACGATTCTTTGGTACTGACCATGCTGTGGGTGTAGGAGGGGAGCAGCAGCAAGGGGAGCAATTGAGGTCTTCTCCCAACGCACCGCCCCCATCGACCACACCGCCCCGAGGGGCATCCCCGACAAGGGCACCAAGCACCGAGCCCATGCACACAAAGGAGGAGGAGGAGAACGCGGGCGCCGGTGGCTTCGCCTCAACACCGAACCTTGGTGGATAGGGGGCTTCTGCTTCTCGTCTTGGCACGGGTAAGCCACTCTCTTTCTGTTTCTTCTTGCGTTCTTTCTTTCTTCTTTTTACTGGCTTTTGATCTTGGCCTCACCCTATCCCCTTGTTGGCATCCAGACTTCCCCTCGATGGACCCAGAGGACGTCGATACTGTCACCAAGGACGTCGCCGAGGATGCCGCGGCGCAGGCCGAGAAGATCTCGGCCGAGGAGAGCGCCAAGGGCGCTGCTGAGGATGCCGCCAAGGGGCCCGCCAAGGAGCCCGGCAATCGACCTGCCGGGGAGGCCGGCAAGGCCGCTGCCATGGAGGAGGTGGTTGATGACCAGCCCTCCTCCTCCGCTGCCTCCGGTTCCGGCAGGTACCTGAGGGTGGGTGATGACTTGTTCGTCCACCTCCCAGGCGCGTCGAGCACCAGGGCTCCCATCGAGGGAGAGGTGTTTGACGATGAAGTGCTTGCCGCCGCCGGGCTCGAGGTCGTGGCCCCCAGGAGGAGCGGCTGCTCCAGGCCATGGGCGCCAGCTTCTGGAAGCCCTAGGCGCTCCACCACGCCCGTTTGGACAAGGCCACGTCCAGGACGGCGGTGGTGGAGAAGGCAGAGGCGGACCTCCAGGGGCGCATCGCTGAGGCGCAGGACTGGTTCCGCCAGGCTCAAGACGAGCTGAAGGCCGCCAAGAACGATCTGGCCAAGTGTGACATGGAGCTCACCATGAAGCTGGCCGACGTCGAGAAGGCGCAAGAGGCGGCGAGGAACTTGGCCGCCGCCGCCGAGGCCTCCCGGACCCAGCATGAAGCCGCACTAAACTCACAGGAGGAAAACCTTGTCGCGTGCGAGGAGAAGCTCGCCACCATGCTCCACGACAAGGATGAAGAGGTGGACAAGCTCGTCATATAGCAGACCCAAGAGCTGGAGCAGATGCACAGGGAGGCACTCGATGCCCAGGCTCTAGTTCATGCCGGCAAGGTGAAGGAGCTGGAGGCGGAGCGGGATGAGCTGAAGGAGCAAACTCTGAAGCTGTCCAAGGAGAAGCACACGCTCAACATCGCCCCGGCGAAGGCGCATGGCGCGACCGTTAGTAGGGCCGGAGAACTCTCCGAGGCCAACAACTCCATCAGAGACCTCAAGCTGAAGCTGGAGGATCTCGAGAAGATGCTGTCGGAGGCCAAGGCCCGAGAGGGGAACCTGACCAAGGACCTGGAGACCGAGAAGAAGTTGCGGAGGAACGAGTCTGCCAACCTTAACGACCACGTGGAGGGAGAGAAGCGTTGGCTCGAACGCCTTGCCGTCGTTGCAAACTCGGCCGCCACGCAGCTGGCCACAATGGGGATGTCGGATGTGAGGTACGCCCCAGCGACAAGCCTGAGCCCCAACGCCAACCTAACCTTGTTCTTTGAGAGGGTTGTCAGCGCCCTGGAGCGGCTTCACTCCAACCGGGCAGCCTCCCTGGCCGAGGAGTCCCGGATGCTCTGCCGGGGCGCCATGGCCAAGGTGCTTGCCAAGATAGCGCACTGGCATCCTGACCTCGACTTCGAAGCTGCACTGAAGAGCTTGCCGGAGGATGCAGACATCACGACGCTCAAGAAGCGTATCAGGCCCGTCATCAGCCGCATCGACGGAATCAAGAGGTTGGAGGGCCAGCGCAGGGACTAGGCACCCCATTTCTTATCGCCGCTGCAGGTTCATGACCAAGACAATTGCTATCTTTAGTTAGAACCGCGATGGTGATTTCTGTAATGTAACTCTGCAGTACTTCTGACATTATGCATGTTATTTTCCTATTCTATTTTCCTTTGTATGTCCACCATACGCTAAGTGGGCAGGATTACCGGCGCTTAAACCCAGGGCGGCGTCTTGAGGACGGATCCCCATTGGCCTACCGGGTGTGTGTGCTTCCGGGTGAACCACCTTACCGCCCTTAACGCGGCCGCTCGAACTGTTGAGGTTGACTCGAGTCAGAGTCGAGAGCGTTGCTAATTGCGGAAGGCTACCCTGCCGCCCTCGACGCGGCCGCTTGAGTTGTTGAGCAGACTCGAAACAGAACAAGGGTGTTGCCAATTGTGGGAGGGCCCCTGTCAGTGTCAAAACCGGCGGATCTCGGGTAGGGGGTCCCGAACTGTGCGTCTAGGCGGATGGTAACAGGACACAGGGGACACGATGTTTTTACCCAGGTTCGGGCCCTCTCGATGGAGGTAAAACCCTACTCCTGCTTGATTAATATTGATGATATGGGTAGTACAAGAGTAGATCTACCACGAGATCAGAGAGGCTAAACCCTAGAAGCTAGCCAATGGTATGATTGTTGTTCGTCCTACGGACTAAAACCGTCCGGTTTATATAGACACCGGAGAGGGCTAGGGTATGGGAGGAGATCTACATATCCGTAGCGCCAAGCTTGCCTTCCACGCCAAGGAAAGTCCCATCCGGACACGGGATGAAGTCTTCAATGTTGTATCTTCATAGTCCGGGAGTCCGGCCAAAGGTCATAGTCCGGTCATTCAGACACCCCCTAATCCAGGACTCCCTCAGTAGCCCCTGAACCAGGCTTCAATGACGACGAGTCCAGCACGCAAATTGTCTTCGGCATTGCAAGGCGGGTTCCTCCTCCGAATACTTCATAGAAGATGTTGAACACAAGGATAGTGTTCAGCTCTGCAAAATAAGTTCCACATACCACCGTAAAGAGAATAATATTTGCACAAATCTAATCTGCTGACGTATTCCGTAGCATGACATCATGCCATGGCCAAGCCTTCATTCGAATCGTTTTACGTCCCACGTCAGCGCGTTTAGCAAGGCGGTTTCCTTGGCACGCGCCATTAATCATGTCCCCTTATTCCGGGATTCTCATCAATACGGGCGTGGGTAACCCAACCGCGCCATTAATCATGGCGCTTGGGAGATAAGCGAGTTTTACTAGGCTGGTGGGGGTACATAGTTTCGTCCGCCCATATAAGGGGATAAGGATCCACCCTTTCCATCTACGCCTTCTTCCTCTTTTGCTTATCCATCTCCGCGCACTCGAGCTCCAGCGCCCAAGTCCACACTTCCCACCTCAACCTTCTCCAACCATGTCCGGAGCGGAAGGCAGGTGGATGGCCTCCTCCATCACGGAGGGGCACATCAAAAAGTTGAGGAAGGCAGGATACTTGTCAAACGACATTGCGCACCGGCTCCCATATGAGGGGCAGCTCATCCCCACCCCCAGGCCCCATGAGAGGGTGGTGTTCCTCCCCCATTTCCTCCACGGACTGGGCTTCCCACTTCACCCATTTGTCCGGGTGCTCATGTTCTACTACGGCCTGGATTTCCATGATCTGGCCCCAAACTTCATCCTCAACATCTCAGCGTTCATCATCGTGTGCGAGGTCTTCCTCCGCATCAAGCCCCACTTCGGCTTATGGCTAAAGACCTTCAATGTCAAGACGAAGGTAGTGGCGGCCGGGAACCAGAGTGCGGAGGCGCCATGGTGGGCAAGATGCCCAACGTCATATGGCTCGAGGGCTCCTTTGTGGAAACCATCAAGGGGTGGCAATCGGGGTGGTTCTACATCACCGAGCCCCGTGACCCTGAATGGGCAGCGGCCCCCGAATTCCGATCTGGCATTCCCACATGGCGCACCTCTTGGAAAGAGACAGGCCTGTCGTGGGGTAATTCGGAAGAGGTGACCGGACTCCAAACCTGCGTCCAAAACCTGATGGACAAGAAGGTAAAACTTGTCAACGTAGTCCAGGTCATGCTCTTCCGCCGGATCCTCCTGTGTCAACGACAGGCTTTTAACCTGTGGGAGTTCGACCCGGCCCAGCACCAAACTTTGTCTAGGCTCTTCGACACAACGCACGAAGATGCCTGGAAGGTGCTTTTCAAGAGCTCCGAGGTTCACCCTCTCATTACCGAGGATCGTGGATTCTGCGTGAAGTGCCAAGCCAGCGCGGTAAGCTTGTTTTACCATTTACAGGATACTTGTGTTTCATAGTTTGACTCTATGTGGGATCTAAGCCCCCGCTCCTTTGACAGGACTGGCAGAAGAAGTCCGGACAGATCGACTGTCCGGCTCCTTTGCCCGAAGGCCCAGCAGATGCCCGCTTGGCGAAGCTGCTGGTCCCGGCATTTCACATGGTGCCGGAGAAGAAGGCCAAGAAGAAGGCCACGGGAACTCGAAGGAGCTCCCGGCGCCTGGTGGTGTCGGACTCATCGCCCGACTACCCCGAAGCGCCCTCCTCCTCCGAAGATGAGGAGGAGGAAGAAGAAGCCTCTACCCCTCCAACGGGGGGAGGAAAGAAAAGGAAGGCCGCCCCAACTAGGGAGGTCGGAGGGTCCAAGAAGGGGAAGACCCTTCTTCCGAACTACGTCACCGACGCCGAAGACGGCGGAGAGGAGTGGCCATCCAGGGCCAAGCCCCTGGCAACATCATAAGTATCCGGATACCAAAATAACTCATGGCATTCCGTTAGTGCACAGTATCTTCTAATGCCGAACATAATCATGCAGTCCACCCAAGGCCCAGCTCGACGCTTCGTCGATCGGATCCCTGGATTCGTCGGATGTGAATAGTGTTTCACTTCTGACTGCTACCTCCCCTCGCCCCATGGACGATGCCGAGGTGGAGTCCCAGATGGGTCCAGGCTAGGAGGAGGTAGCCCCGGAGGCGCCGCAAGGCGACCTTCCGGACTCCAGGCGCAAAGGGGATAAAACCCTAGAGGGATCTAAGTCCGGCCCTGGGCCGGACGCCGCACCAGAACCTTCAGTGATTCCGGAGTCTGACAGGCGGCCCCTTCGTAAGAAGGGCAAGCCTACGACGCCGGTGACCTCCGTCCAACCAGAGGCACCGGATAATTTGCTCGAGGTGCTTAACGGCGCCTCCATCGACGAGGAGCACCGCACTATTATGAGTGCGGTGATCCAGAAGGTTCAGTCCGCCAAGAGCAGGCTGATAGAAGCTTGTGCCAGCCTTCTAACAGGCTTTGAGGTATGTATTTAAGACATGTAAAAATATTACCGCATAGACAGTAGCCCCTGATGCTCAGTTCGGTGTTCGAAAAGAAAAGCCGGACTGAGGATCTCAAAAGATATACTCAGGAGTCTATCATAAATATGTCAATATGGGAATGCAGGCTACGCTGCTGACCTCTGCCGCACTGACTGCGGAGGTCGATGCATTGAAGCAGAGCCTCGAGCGGTCCGAGAACGAGATCGTCCTTGCCAAGAAGCAGCTCGAGGACAAGGAAGGTAAGTAGTACCTTATTTAAGTATATAAAAATACCTGGTTGCAAATAATGACATGACCAACGTGAATGTTACAGGGGCCACAACCGAGGTGGCGACCCTGAAGGAAGCGCTGTCCAAGGCCGAAGACAATGCGGCCGCGGAGCGCACCGAGTGAGAAAAGCAGGAGGCGCGGGTGGAGGAAGTGCGGCAAGAGCTCCATGCTCTTGTGAAGAAACACGAGAGGTTGGACCTTGACTCAAAGACTCGAGAGTCCGAGCTTGCCTCGGCCCTTGAGAGCGCCAAATCCGCCTAGGCCGAAGCCCAAAAAGCCCTCCAGGAAATTGAGGCGATGAAGAAGATAGCGGCGGGTAAGGCATTCTTTATGCAAAGCAAGCACATGAAAGTGAATTACTTGTTACTTACCCAAGTCCGGAGCTCTCCAGGAGCATTTGCAGATCTGCCCCACAGTGTGTCCGCCGCCGCTGCATTCTATCGAGCCAAGGAAGGGAGCTCGACGGAGAAAGTATTCTGGTCCCAGTATGCTGAGGCCGGAAACCCGGTGCCCTTGATCGACCAGCTAAAGCAGCTGGTCGAGCTCCATAAGGTAGCCGAACAGGCCATGAAGGGCCTTATAGGCCGGCAGTGGCCTGGGGAGGTCCTGCCTGGGAGCTACTTTGGGCTGGTGAGGCGGCTGGTGGATGCCTGTCCATGGCTTGAAGTCATCAAGCACTCCGTATGCATGGAAGCCGCCTGTAGGGCCCTTGCCCGCGCTAAAGTGCACTGGGGCAAGCTGGATGCTGAGAAGCTGGTGACAGATGGGCCACTAGAGGGGAAGGAGCATCGCACGCCCGAAATGTATTATGAGAGCGTCTTGAAGGGTGCCCGCCTTGTGGCGAATGAATGTACCAGGGATGTAATTTTTGAGTAAACTCGCTCGTGTTTATCCTGTGCGCTGAAAACTTGTTCATATGCGCTAAGCAACGCTTTTTGAATTTAAAATATTACCTTCTATGTGGCCGTTTATTGAATCTGAGAGGTGCAAGTCATCGGCTTCTACCCCCATGCCACGAGTGCTGGGGTGTTCGGGATAAACCTGAGCGCTCTTGTTCCCATTCTTGGGTCCTTTGAGGGAGGCCCTCACCACAACGAACAAGGCAATCGGACTATAATGCTTTATCACTCTCACTTAGCCATAGAATTCTATAATTTTAAATTTTGGCGAAGCCCCTAGTATTCGAAAGACCGAGTTCGGGGCGCTATCCACGCCTAGGATGGACAAAGCCAGCTCGTCGCTCTAAGCGGCATAAGTCTTTAGGGACTCAAAAACCTCTCGAACAGCGACCGGCTCTCGCCCTATCATGTCGGTCAGTTTTAGCTTTCTCTACTAAGGTGCTCAACCCACCTCAACTGGGGCACAATCGCAGTAGTTCTCCCAGTGCTACCTTAGCCGATATAACGGAACGTAAGGTACCAAAACATGGTAGCCGGGCAAACCCAACTATTGACCCAAGACATGATTCGGAGCCGATGCATATAATGCTATAAGTTCGGGGTGCCGCACTCGTGGGAGTGTACAGTCTTCTCACACCATATTCTGGGGTACTTAAGCCCCTGGTGTATTGGCCGTACCAAAGTGTACGGTTGCATAATGTTATAACTGAACATACTTACATAAAAAAATGAATGCAAGAATAGACAAGAGCTATGTATTGTTTATTAAAGGGCTGCTGTGAAAGCACAACGATACAAATAGTGCGATAAGCAAGAGATGGGATTATTTGACATGTCCCCCTCTAGGGGCAAGCTGCGGGACTTTATGTAAGACAGATATTTAGCTCTTTAAAGAGACCACCTGGACATTCGACGTAGCTTGCTGCCTCCCTGGTTGTTGCATCGTGTGTTCGGCGATTGTACTGCCGGACAGGCCTTCCGGAGAATGGAGTCCTGAAAGTAAGAAAAAAGAAATGACAAAATCGGGAGCCCCTAGTGCGGTTGAGTCGTATTTTGGGCGTGCCGTGGTTGTGCCCCTCCCCTTATGCCCATGGTATTTCCATAGCGTAATTATGTATGCGTAGCACTGGTTTCGCAATTTTGCGAGGGCTAGGGTTGGGGCCGCACTACTACGCTTGCACGGAACGTGCCAGGCGGTCTTGTTGTAGGTTACTCTGGGCGCGCTTGACGGTGTCTGGACATGTAATAGTCGGACTGGAGAATTGCCTTGAGGGGCTACTTTGTACTTCCGCCGCGAGGACCGCCGTATGCTCCTCTGTTCGGAGAGAGCGTTCGGTGTTTCCATTGACCGTAATGACTCCTCGAGGGCCTGGCATCTTGAGCTTGAGGTATGCGTAGTACGGCACCGCATTGAACTTTGCAAATGCGGTTTGTCCGAGCAGGGCGTGATAGCCACTGCGGAACGAGACTATGTCGAAGATTAACTCCTCGCTTTGGAAATTATCCGGGGATCTGAAGACCACTTCTAGTGTAACTGAGCCTGTACAGTTGGCTTCTACACCTGGTATGACGCCTTTAAAGGTCGTGTTTGTGGGTTTAATCCTTGAGGGATCTATGCCCATTTTTCGCACTGTATCCTGATAAAGCAGGTTTAGGCTACTGCCGCCGTCCATAAGGACTCTAGTGAGGTGAAATCCGTGAATTATTGGGTCTAGAACCAATGCGGCGAATCCGCCGTGGCGGATTCTAGTGGGGTGGTCCCTTCGATCGAAAGTGATCGGGGCAGGAGGACCATGGGTTGAACTTTGGGGCGACTGGCTCCAACGCATATACGTCCCTGAGTGCACGCTTCCGTTCCCTTTTAGGTATGTGGGTTGCGTATATCATGTTCACCGTCCGCACTTGTGGGGGAAAGCTCTTCTGTCCCCTATTGTACGGCGGCCGGGCCTCCTCCTCGTCATCGCTATGCAGCCCCTTGTCGCTATTTTCGGCGCTTAACTTGCCTGCCTGCTTGAACACCCAACAGTCCCTGTTGGTGTGATTGGCTAGTTTTTCGGGGGTGCCGTGTATCTGGCACAAGCGATCGAGTATTCGGTCCAAATTGGACAGGCCCGGAGTACTTCTTTTGAATGGCTTTTTCCGCTGACCGGGTTTAGAGCCTCGGAATCCAGCATTAACTGCCGTATCCTCTGCATTGTCGCCGTTAATGCGGCGCTTGTGTTTGTTGTGACGCGACCTGCCATTGTTGTCCTTGGTATCCGAATTACCAGGGCTCTTGGTCATGTTATTACTACGAGCTAGCCAGCTGTCTTCTCCCGCGCAAAAGCGGGTCATGAGTGTTGTGAGGGCTGCCATGGAATTTGGCTTTTCCTATCCTAGGTGCCGGGCAAGCCATTCATCACGGATGTTATGTTTGAAGGATGCGAGGGCCTTTGTATCCAGACAGTCGACTATTTGATTTTTATTGGTTAAGAACCGTGTCCAGAATTGTCTGGACGATTCCTCTGGCTGCTGAATGATGTGGCTTAGGTCATTAGCGTCTGGTGGTCGCACATAGGTGCGCTGGAAGTTGTCAAGGAATGCGGCTTCCAGGTCCTCCCGGCAACCAATTGACTCTGCTGGCAAGCTGTTAAGCCAATGCCGAGCTGGTCCATTAAGCTTGAGTGGGAGGTATTTGATAGCGTGTAGATCATCACCGCGGGCCATGTGGATATGAAGGAGATAATCCTCGATCCATACCGCAGGATCTGTTGTGCCATCGTATGATTCGATGTTTACGGGTTTAAACCCCTCGGGGATTTGATGATCCATTACTTCATCTGTGAAGCATAGTGGGTGTGCGGTGCCTCTGTACTGGGCTATATCACGACGTAGCTCAAATGAGCTTTGTCTGCTGTGTTCGGCCTGGCCGTATTTGCCATGTCCGGCATGACGGTTATCACCACGTGCCGTGGGGCGCCCACACGATCCGTAGATCGATCTTGTTTGCCTTGCCTTGTCCTCCAATATGTCTTGCAGGTCCGGCGCGTTTCCCCATGCCTTGGTATAGCAGCGCTGGGGTGCGGCTTGAATTGATGGCCGAGAGGCCTCTCTTTCGCGGCCACGAGGTGGCCGGTCGGCCGCGTCGTGCGCTGGTGATGTAGGTTTAGGTGCTTCCTCCTTGAATCGGGGTAGCAGCCTGCGCTTTTGGTAGCTTTTGGAGGGGCGTTCGAGTTCATACTCTTCGGCCGTAAGGACTTCATTCCATCGGTCGGCTAACAAGTGTTGGTCAGCTCTAAGCTGCTGCTGTTTTTTTCTTGAGGCTGCTTGCCGTGGCCATAAGCCTGCGTTTGAAACGCTCATGTTCGACGGGATCCTCAGGCATGAAATATTTGTCGTCTTCGAGACTTGCCTCGTCTTCGGAGGGAGGCATGTAATTATCATCCTCGACCTCCCTATTTGCCGCTCTCTCATGAGGGCTGGCTTCTCCATCCTCCTGTGCTGAATCCTACTGGAGGGGGTTGTCTTCGGCACTATCTGGGGTGTTATTATCTCCCGTGCCGGAATCACCATTTTTGCTTTGGCGGGGTTTAGAGCGGCGCCACTGATGCCGGCGCTTAGGCTGCTTCTTGGAGGGGTCATCCTCCGTTGTTCCATCGCCATTCCCTTCTTTTGGGGTGTCCACCATGTATATGTCGTATGACGAGGTGGCCTTCCAGTTCCCTAGAGGCGTTGGGTCTTGGTCGTCTCCTGCATCGTCGTCCATACCGTCGATGTCTTCGGAGTCGAAATCGAGCATGTCGGTTAAATCATCGATAGTGGCTATTAAGTGGGCGGTGGGTGGGCTTTGAATTTCTTACTCGCTGACCATAGTATGGCCAGGCTCTCCTGATAGGGAGAGAGACATTAGTGAATTCAGAATGTCGTCGAAGGGCGAATGCTGAAAGATGTCCGCGGCGGCGAACTCTATGATCGGCGCTCAATCGGATTCGATCGGCAGGGGCACGGAAGGTTCAGTGTCCGGAGAGGAGTCCGGCACCTTGGAGTCGCGAGCTTCGCAAAGGACAAGACTGGTGTTCGGCTTGATCGCCATAGAGATTATAGCCCCCGAGGCGGTGTCTAGCCATCCGTCCTCGATTGGTGCAGTCGACTCCGAACTAAGGGTCGGAGTGGACACCGGGGCGGCCTCCTGGGCACTGTTCGGCGGTAGAGCTAGATCATGCCCATCGTGATAGTGCGGCGCGCCCAGCCGTCGCTCGAATCCGTCGAAGATCAATTCCCCGTGGATGTCGGCCGTGTAGTTCAAGCTTCCAAATCTGACCTGATGGCCAGGGGCGTAGCTTTCGATCTGCTCCAGATGGCCAAGCGAATTGGCCCGCAGTGCAAAGCCGCCGAATACGAAGATCTGTCCGGGGAGAAAAGTCTCACCCTGGACCACATCGTTGTTGATGATCGAAGGAGCCATCGGGCCTAAAGATGACGACACAGAGGAACTCTCAATGAAAGCACCATTGTCGGTGTCAAAACCGGCGGATCTCGAGTAGGGTGTCCCGAACTGTGCGTCTAGGCGGATGGTAACAGGAGACAAGGGACACAATTTTTTTACCCAGGTTCGGGCCCTCTCGATGGAGGTAAAACCCTACTCCTGCTTGATTAATATTGATGATATGGGTAGTACAAGAGTAGATCTACCACGAGATAAGAGAGACTAAACCCTAGAAGCTATCCTATGGTATGATTGTTGTTTGTCCTACGGACTAAAACCCTCCGATTTATATAGACACCGGAGAGGGCTAGAGTTACACATAGTCGGTTACAATGGGAGGAGATCTACATATCCGTATCGCCAGGCTTGCCTTCCACGCCAAGGAAAGTCCCATCCGGACACGGGACGGAGTCTTAAATCTTGTATCTTCATAGTCCGGGAGTCCGGCCAAAGGTCATAGTCCAGTCATACGGACACCCCTAATCCAGGACTCCCTCAGCCCCTCTGCGTACAAGTTTTCCATACATAGGCAGAATCTCTGAGGATGATAACCTTATATTTAAGGAGAAAATTTTAAAGTTTGGCATGACTTAGCTTTCTCGTTGCCGCCCTGGCATCCTTCGTGCTTGCAGGCAGCGCCACTCTCTTTGCCGCCTTCTCCGCGGGAGCCGTGGCGATGAAGAACTGCTAGGCCAACTACTAGACCAGATTCTCACAATTGCGCTCCCCTACCTGGCGCGCCAAAGATGTCGGTGGGAATACGACACCTATGGGATCACGAGGATCCCTTCTGCGGTTGCGGGGCGCGGGATTGTGAGAAGAGCAGGATTAGCAATCAGCACAAGGATCGTTTACCCAGGTTTGGGCCGCGAGGATGCGTAAAACTCTAGTCCTGCTTTGGTGGATGTATTGAGTGTTCTTGAGCTCTTGAACTAGCTGCGGTGGCTGTGTGGTTCCAAAGAGCCGACCCCCTCTCTAGTACGCCTGGGCCTCCTTTTATAGTCGAAAGGGGCCGCTACAGTGGCACACAGGAGGAGGAAAGGCCTACAGTGCTATGAGCTTATCGCTCGTATTACAGGACAAGGCGCATTTAATGTGTAGCTTAGATGTCCTCTTGCTTTATCAGGGACGGGAGCGAGGCCCGTCCCGTCCGTCACCGCTCATCCTTGCTTCAAAACGCACCCTGGCCAACGATCCATGCAGCGCCATGTAGGCAGGCAAGCAGCTAAGGTGGCGCGATGGTGGAGTCTCCACGAAGATCTGCATGCCGCCACGCAGGCGTGTGTTGAGTTGGCGTGGAAGCTGCATGTCGCCACGCAGGTGCCTGCCCAGCTGGTTGGGCTGGCAGCTGCGTGCGAACGATGGTTGAGACTTGGTTGGTGCGGGCCTGGCAGTGGCCCCGCTGACGCCGTTGGCAAGGGTCTTGCCGGGTGACCCGACAAGGGTCTTGCCGTGGCGCGCTGTCGTCCCCGGCAAGGATCTTGCCGGGGGTCTTGTGGATTTCCTGGGCAAGGATCTTGTCGAGGATCGTTGCCTTCCAATCCTCACCTGATCTTGAATATCATTTGTCTTCACAAAGATCTGCATGCCACCATGGAGGTGCCTCCCGAGCCATGGCCCAACGTAGTTGATGGTGTTGGAGACCGTGGGTTCTAGGGTGGCTCACTCCGCTGGTGTGGGCGAGCCGCCCCGATAACCCACAAGTGTAGGGGATTGCAACAGCTTTTGAGGGTGAAGTACAACCCAAATTTATTGATTCAACACAAGGGGAGCCAAAGAATATTCTTGAGTATTAGCAGTTGAGTTGTCAATTCAACCACACCTGGATAACTTAGTATCTGCAGCAAAGTATTTAGTAGCAAGAGTGGTATGATAGTAATGGTAACAGTAGCAACGGAAAAGATAAATGATTTTGGGTTTTTGTAGTAGTTGTAACAGTAGCAACGGAAAAGTAAATAACCGAAGAACAATATGTGAAAAGCTTGTAGGCAATGGATCAGTGATGGATAATTGGGTGATATAGAACTAGCTCCAGTTCATCAATGTAATGTAGGCATGTATGCCGTAAAAAGTCACACGTACTTATGGAAAATAACTTGCATGACATCACGGGTCCTAGTGGAAACTAAGGGATATTAAGGCCTCCTTTTAATAGAGAACCGACCAAAGCATTAACACATAGTGAATAGATGAACTCCTCAAACTACGGTCATCACCGAGAAGTATCCCAATTATTGTCACTTCGGGGTTGTCGGATCATAACACATAATAGGTGACTATAGACTTGCAAGATAGGATCAAGAACACGCATATATTCATGAAAACATAATAGGTTCAGATCTGAAATCATGGCACTCGGGCCCTAGTGACAAGCATTAAGCATAGCAAAGTCATAGCAACATCAATCTCAGAACATAGTGGATACTAGGGATCAAACCCTAACAAAACTAACTTGATTACATGGTAAATCTCATCCAACCCATCACCGTCCAGCAAGCCTACGATGGAATTACTCACGCACGGCGGTGAGCATCATGAAATTGTTGATGGAGGATGGTTGACGATGACGACGGCGACGAATCCCCCTCTCCGGAGCCCCAAACGGACTCCAGATCAGCCCTCCCGAGAGAGATTAGGGCTTGGCGGCGGCTCCGTCCCGTGAAACGCGATGAAACTTTCACCTTGATTTTTTTCTCCTCGAGACGGTGTATATGGAGTTGGAGTTGAGGTCGGAGGAGGTCCGAGGAGCCCACGAGATAGGAGGGCGCGCCCCTAGGGGGGCGCCGCCCTGTCTCGTGGATAGCCTGTGGTCCCCCTGGCCTTCATTCTTTCGCCAAAAATTCTTATTAATTCTGAAAAGTGCCTCCATGGATTTCCAGGACATTCCGAGAACTTTTCTTTTCTCCACATAAAACAACATCATGGTAGTTCTGTTGAAAACAGCGTCAGTCCGGGTTAGTTTCATTCAAATCATGCAAGTTAGAGTCCAAAACAAGGCCAAAAGTGTTTGGAAAGGTAGATACGTTGGAGACGTATCAACTCCCCCAAGCTTAAACCTTTGCTTGTCCTCAAGCAATTCAGTTGACAAACTGAAAGTGATAAAGAAAAACTTTTACAAACTCTGTTTGCTCTTGTTGTTGTAAACATGAAAAGCCAGCATTCAAGTTTCAACAAATATTATGAACTAACCATACTCACAATAACACATAGGTCTGACAATTACTCATATCAATAGCATAATCAGCTAGCAAGTCATAATAATAAAACTCGGGTGACAACACTTTCTCAAAATAATCATAACATGATATAACAAAATGGTATCTCGCTAGCCCTTTCTGAGACCGCAAAACATAAATGCAGAGCACCTTTAAAGATCAAGGACTGACTAAACATTGTAATTCATGGTAAAAGAGATCCAGTCAAGTCATACCCAATATAAACCAGTAATAATGAATGCAAATGACAGTGTGCTCTCCAGCTGGTGCTTTAATAATAAGGGTGATGACTCAACATAAAAGTAAATAGATAGGCCCTTCGCAGAGGGGAAGTAGGGATTTGTAGAGGTGCCAGAGCTCGATTTTAAAATAGAGATTGAATAACATTTTGAGCAGCATACTTTTGCTGTCAACGCAACACCTATGAGATGGCTGTATCTTCCATACTACATGCATTATAGGCAGTTCCCAAACAGAATGGTAAAGGTTTATACTCCCCCAACCACCAACAAGCATCAATCCATGGGTTGCTCGAAACAACGAGTGCCTCCAACATACAACAGCCCTGGGGAGTTTTGTTTAATTATTTTGATTTTCTTTGATCTTTTTGGATCATGGGACTGGGCATCCCGGTTACCGGCCCTTTCTCCTAAATGAGGAGCGGAGTCTACTCCTCTGAGAATAACACACCCAACATGGAAGATATAGGCAGCACTAGTTGTAACATGAGCTGCTCGAGCATGCAAAACAGAATTTCATTTGAAGGTTTGGAGTTTGGCACATACAAATTTACTTGGAACGGCGGGTAGATACCGCATATAGGAAGGTATAGTGGACTCATATGCAACAACTTTGGGGTTTAAGGAGTTTGGATGCACAAGCAGTATTCCCACTTAGTACAGATGAAGGCTAGGAAAAGACAGGGAAGCGACCAACTGAGAGAGCGACAACAGTCGTAAGCATGCATTAAAATTAATTCATATGGGATACAAGCATGAGTAGGATATAATCCACCATGAACATAAATATCGTGAAGGCAATGTTGATTTGATTCCACTACATGCGTGAACATGTGCCAAGTCGAGTCACTCAATTCATTCAAAGGAGGATACCATCCCATCATATCACATCATAATCATTCTAATAGCATGTTAGCACGCAAGGTAAACCATTATAACTCATAGCTAATCAAGCATGGCACAAGCAACTATAATCTCTAAGTGTCATTGCAAATATATTTATTTCATAATAGCTGACTCACGAACGATGAACCATCATATTTACAAAAACAAGAGAGGTCGAGTTCATACCAGCTTTTCTCATCCCAATAAGTCCATCATATATCGTCATTATTACCTTTCACTCGCACGACTGAACGAAGTGTATAATAATAAGAGTGTACGTGCATTGGACTAAGCTGGAATTTGCAAGCATTCAACTCAAGAGATAAGACAAGTAATATGGGCTCTAAATATAAATAATCAACCATGCATATGAGAGCCACTAAGCATTTTCAATACGTTCTTCTCGACCCTCAAAAGAAAGAAAAGAAAATAAAACTATTTACACGGGAAAGCTCCCAACAAGTAAAAGAAGAATGAGAAATCTTTTTGGGTTTTCATTTTAATTTCTACTACAAGCAAAGAAAGTAAACTAACTATTTTTTTTGTTTTTCTTAAGGTTTATCAAACACACAAGAAGAAAACTAGAAAAAGAGATTTAAACTAACATGGATACAATTAAAGAGTATGAGCACCGACGACTAGTCTATGAACATGAATGTAAAGTCGGTGAGAAATACGTACTCCCCCAAGCTTAGGCTTTTGGCCTAAGTTGGTTTAATACCAAGGACCGCCTGGCTGATATCCATAAGTGAAACTGGGATTGTACTGAGATGCAGAGGCAACAGCCTCCTGGGCAGCAGCATGTTGGCGAGCTGCCTCCATTGCCCTCTCATATTCAGTGGCTTCTCCCTAGTGATAACATATCCTCCTCATGCCTGATAATCAAAAAGGTTGGGAGAAGGAAGAGTGACAGGGATGACATTGCGTCTATCATAGATTATTCAATAATGGAGGAATTGTTCATTCCTCTCAAGAAATTGATGATCAAACATAGCTTCTTTTTCTAAATAAACAGGGGGTACAATCATATCCCCCTCTCGTGGAGCTATATTAAGAAAATTTGCCACACGGGTTGCATAAATTCCTCAAAAGAAATTTCCCTTTTTACTATTATTATGCAGCCTACGTGCAACTATTGCCCCCAAGTTATAACCTCTGTAACCAGACACAGCACTCTTGAGGATACAAAGATCAGGGGCACACAAGTGACTTACTTCGTCCTTACCGTTAATGCATTTACCAATAAAGAGAGCAAAATAATGTATAGCAGGAAAATGAATGCTCCCTATGGTAGCTTGTGCTACGTCCCTAAATTCTCCCACAGTAATACTAGCAAGAAAATCTCTAAATTCAGATTTGCGAGGATCATTGATATTACCCCACTGAGGGAGTTTGCAAGCAGTTGTAAAATCCTCTAAATCCATGGTATAAAATGTATCATAAATATCAAACATAACACTAGGAGAATTACGCGAAGAAATATATTCAAACCTCCGCACAAAGGAATCAGTCAATTGATAATGTTGAGGACACTTATCTTGTAAGAAGCCCTCCAGCTCGGCATTACGCACATACGCGTCAAATTCCTCCTTAAAGCCCGCTTCGACCATAAAATCATCGGATGGCCACTCACAAGCCCGTACATATGCATCCCTCGGCAATCTAACGTCTTGCTCTCGTATAGCAATCTGTGGCCCTTTCTTTGCCGAGGAACCACCTTGGTACATTCTCCTAAGCATATTTCTTTTTCTGAAAAAAATCTGAAATTTTAGTAACTTCAAAATAAAAGTGAATAAAACCAAACAAGATTGATAGCAACTACTCCTACAAGTGCC
Source organism: Triticum dicoccoides (assembly GCF_002162155.2). NCBI lineage: Eukaryota > Viridiplantae > Streptophyta > Magnoliopsida > Poales > Poaceae > Triticum > Triticum dicoccoides. Next base: position 652,189,188 of record NC_041391.1, on the reverse strand, counting down.
TAGAGCCTATATCATGCATTAGAATTGCTTGGGACCTCAAAAATTTAACTTGCAAGCTCAAGAACAGAGTCACCAAGGCAGCAAGGATTTGCAATTAATAAAGCACTAGAACAAAAACTAATTCGACCAATGGAGGAGTCACATACCAAGCAACAATCTCCCAAAGCAGTTTTGCAAATGGAGCTTTGAGCTAAGAGATCGAAAATTACAGCAAAACGAGCTTGAACTCGGGCTTGAGCTGGATGGGGATTTTTTGGGTAGAAGATGGAGTGTGTAGGTGCTGGCATAAGTGGAGGGGAGTCACCAGGGGCCCACGAGACAGGGGGCGCGCCCTACAAGGGGGGGGCTCCTCTCTCGTGGTCTGGTGCTTGGCCCTCCTGCAGTGTTTTCAGTGCCTAAAATCCTCAAATATTCCAAAAAAATCATACTAAATTTGCAGGGCATTTGGAGCACTTTTATTTTGGACTATTTTTTATTGCATAGATAAATCAGAAAACAGACAGATAATACTATTTTTTCTTTATTTATTCTAAATAACAGAAAGTAAAAGAAGGGTACAGAAGGTTGTGCCTTCTAGTTTCATCCATCTCGTGATCATCAAAATAAATCCACTAACAAGGTTGATCAAGTCTTGTTAACAAACTCATTCCGAATAACACGGAACCGGAGAAATTTCGAATAACACTAAGTTACCTCAACGGGGATATGAAAATCCCCAACAATAAGAATATCATACTTTTTCTTGACAGTAGGGAGAGGAAATTCAAAACCTCCAAAAATGATAGTTGGAACTTTTTCAATAGAATTGATACTATGAACTTGAGATTGTTTCCTCGGAAAGTGTACCGTATGCTCATTACCATTAACATGAAAAGTGACATTGCCTTTGTTGCAATCAATAACAGCCCCTGCATTGTTAAGAAAAGGTCTACCAAGGATAATAGACATACTATCGTCCTCGGGAATATCAAGAATAACAAAATCTGTTAAGATAGCCACTACTAGGGAAAAGCCTAGCAGCAGCACGGGTTTTAGGCCTATCAGTAGCATGGACAGGAGCGCTACTGATAAGGCGCTACAGCTAATGCTTAGCAATAGCGCGCCTCGACCCACGCTACTGGTAAATTGACTTAGTTGTAGCGCTCCTTCGGAAAAGCACTACTGGTAATTAGTAGTAGCGCTTCTCCTCTCCCGCGCTACTACTATTATTTAGTATTTTATTTCTTTTTTATTTCATGTTGTATTCATACACCTTTACACAAGTTTTCATACAACAGGAATTTAGAGATTGTTTTTACATAATAATGAGTTATTACATCATGGGGTGAAAGAACCGTGGACTAGTTTCAAGTGGATGTCCATCCACTTGAAACTAATCCGCGGTTCTTTCACCCAATGATATAATAATATCATCATCATCATCATATCATTAACAACTTATCATCATACTACATCATTGTCATATAACACCTCCTCAAGATCATCGTTTTCATCATTGACATCACATAACACCTCCTCAAGATCATCATTATCAACTCTAACACATTACCACATAATAAACATATTGTACCTCATAGGACCTATTACATTCGATTAAGACCTACTACATTTTCTAAGGTAAAATAGCAAAAACAATATAGCCCCTGACTCTCCATTATGGAGAATGGAGATTAGCCTGTCTCCAATTCTTGCCTTTCGCTGAATGTTACTTCCAAGAACCTCCTTGCGAATGTCCATACATTTCTTCCATTCTTTGATGAACATGTGTTCACGGGTTTTAGAAATCCGATATGCACAGGTGAGCTTCGTAGATTTACCTGGCAGTATGTTCAGAACTGAGAGCCGACCATGCAGAGACATCAGATGAGGCACACAATCCATCGGGAGTTTCTGTTGAAAAACATAATAATAACTTCGTAGTTAGCAATGATGTACTAGTTTTAGAAGTATGCAAAAGATGCACGGATGTCGTAATAGTAAAAAATCTTACCAGGGTATCTCTAGAGAAGTTACCGTGGTTCAACACATGCACTAGTGGCACGTATTCACCATAATTTGGAGGAGTTCGATAATAGTCATTGTAATTCTCAAGAAGAGTACAAAATGCGATCAGATGATTTTTCTCCTTATACGTTAACTCGGTGCCATCGGTGTAGTGGGTTTTATCTACCATCTTCCGCACAGTCTTTGAATAAACAAAATAAGCTATCAATGGAAATAAGCTATCAACAATTTTGAAATAAACAATATAAATTAGTTAATAACTATGTTTGAGAAACTCACATAGCGGTACAATCGGAAGCGTATCAATAAGGACCCAAATGTCCATATTGTCTTGCTCGATGTCAGGATCACCAAGATCCATGGTTACAATCATACCCTCATAAAAACCATACATTTTGCAAAGTGCTTCCCAATTTTGGCAACCAAAATGGGTTACGCTCTGAGCATTGCACAGATTTACTTCAAAATCCATATCATGATGGGACCTTAGGTGTATTTTCTTTGTTTCGAAATTTTCATGGTCTTCAAAACCCATCCTCTCCAAGACATAGCGTCTTGCATGGCATGGGATAAGCTAGTCGAATTGTAAAATATGAAAATTAGACGTTGAAATAGTTGAAGTCATGCTTAATTACGAAAAAAACACTTGTCGTTGTTGCGTACTGTTTCACTATTGAAGGTCTCCTCGAGCTTAATGCTGAAGCGCCGATCTTCGTCCAGCCGAACGAACCTGTCGCACATACCTCGATCGTTGTGGCACCAGCTACACTCCCCCGGGAGACTGTCGTCGTCCGAGTACGACATTTCCTACGTTCATAATTCAAAGATTAAACTTGTACATATTCTATCACAAGTCATGCCAGAATTCACGAAAAAAATTCGGCATGACCTTTGCTAAAAAAGGACATATCGAGCGCCTGAAATTTACCGGAACGGAAATTAATCTACACTCCGGCAAAACATAGGCCACTCGGAGATGTAAACTGAACATGAAGGGCCACTTGGGCAACCACATATCCTATTTGAGCAACAACACAAGATATACAAGGATATTTGGCTGGTCTCACCTCGATGTCGGAGGGGGTCGGTGAATGGGACGACGGCGGGGATGTCGGAGGGGGTCAGTGACGGGGACGACGGCGGGGATGTCGGAGGGGGTCGGTGACGGGGACGACGGTGGTCACCTGAAACCATATAAGTTATCACTAATACATCCCGAATAATTGCTTAAACTAAAAAATAACAACAAATATGACATGTTCAACTAGTTTTATTAATTCAACTAGTTCTTACTAAATATAAACTTACTATAAATAGAAAAAAACTAGTTCCTTCTAAAAATAAAGTAGTTCAACTAGTTATATTAATTATCTTACTAAAAATACATTAGTTCTATTAATTCAACTACTTCAACTAGTTTATTAATTTACTTACTAAACTAGTTATGAACCCTAAATTAACATCCACTACTACTAAAAATCTACTACTAACTAAATTAACATCTAGTACTAGCTATGAACCCTAAATTAACATCTACAACTACTAAATCTAGTACTAACTAGTGGCAGGGGGTGAGGGCGACGGAGAGGTAGCTAGGGGCGGTGAGGTCGAGGGCGATGGGAGGAGGGCTGCCGGCGGAGGAGGGAGAGGGCGGTCGCAGGCAGAGGGATGAGGGCGGCGGCGGAGGAGGGATGGGCGGCCGCAGGCGGAGGGAGGATGTGCGAGGAGGAGGGAGGAGGGACGGAAGGAAGGGAGTACCTCGGCGGCGGACGGACGAAGGCAGCGGCGGCGGCGACGCACGATGACGGTTATCAGCATGGGGGGCGAGAGTGAGAGTGTGAGTGAGGGCCGGTCGTGTGCGTGGGGATAAGGTATGGATATTTGTAGCGCGTTTGCCGAAACACGCTACAGATAATTAGAATAGCAGCAGTGCGTTGCACATAAACCGCTATTGCTAAGTGTAACTATACAAAAAATACGTCAATGCAAAAATACATTGGCCATCAATGATCTTTTTGTGTACAATCTGAATTGTCAATATGAGTCCTATCCGGTAGGAACCGGAGAGGACTCATATTGCCGCCACAAATTTTACACATAGAGTTCAGTGAAGACCAACTGGTTGTGGTAGTTTTAGAAATAACATATTTAAGGGGGTAAAAACCCTGTTCACGGAGCGAGGTGGGATTAAACTTGTGGGCAGATCTTAGCAGTAGCAGTTTTCCCATAAGCGCGCTGCTGCTAACTTCTATAGCAGTAGCGCTGTTCAATA
>NC_041391.1:652163947-652184532 GCF_002162155.2 Triticum dicoccoides | reverse complement strand
GTCATGGCAATTATAGCAGCAGCGCGGTTTGCGGTGGACGTGCTACTGCTATTTCCTGTTAGCAGCACGTTTCTCTAACACGTGCTGCTGCTAAATAGCAGTAGCATGGTATTTTAGGGAGCGCTGCTGGTAAGATTCTGTGTATAGGATTTTCCCTAGTAGTGAAGTGACATTTGCAACCACAACAGGCACATCCTCACAAATACCGACAGGTATAGTAGTTGATTTATCAGCCATTTGCAAAGATATTTCAGTAGATGTCAACTTATTCAATTCAAGTCTATGATATAAAGAGAGAGGCATAACACTAACACCGGCTCCAAGATCACATAATTTCTTTTGATGGAGCATGGTATAGTTGGTTCACCCAGATCTCCAAGTTTCTTTGGTATTCCACACTTAAAAGTGTAATTAGCAAGCATGGTGGAAATTTCAGCTTCCGGAATCTTTCTTTTATTTGTGATGATATCCTTCATATATTTAGCATAAGGATTTGCTTTAAGCATATCAGTTAAGCGCATATGTAAGAAAATAGGTCTAATCATTTCAGCAAAGCGCTCAAAATCCTCATCATCCTTTGACTTTGATGGTTTAGGAGGAAAGGGCATGGGTTTCTGAACCCATGGTTCTCTTTCTTTACCGTGCTTCCTAGAAACAAAATCATTCTTATCATAACGTTGATTCTTTGATTGTGGGTTATAAAGATCAACAGCAGGTTCAATCTCTACATCATTATCTTTGCTAGGTTGAGCACCAACATGAACATTATCATTAACATTATTACTAGGTTCATGTTCATCACCTGATTGTGTTTCAGCATCAGAGATAGAAGTATCATTGGGATTCTCAAGTATTTCTACGTTAGGTTCACTAGAAGTTTGCAAAGTCCTATCATTCTTCTTTTTCTTCTTCTTCTTAGAAGAACTAGGAGCATCTAGATTATTTCTCTGAGAATCTTGCTCGATTCTTTTAGGGTGGCCTTCAGGATACAAAGGTTCCTGAGTCATTCTACCAGTTCTAGTAGCCACTCTAACAACAAAGTCATTTTTATTATTCAATTCATCAAGCAAATCGTTTTGAGCTTTGAGTACTTTCTCATCTTGAGTAGCAACCATAGAAGCATATTTGCTAACGCGGTGAAGTTCATCTTTAACTCTAGCCAGATTATCACCTACACGTCCTATCTCAAAAGCATTATTCTTTAACTCTCTACCAACATAAGCATTGAAACTTTCTTGTCTAGCCATAAAATCATCAAATTCATCTAAGCATGGGCTATGAAATTTAGTAGGGGTATTTCAACTTTATCTTATCTATAGAGAGAATTTACCTTTACTACCTGTGTCGGGTTATCAAGACAATGTGGTTCTTCAGGTGGTATATTCAGATCATGTATTTCTTCAATAGGTGGTAAATCTTAACATCTTCAACTTTAATACCTTTTACTTTCATTGATTTCTTTGCCTCTTGCATATCTTCAGGACTGAGAAATAGAACACCTCTCTTCTTCGGAGTCGGTTTAGGAATAGGCTCAGGAGTTGGCTCAATTGGTTCAGGAATTACTTCAGGAACTGGCTCGGGAAGAGTCCAATTATTTTCATTAGTCAACATATTATTCAATAGAATTTTAGCTTCGTCGACTGTTCTTTCCCTGAAAACACAACCAGCACAACTATCCAAGTGGTCCTTGGAAGCATCGGTTAGTCCATTATAAAAGATATCAAGTATTTCATTTTTCTTAAGATGATGATCAGGCAAAGCATAAAGCCATCGGACAAGCCTCCTCCAAGCTTGTGGGAGACTCTCTTATTTGATTTGCACAAAATTATATATTTCCCGAAAGGAAGCTTGTTTCTTATGAGCAGGGAAATATTTAGCAAAGAAGTAATAAATCATATCCTGGGGACTACGCACACAACCAGGATCAAGAGAATTATACCAAGTCTTAGCATCACCCTTTAATGAGAACGGAAATATCTTAAGGATATATAAATAGCGGGACTTCTCATCATGAGTAAATATGGTGGTTGTATCATTCAACTTAGTAAGATGTGCCACAACAGTTTCAGATTCAAGGCCATAAAAAGGATCAGATTCAACTAAAGTAATAATATCAGGATCAACAGAGAATTCATAATCCTTATCAGTAAAACAGATAGGTGAAGTAGCAAAAGTAGGATCGGGTTTCATTCTAGCATTAAGAGACTGTTGCTTCCACTTAGCTAATAATTTCTTAAGATGATTTCTATCATTGCAAGCAAGAATAGCTTCAGCAGCTTCTTTGTTCATAACATAACCCTTAGGAACAATAGGTAATACATAATCATTGGGGGGACGTTCCTCATCACTATCATCAATAATAGGTTCTTCAATATTTTCATTCCCCCTAACTCTAACAAGTTGTTCATCTAGAAATTCACCTAATGGTAAAGTAGTATCACGCACAGAAGTAGTTTCATCATAAGTATCATGCAAAGCAAAAGTGGCATCATCGATAACATGCGACATATCAGAATTCATAGCAGTAGCAGGTTTAGGTGTCGCAAGCTTACTAATAACGGAAGGAGAATCTAGTGCAGAGCTAGATGGCAGTTCCATACCCCCCTCGTAGTTGAGGGCAAAATCCATGTCTTAGCGTCTTTCAAGTTCTTCATAGTGATCAACAGATATAAATCCCAAGTGATCAGAGAATAGAGCTATGCTTCCCCAGCAACGGCGCCAGAAATTAGTCTTGATAACCCACAGGTGTAGGGGATCACAACAGCTTTCGAGGGTGAAGTACAACCCAAATTTATTGATTCGACACAAGGGGAGCCAAAGAATATTCTTGAGTATTAGCAGTTGAGTTGTCAATTCAACCACACCTGGATAACTTAGTATCTGCAGCAAAGTATTTAGTAGCAAGAGTGGTATGATAGTAATGGTAACAGTAGCAACAGAAAAGATAAATGTTTTTGGGTTTTTGTAGTAGTTGTAACTGTAGCAACGGAAAAGTAAATAAGTGAAGAACAATATGTAAAAAGCTCATAGGCAATGGATCAGTGATGGATAATTATGCCAGATGCGATTCCTCATGCAATAGTTATAACATAGGGTAATATAGAACTAGCTCCAGTTCATCAATGTAATGTAGCCATGTATTCCGTAAATAGTCATACGTGCTTATGGAAAAGAACTTGCATGACATCTTTTGTCCTACCCTCCCGTGGCAGCGGGGTCCTAGTGGAAACTAAGGGATATTAAGGCCTCCTTTTAATAGAGAACCGGACCAAAGCATTAACAGATAGTGAATACATGAACTCCTCAAACTACGGTCATCACCGAGAAGTATCCCGATTATTGTCACTTCAGGGCTGTCAGATCATAACACATAATAGGTGACTATAGACTTGCAAGATAGGATCAAGAACACACATATATTCATGAAAACATAACAGGTTCAGATCTGAAATCATGGCACTCGGGCCCTAGTGACAAGCATTAAGCATAGCAAAGTCATAGCAACATCAATCTCAGAACATAGTGGATACTAGGGATCAAACCCTAACAAAACTAACTTGATTACATGGTAAATCTCATCCAACCCATCACCGTCCAGCAAGCCTATGATGGTATTACTCACGCACAACGGTGAGCATCATGAAATTGGTGATGGAGGATGGTTGATGATGATGACGGCGACGAATCCCCCTCTGCGGAGCCCCGAACGGACTCCAGATCAGCCCTCCCGAGAGAGATTAGGGCTTGGCGGCGGCTCCATGTCGTGAAACGCAATGAAACTTTCTCCTTGATTTTTTTCTCCTCGAGACGGTATATATGGAGTTGGAGTTGATGTCGGAGGAGGTCCAGGGGCCCACGAGATAGGAGGGCGCGCCCCTAGGGGGGTGCGCCCCCTGTCTCGTGGACAGCCCGTGGGCCCCCTGGCCTTGATTATTTCGCCAAAAATTCTTATTAATTCTGAAAAGTGCTCCGTGGATTTCTAGGACATTCCGAGAACTTTTCTCTTCTACACATAAAACAACATCATGGTAGTTGTGCTGAAAATAGCGTCAGTCCAGGTTAGTTTCATTCAAATCATGGAAGGTAGAGTCCAAACCAAGGGCAAAAGTGTTTGGAAAAGTAGATACGTTGGAGATGTATCACGCCCCAGCAAGGGTCTTGCCGGACCTGCTGAGGCTGCCTCGACAAGAGTCTTGTCGGGGAAACCTGCTTCGTGCATCTGCTCTCTATGGTCTCGGTCTTCGGCGTTGGTGCTGATCGTTTTTGTGGCTTCGACTCCTCCCTTTTGCCCTACTAAGTGTGGCTCCGGCCTGTGGCTCTGACTGCCCGCGCACAAGTAAAGGGGTACAAAGGAGTGCCCCTACTTTAGTACACCGACAAAATCTAGTACGGCCGTGGGTATGATTTGTTGGTATTGATGAACCGTGAACAGTAGCTTCTTGAGTACGAATAGGGTCGAGCCAAACTATGGACTTCTTACGTACAGGGTGCTCCCAGCGCTACCCAAGGAATTTTGAGTGTATATTTATGTATATAGAAAAATATGTACGATCTTCTTATGGGGCGATCTATGGGGGCAGGGGTGCTAGACAAGCGCAGGTTTATCTGAGCTTTTACACGTAGGTGTACAACGACCATGTTTCGCTGTGTCCGCAGTCTTGAGGACGGATGAGCTGTTTGGTTTAAAAAGGCCGCTTCGAGCTTAAGCAACTAGAGCCGCCGCATATTCTTCTATATGAAGAGAGCGCTCTATACTTCCGCTCACCGTGATAACACCCCGCGGCCCAGGCATCTTGAGCTTAAGATAAGCGTAGTGCAAGACTTCATTGAAATGGTCGATGGCCGTTCGTCTGAGTAGTGCATGATAGCCACTTCGGAATGGAGCAATGTCGAAGTCTAGTTCCTCACTTCGAAAGTTGTCGGGAGAGCTGAAGACAACGTCCAAGGTTAGGGTGCCCGTACAGCGGGCTTCTACGCCTGGTATTACTCCTTTAAAGGTAGTGTTGCTTTGCTTGATTCTTGACGGGTCTATCCCCATCTTGTGGACAGTGTCTAGATATATCAGTTTGAGGCTACTATTGACGTCCATGAGGACTCGGGTGAGGTGGTATCCGTCGATTATTGAGTTGAGCACTAAGGCAGCCGAGCCCCCATGACGGATACTAGTTGGATGATCCCTGCGATCGAAAGTGATCGGGCAGGCCGACCATGGGTTGAATTTGGGGGCGACGGGCTATATAGCATATATGTCCTAGAGTGCGCGTTTGCGCTCCCTCTTTGGGATATGAGTGACATAAATCATGTTCACTGTTTTAACCTCCGGTGGTAATTTCTTTTGTCCCCCTATACTCGGCTGGCAAGATTCATCCTCGTATTTGCTTTGAGGTCCCTTCCCCTTGTGTTCGGCTTTGAGCTTGCTGGCCTGTTTGAAGACCCAACACTCTCTGTTGGTATGATTGGCTGGTTTGTCAGGGCTGCCATGAATCTGGCAGGGCCTTTCGAGAATTTTATCTAGGCTAGATGGACCATCTCTGCTGCCTTTAATTGACTTATTTCGTTGACCGGGTTTGGAGCTCCTGAATCCGGCGTTTACCGCTGTATTGTCCGGGCTATCCCCGTTATTCCGACGCTTGTTTTTATTGCATCATGGCTTTCCATTGCCATCTCTGACTTTGGATATGCCAGGATCGTTGGTGCTGCTATGAGCCAACTAGCTGTCCTCTCCCGCGCAAAAGCGGGGCATAAGTGTAGTTAAGGCTGGCATTGTCCATGGCTTTTCGTGGCCTAGGTGTCTGGCCAGCCATTCGTCTCGAACACTGTGTTTGAAATCTGCTAAGGCTTCGGCATCCGGACAATCGACGATTTGGTTCTTCTTAGTGAAAAACCGATTCCAATGCTTATGGGCTGACTCTCCGGGTTGCTGGGTTATGTGACTTAGATCGTATGCATCCCAAGGTCGGACATAGGTCCCTTGGGAATATGCCTTGAAAGCGTCCTCAAGTTCTTCCCAGGTTCCAATGGAATTTTCGGGGAGGCTTTTCAGCTAGTGCCGAGCTGGTCCTTTTAGCTTGAGGGGTAAGTATTTGATGGCGTGGAGATCATCTCTGCGAGCCATGTGGATGTGAAGAATAAAGTCTTCTATCCAGACCACAGGGTCTGTCGTTCTGTCGTATGCCTTGATATTCATGGGTTTAAACCCTTCCGGAAATTCGTGATCCAGCACCTCATCGGTGAAGCATAAGGGATGTGCAGTACCCCTGTATTTGCCTGTGTCGCGGCGCGGGCCTGACGGCTGCGGTGTTCGTTGTTGGTTCCGAACTGGCAAGTTACCTGCATATTTTACTTGACGGCCCTGATCCTGTGCGGGAACACGTTCCCTGGATCCATAAATGGACCTGGTTCTGCCAGCTCTTTTGTCCAGGTCTTCACATAAATCGTGTTTCTGGTTCTGGGTTGCGACCTCCTTTCCTTTATGGGTAGGGGGCGTTTTTGTGTGCGGCGTTGTTGGCCGTATTGTCTCGATTATGAGGTGGTCGGCCTGGTTGATCGACCGCATTGTGATTCGGCGGCTTGGGCACAACAGCATCATCGTCAAATTCGGGTAGCAGTTTGTGTTTGGGGTAGCTATTACCGCCGTATTTTCCTCAGTGTCGAGCACTTCGTTCCATTTATTATCGAGCTTCTCCTGTGATGCTTTAAGCCATTGCTTCTGCTTCTTCAAGCTCATCACGGTGGCGATGAGTCTCTGGTGGAGGTGCTCTTGTTCCAATTGTTCTTCTGGGACGATGAATGCACCGTCATCCCGACTGCTCTCCTCTTCGGAGACGGGTTGATAACTGGGGTCTTCGGCATCACTGTGACCGGGCAGGGGCCCCGGATTGTGTTCGCCATCACCTTGCTCATCCAGCTCCATTGCTGGGTCCACAGCTTTTTTATTGTCTTCGGCGTCGTCCGGGGTGTTATTCCCTCTTGTGCCGGTATCGCTGTTTTTACCATGGCGTGGTTTCGAGCGGCGCCGCTGATGCCGACGCTTTGGCTGCTTTCCAGGAGTTTTATCCTCAACTGGGTCCTCCTTGTCGTTGTCGTTGTCTTCCTTGGGTGTATCCACCATGTATATGTCGTATGAAGAGGTGGATGTCCAGCGCCCTGTGGGCGGTGGTTCCTGCCCTTCTCCGGCATCGTCGTCCATACCGTCAATGTCTTCGGAGTCGAAGTCAAGCATGTCGGTCAAATTATCGACAGTGGCTATCAAGTGGGTGGTGGGTGGGCAACGAAGTTCTTTGTCATTCGCTTCCCACTCAAGCCGGACATAGTTCGGCCAAGAATCTCCTGACAAGGAGAGAGACTTTAATGAGTTTAACACATCTCCCAAGGGTGAGTGTTGGAAGATGTCCGCGGAGCTGAACTCTAAGATCGGCGCCCGGTCAGGTTCGATGGCCGGAGACGAGTCCGGGGTTCCGATGACACAAGCCTCGTTGGAGGTCAGATCTGTGTTCGGCTCTAGTGCCGTTAAGTTCGTCGCTTCCATGGTGAGGTTGAGCTTCTCGTCCACGGGTGGCGCGCTCTGCTCTGGATCTAGGGCCAGTGCGGTTACATGCGCAATCTCTCGCACACCCTCTGATGACAGATTTAAGTCATGTTCATCGTGGCAGCGGGGCGCGGCTGTCACGGGCTCGAATCCGTCAAAGATCAAGTGTCCGCGGATGTCAGCGGCGTAGTTCAAGCTTCCAAACCTGACCTGATGGCCAGGGGCGTAGCTGTCGATCTGCTCTAGATGAACAAGCAAGTTGGCCCGCAGTGCGAAGCTGCCGAATACGAAGATCTGTCCAGGGAAAAAAACTTCGCCCTGGATGGCGTTGTTGTGGATGATTGAAGGAGCCATCAAGCCGTTATGGTGACGACACAGTGGAACTCACAATGAAAGCACCAATATCGGTGTCAAAACCAGCGGATCTCGAGTAGGGGGACCCGAATTGTGCATCTAAGGCTAATGGTAACAGGAGGTGGGGGACACAATGTTTACCCAGGTTCGGGCCCTCTCGATGGAGGTAATACCATACTTCCTGCTTGATTGATCTTGATGATATGAGTATTACAAGAGTTGATCTACCACGAGATCGTAGAGGCTAAACCCTAAAAGCTAGCCTATGGTTATGATTGTTGTTGTCGTATGGACTAAACCCTCCGGTTTATATAGACACCGGAGGGGGCTAGGGTTACACAGAGTCGGTTACATAGAAAGGAATCTTCATATCCGAATCGCCAAGCTTGCCTTCCACGCAAAGGAGAGTCCCATTCGGACACGGGATGAAGTATTCTATCTTGTATCTTCATAGCCAACAGTTCGGCATACGCATATAGTCCGGCTATCCGAGGACTCCTTAATCCAGGACTCCCTCAACGGACCCTTCCCATCCTACCCGAAAGGCCTTCCATGAAGGAGGTTTAAAATGACTCCAAATTTTGCCAGGATGTAAGTCCAATGAGATCAACACTTGTTCATGTTGGCCCATGTGGCACTGACCGTCGAAGGAGATAAAGATTGATACTTGTTCATGTGGGCCCTTATTTTTTTACATTTTGTGTCGATAGAACACAGAAACAAACATGAGTATATGCTTTTAGGTCTTCACCCTCCCCAATTTGTTGGCCAACTCAGAAAGTTTTGCCTTAAGATGCCACCTCTTTCTGTAAGCTACAATTGATGTGGTTTTGGAATGCTGGTTCTCTTTCCTACAGAACGGGCATTTATAGCGACCGTTACGCTGGTACACAATCTTTGCAGCCATTTGCCACTTGAAGATTTTCTTTCTGAAAGCTTCCCTCAGCTATAGGTTGTTCTCCCTATTCTTCCATATCTGCAATCTAGTATTAGAAGAAAAAAAAAGCTCATGCCAGCGAATTGTACATTATATCAAAGGCAGGCATAAATGGATTGTTTTTTTCTTTGTATTCCTTTTCTAAAACTTTGGTTATATGAAAGACAGGCATAAAATGGAATACAAATGATCCATTCATCTGAATTTGCAAACCCTAGGACTAATAACCGTACGATTAGTTAAAAAAGGTGAACAATATGATTGTCTATACAAAAAGGGAGGAATAACGAGAGGGCAATTTCTAGGGTTAACCTCGAGAAGGAAAATTCTAGGGTTAATCTGTGTAGACACTAACCGATTTGTCGTCATTGGTGTTGTGTTGGACCAGTTGCGCCTGCAAATCGGCAGCGACAATGTCCTTGTCAACAAGTTCCTTCATTGGTTCCACATCCATTGCACGGAGCGCACCAGCCACACCCCCTCCTCTAGTAGGTAGGATCATCCTCGCCGGCAAGAATGTGGGCTTTTTGCCGGTGGCGAGTAGTGCGCGGCGACAAAGACGTGGGTGGATAGGCAGAGGCAATCAAATGCTGGAGGCGTGAGTGAGATTTGGGGAGTGAAAATTTAATTCGTTTGTGAGAGAGAGGTCAAGGCCGCGTACAATTCATCACTTTTGAAATTTAGGTAGAAACATGCACGTATACGGCATCGTGCACACCCAGAGATTTGCCCAAAACCAACCAATCAAACAACCAAGCAAAAGAAAAAGTTCACAATGTCGGTCCACAAACATGGCAACATAAACCGAACACCAAAATAGGGTGTTAAAAAAATAGCAAAATAGGAGGGACATTTTTTTGTTTTGCGCAGTACTACTAAATACTAGAAGGGAGAACTATTGAAAAAAATACTAGAAGGGACAGTTGGCACATTTAATTTCACATGGCATCTAGCTTTTTTGTTCATCGCTAGCTATGTTGTATCGATTAGGTAAAATGAATGGATAATTATTAAACCCTAGCTATTGTCAAGGTTTATTGGTGCGTGTCTACGTGGCCAAGTGTGCTTGCACGGTGTCGGTCTTTATGAGTGTGATGCACGGGACGGGCCTTTGTGGTTAGGGCCCACATCAAGCGGCACCGAATTTTGAGGAAAGTGAAGGAATGAGCCCCACACACCGTCCGCATGCCGGACTTGTTCCCTCCCATTGGCTAGATCCAACATGCGATATGGCCTCGTTTACACTTAGCCCGCATCAGGGTTTATGCATGCCCCTCTTGGTGTTTGACCATACCCTTCATGGGTCATATGATGAGACCACGCCAGGCCCCGTGATGCACCGCCTAGGCACAAACCGGATGCGTTACCTCTCAGTAGCTAGATCCAAACCATGCACCCCCGCTATTTAGACCCAAGTGGAGTAGCACCTAGACACATGACCCGCGACACTTGTGCCAGCCTCCGAACCATGCATCCATGTCGTGTAGACTCATACATGGCCATGTGTGCATGCAGATTGTGGTTCCAGTTGAGTGCGATGCACGGGAAGGTCCTTGGTTACTAGGTCTAACATCATGCGGCAACGAGATTTTAGGCAAATGAAGGAACGGGCCCCACACTCCCTTCACAGGATGGACGCATTCCCACTCCATGGCTTGATCCAGCATGGGATATGGCCCCAGTTGCCCACAGCCTATGCGAGGGCCTACGCATGCCGCTCTCGATGTTTTACCACACCCTCTAGGGGTCGTATGATTACACTTGTTCCACGTCCCATGAATTTTCGGCCCCTCGCGAATTTGCATGGATTATAACGGCAGCTGACGAGCATCATAGCCTAGAGAACGACGTCGAGGCCACCCCTCCCTTTGGTAGCATATGGTGCATATATGGACCAAAGAGCCTAACATGGGGGCTTTCATTCCAATCCTTTCTATGATTTCATGTGGCCGCCGTAGATCTTGAACTTTCGTGGTTACAACCTTAGAAATGCGGTAAATGTCCCGAATATGGGAGGGAGGGGGAGAAAAACGCCACGCAATAAACTATCCTCATAATTTATGTTTGTTTTATCTGGCAAGACAAACAAGTTTTTTAAAATAAGGATTTTTAGCATGTTTTAATAAGGATTTTATAATTTCACATTATAAGGTGCTTATTTTTTCCTAAAACAAAGGTGTTGTAAACACAAAAAGCTCCTCATTGAGCCTCTCACCATCACATTCACGTTGAACTCGCCTAAAATCAAGGAGGTGTAGATCGAATCTCTCCACGGGGGGAAACCTCCACCTAGTAGCTAAATATGGTTAGTTGAGAATTTCTCCCCAAGTCGTTTTTTGAGGCAAAATCACATTCTTCTTTTTTCCTCCAATATTGTGGCGAAATACACGAAAGAAAAATCATGGGAGGCATGATGGAATGAGTGCACCTGTTTTCCCCCTCCAAAAGTGCACTAGTTTCCATATTGCATGTGTATGTGTCACCTGTACAAACAATTTAATTGTCGTTTTTATTTTGTTAACATTCCTAAATATTGAATTTCAGCATGCACCTACCCCATGGCAGTTAGGTCAAATTTGTTTTATCCAAGCTCCGCCAGCGACTGTGCAGATTCTTGTACCATGCACGTGCTGCTCCAGGCCTCTGACATCCGGTACCGGACAGGGGAATTTGAATGTGATGAAAGACAATTCATGTTGACCCATATCATGCATTCTTAGCCAACCAGGCGACAACATGCACCTTTAGCCACCTCAATCTAGACCATGCGGTAGTGTCCACGATGGACAAATATGCTCAGCTGGACATGTTTGCTGGCACTAGTGCATGATGCCCAATCTCGTTGTGCAAGAGGGTAGCCGTGTGTCGCTTTGACATGCTTGGCACACGGAGGGAGGGACTCGTTGGGGAACTAACGAACCAAGGTGGGGTCAAGCATGGATGGATGGTGTGGGTCAACTTGGCTAAAGGGGAACGGTTTGAGGCTATTTGAACAATGTATGTCATGGCTATGGTCATGAGCTACCTCACTTGCCTTACCACGAAATTTTTCATAAGGGAAAGTGTAAACTTAAAAAATTTGAGTTTTAGTTTTGGATATCCTGTTTTTTACATTTATAGCACTATGTACAACAAATTTGGGGTTATTTTGGAGATGGTCAAAAAAATCACTTCATTACAGACGGACCGTTTGGTATCACTTAAGCAAGTTTTTCTAACAAGGTGGTTTTTTCAACCACATCCAAATCACCTGAAATTTTTTTACACATGATCTCTTTCATAAAGATAGACAGAATATGAAAGTTTTCCATTTTTTAGAATTTTATATAATTTATAGTGGCTCAGTGAAACTCAGGTACATACCTCTGACTTTACCTTAAGGGGACAGTGTAAACTTCATTATTATTGAATTTTCTTTGATAATCATGTTTATTACATGTATGTGACAATGTAAAAAAATTGGGTGATTTGGAGATGGTCCAATCATAAACATGTGACCATACACAAAAGAAAAAGCCCACCCTCTAATAGGAGATTTCAGACCCCACAGTCTGCATACGACTAGAAACCAAACCATATTGGCCAGGATCTAGGCTCGTGGGATATTGATTTCTCCTGCTAGTAGGCCATACGGGGCATACACATAACTGAATAGGGAACATGCTGTTTCAGTGACAGAGGCTCATGCAAATAGTCTCTCAGCCGCGTATATAAGTAGGTGCGTGCGTGTCTCGCTTGGTGAGGTGGGACTAAACTCCCTCCACCTGTCAGTTGCGCCCGGTGTGTCTCAGCGTTGGGCCAAATTTGTTGGGTTGTTCGAGGCAAACCTCACTCGCGTGCTGGACCATGTGTCCCTGTAGATGGTTGGGCTGGCCCATCATGTATGCATATCCTTTTTCTTTTTTCTTTTTCACATATTCTCTTTCATTTATTATTATACAGTTCTAAAACAAAGGTTGTTGTAAATGCACAAAACACCTTCTTCAGCGTCTCACCATCATGTTCATGTGGAACTCACCATCATGTTCATGTGGAACTCACCCTAAAATCAAGGAGAGGTAGATCAAATCTCCCCACGCGGGACAACCTCCACGGAGTAGCTAAATATGGTTACTTGAGATTTTCTTCCCAAGTCGTTTTTAGGGGGGAATACTTTTTTATTTTTTCCTCCAATATTTGTGGCGAAATACATGGAACAAAAATCGTGGGAGGCATGGGGCCTACCTGTTCTTTCCCCTCTGAAGGTGAACTTGTTGCCAAAATGCATGTCAACATTTCATATTCCACATTTTCCTTAAAACATGTTCTACACCTGTACAAACAATTGCATTGTCGTTTTTATTTTGTTATCAATTTCTCAATCTTGAATTTCAGCATGCACCTATCCCATGGCGTCTCATCCAAGCTCCCACATCAACCGCGCAGATTCTTCTACCATGCACGTGTGCTTCTCCTGTGTCCGGTACAAGAGAGGGGAATCTTGATCCGATGCGATGCGATTCATGTCCACCCATAGCATGCACCGCTAGGCAACCGGGCCGACAACATGCACCGCCAGCCACCTCGATCCAGACCGTGGGCAAAGATGCTCGGTTGGACATGTTTGTTGGCACTAGTGCATGATGCGCCAATGTCGGTGTGCAAAACGTGTAGCCGTGTCTCGTTTTAACATGCTTGGCATACCGAGGGAAGGGACTCGTTGGAGATCCAACCAACCGAGGTGGGGTCAAGGGTGGATGGATGGTGTGGGTCAACTTGGCTAAAGGTTTACGGTGGGTGTCTACGTGGCCAAGTGTGCATGCATGGTGTGAATCCAGCTATGTGTGATACACTGGACAGGCCTTTTTGGATAGGGCCCACATGAAGCGGCACCGAATTTTGAGGAAAATGAAGGAACGGGCCCCGCACTCCGTCCGCATGCCGAACTCGTTCCCTCCATTGGCTAGATCCAGCATGCGATATGGCATCGTTTCCACATAGCCCGCGTTAGGGCTTATTGATACGTCTCCAATGTATCTATTGTTTATGAATCATTCATGCTATTATATTATCTGTTTGAACGATTACGGGCTTTATTATACACTTATATTACTTTTGGGACTAACCTACTAACCGGAGGCCCAGCCCATATTGTTGTTTTCTGGCCTATTTCAGTGTTTCGAAGAAAAGGAATATCAAACGGAGTCCAAACGGAATGAAACCTTCGAGAGTGTGATTTTTGGGAAGAATATGATCCGGGAGACTTGGAGTTCACGTCAGAAGAGCCGTGAGGAGGCCAGGAGATAGGAGGGTGCCCCCGCCCCTACTGGGCGCGCCCCCTGTCTCCTGGGCCCCTCGAGCAACCCCGACCGACTTCTTTCACCTATATATTCCCATATACCTTAAAAACATCGACATAGAAGATAGATCGGGAGTTCCGCCGCCTCAAGCCTTTGTAGCCACCAAAAACCAATCGGGACCCTATTCCGGCACACTACCGAAGGGGGGGATCCCTCACCGGTGGCCATCTTCATCATCCCGGCGCTCTCCATGACGAGGAGGGAGTAGTTCGCCCTCGGGGCTGAGGGTATGTACCAGTAGCTATGTGTTTGATCTCTCTCTCATGTTCTTGATTTGGCACGATATTGATGTATCGTGAGCTTTGCTATTATAGTTGGATCTTATGATATTTCTCCCCCTCTACTCTCTTGTAATGGATTGAGTTTTCCCTTTGAAGTTATCTTATTGGATTGAGTCTTTAAGGATTTGAGAACACTTGATGTATCTCTTGTCGTGTTTATTTGTGGTGACAATGGGATATTCACGTGATCCACTTGATGTATGTTTTGGTGATAAACTTGCGGGTTCCTCCCATGAACCTATGCATAAGGGTTGGCACATGTTTTCGTCTTCACTCTCCGGTAGAGACTTTGGGGCACTCTTTGAAGTACTTTGTGTTGGTTGAATAGATGAATCTGAGATTGTGTTATGCATATCATATAATCATGCCCACAGATACTTGAGGTGACAATGGAGTATCTAGGTGACATTAGGGTCTTGGTTGATTTGTGTCTTAAGGTGCTATTCTAGTACGAACTCTAGAATAGATTGATCCGAAAGAATAACCTTGAGGTGGTTTCGTACCCTACCATAATCTCTTCGTTTGTTCTCCGCTATTAGTGGCTTTGGAGTGACTCTTTGTTGCATATTGAGGTATTGTTATATGATCTATCTATGTTATTATTGTTTAGAGAACTTGCACTAGTGAAAGTATGAACCATAGGCCTTGTTTCCTATCATTGCAATATCATTTGTGCTCACTTTTATCGTTAGTTACCTTGCTGTTTTTATAATTTTAGATTACAAATACTCATATCTACCATCCATATTGCACTTGTATCACCATCTCTTCGCCGAACTAGTGCACCTATACAATCTACCATTGTATTGGGTGTGTTGGGGACACAAGAGACTCTTTGTTATTTGGTTGCAGGGTTGCTTGAGAGAGACCATATTCATCCTATGCCTCCCATGGATTGATAAACCTTAGGTCATCCACTTGAGGGAAATTTGCTATTGTCCTACAGACCTGTGCACTTGCAGGCCCAACAACATCTACAAGAAGAAGGTTGTGTGGTAGACATCAAGCTCTTTTCTGGCATTGTTGCCGGGGAGGTGAGTGCTTGAAGGTATATCTTTAGATCTTGCAATCAAGTCTTTTAGTTTCTTGTTTTATCACTATTTTATTCTATTAAATAAAACTACAAAAAAATGGAATAGAGTTTGTCTCATACGCTTCATCTTTTTAATATCTTTCGTGAGAATGATGGTAAGGAAAATTGTGCTCAAGTGCTAGAAGAAGAAGTCTATAAAATGTTTTGCACTAAATCTTTGAAGGATGAACATGATTGCAATGTTGTTAGTATAATTCTTTGAATATCCATGATGCTCATGATATGCAAAGCCACAAGCTTGGGGATACTATGTTTGATGGAGATGATATTTTTTGTCCCCCAAGTTTTGATGAGAATATTTATTATGATGAAAGCATGCCTCCTATTTATGATGATTATATTGATGAAAGTGGGTTTGGAAGAGTGTCAACTTTAGGTAGTATTGATCCCACTATTTTGGAGGATATTGAATCTTATTGTGATGAATATGAAAGTGGATTTGGAAGAGTGTCGCCTTTATTTAGTGATGATTCCACTATTTCGGAAGAGGTTCCAATTGATTATGAGAACAAAGTTGCTATCTATGATGATTATTGTGATGAATTGTATGCTATTAAGAATAATAATAACCATGAAACTTGTCATTATGATTTTAGTTTTCAATTGGATTATGCCTCACAAGATAATTATTTTGTTGAGTTTGCTCCCACTACCATTCCGAATGAGAAGAATTTTGCTTAAGTGGAGAGTAGTACAAAAATTATGCTTGTAGATCATGAAAAGAATGCTTTATGTGCTGGTTATATTGTTGAATTCATTCATGATGCTACTGAAAATTATTATGAGGGAAGAACACATGCTTGTAGAAATTGCAATAATATCAAGTTTCCTCTCTATGTGTTGAAAATTTTGAAGTTATGCTTGTTTTGCCTTCCTATGCTAGTTGATTATTGTTCCCATAAGTTGTTTGTTCACAAAATCCCTATGCATAGGAAGTGGGTTATACTTAAATGTTCTAGTCATATTCTTCATGATGCTCCCTTTATGTTTCAATTATTATCTTTTATGTGAGCATCATATCATCGTGCCTAGCTAGAAAGGCATTAAAGAAAAGCGCTTGTTGGGAGACAACCCAATATTTACCCTTACTGTTTTTGTGTGTACACATGATTATTCTACTGTATTAATCATTCTTTATAGCTTTTGTTTCAATAACGTGCCAAGTAGAACCTTTGGGAAGACTTGGGTAAAGTCTTTATGATCATGCTGTAAAAAACAGAAACTTTAGCGCTCACGAGATTAGCTGCCACTTTTTACTGGAGAGCGATTTTAGGTTGATTCTTTTTGAAGATGATTAATAGACAAATTCCTAAGGTCCACCAATTTATTTCAGAATTTTTGGAGTTCCATAAGTATACATTTGATACAGATTACTACAGACTGTTATGTTTTTCACAGATTCTGTTTTCTATGTGTTGTTTGCTTATTTTGATGACTCTATGAGTAGTATCGGAGGGTATGAACCATAGAGAAGTTGGAATATAGTAGATATTACACCAATATGAATAAATAATGAGTTTATTACTGTACCTTAAAGTGGTGGTTTGTTTTCTTGTACTAACGGAGCTCATGAGATTTTCTGTTGAGTTTTGTGTTGTGAAGTTTTCAAGTTTGGGTAAAGATTCGATGGACTATGGAATAAGGAGTGGAAAGATCCTATGATTGGGGATTCCCAAGGCACCCCAAGGTAATATCCAAGGACAACCAAGAGCCTTAGCTTGGGGATGCCCCGGAAGGCATTCCCTCTTTCGTCTTCATTCATCGGTAACCTTACTTGGAGCTATATTTTTATTCACCAGATGATATGTGTTTTGCTTGGAGCATTATTTTATTTTGTTAGTATTTGCTTTCTGTTATTTATAATAATGTTTTGCATCTATATTTTGAATAAAAATGTCAAGGATAGCCTTTACCATGCTTATTTTGCAAGTATACATGTTGCTGTTTCAAAACAGAAAGTTTACCGCTGTTGCAAAAATTCCCTAGAAAAGTCAGAAAGTGATATAATGTTGAATCTTTTTGCATAATGAGATCTGATAAATATTCTACAGCGTAGTATTTTTCATATAATTTTTGGAGTTAGGGAAATATGATGAATCTTGCATTCTTTACAGACTATACTGTTTTGGCAGATTGATGTTATGTTTACATATGCTTGCTTGTTTAATGAGTCTATTTGAGGATAGGAGTACTAACTATGCAGGGGCATTTAGTATTCAATGTTTAATAATAATTCTAATGATTTGTTACAGTACAAAATGATAAGGTTTTGCATTGATTTATAATAACTTATCTCACGAGTTCTTGTTGAGTTTTATGTGAATGAAGTTTTTGAGGAATAGAGAAACCATGATATGAGAGGAATTTAGGAGACACAAAAGTTCAAGCTTGGGGATGCCCAAGGCACCCCAAGATAATATTTCAAGAAGTCTCAAGCATCTAAGCTTGGGGATGCCCCGGTAGGCATCCCACCTTTCTTCTTCAACAACTATCGGTTAGTATCGGTTGAGCCTATATTTTTGCTTCTTCACATGAGTTGTGCTATCCTTGCAATGTCATTTTCTTTTGTCTTGCTTGCTGTTTGAATACAATACCAAGATCTGAGATTCTTAAATGAGAGAGTCTTCATATAGTTACATAATTATTTAGCTACTCATTGATCTTCACTTATATCTTTTTGGAGTAGTTTGTCATTTACTCGTGTGCTTCACTTATATCCTATGAGTAAATGGTTGAATGAGTTGAATGTCATAAATATGAAATTATATATGTTTCATTTGCTTATCCCATGGTGAGTAATTACTTCACATCTAAGAAGTAGAGGTTGTAAATTTATTGAAGGTTAGCAAGCATTGTATTGGTCATTTGAACAATTCATGAAAGAATATTGAAGGAAGAGAGATTTCACATATAAATATACTATCATGGACATCTTTTGTAATTGTGAGCACTCATTACGTATGACATGCTAAAGAGTTGATGTTGGACAAGGAAGACAATGTAATGGGTTTTATTTTCTCACATCTCAGTTAAAGTATATTGTCATGGATCATTCAAACATGTTGAGCTTGCCTTTCCCCCTCATGCTAGCCAAAATTCCTTGCACCAAGTAGAGATACTACTTGTTCTTCCAAATATCCTTAAACCCAGTTTTGCCATGAGAGTCCACCATATCTACCTATGGATTGAGTAAGATCCTTCAAGTAAGTTGTCATCGGTGCAAGCAATAAAAATTGCTCTCTAAATATGCATGACTTATTAGTGCGGAGAAAATAAGCTTTGCACGATCTTGTTATGGAAGCAATAAAAGAGATGGACTGCATAATAAAGGTCCATATACAAGTGGCAATATAAAGTGACGTTCTTTCGCATTATGATTTTGTGCATCCAACCCTAAAAGCGCATGACAACCTCTGCTTCCCTCTGTGAAGGGCCTATCTTTCACTTTATGTCCTTTACCTTATGCAAGAGTCAAGGTGATCTTCACCTTTCCCTTTTTCATTTTATCCTTTGGCAAGCACTTTGTGTTGGGGTGATCCTGATATACATATCCAATTGAGTGTAAGTTAGCATGAACTATTATTGTTGACATTACCCAAAGGTGAATACGTTGGGAGGCGAAATTATAAGCCCCTATCTTTCTCTGTGTCTGATTAAAACTCCATAACCACAAGTATTGCGTGAGTGTTAGCAATTGTAGAAGACTATATGATCGTTGATGTCGGGGTAGCTGATCCACGAACACCTATGGGACCGGCGGACCGAGCCCCTTTCGGTTCGGCGGGGGGCGGAGATCGCACGAAGAGCGGATCGAGGCGAAGCACACGAGCAGTTTACCCAGCTTCGGAGCTCTCCGGAGAGATAATACTCCTACTGCTGCTTGTCTGATTGTATTGATTTCTTGCTCGGGAGCGCTGAGTGCTACAGTACACTCGAGCTGCTAACGAGACCGAGCGTAGGTGTTTTCTGGCTTTCGAACCCCCCTCTACGTTGCGCATGGGCCTCCTTTTATATGCTAAAGGGGTCACCGACAGGTGGCAACATAGATAAGGGCAAAAATGGAAAAGGAGTTGTGGTTGGTACAACTATCTGTACAGTGTATCCTATCTAACCCTGACGGCAGGGGACAAAGGCATTAAATGCCCGTCTGCGTCGCCCAAATAGTGCAAAAAGGACCGCCAGGGACGCCACCACTTGCCACGATGGCAATCTTGTCAGCGTCGCTTGCCACCGTGCACCGCTGGGGCGCAAAGCCTCTTGCCACGCGCGCCTGGAAAGGTCCCAGGGCGACACGTTGGTGGATGTGCTGGAGCGCGGGTACAGAGTGGCTTGCCGCGGCCGTTGTCTTGTCGCGTCCGGAAGCTTGTCGCTCACCGGGCCTTGCCGGGATGCGTGGCGCGTCGCGGCAAGTTCCTTGAGATGCCTTGGTTGGCCTTCCCGGCAAGCTCCTCTTGCCGGGGCCTTGTCTCCTTGGCTTGAATACTTTGTTCTTGAATGGCTCCAAAGGAACTACGGAGGACCTTGGCGGTCACCCGGCAAGCCTTGCCGCGGAGGGCTGCAACTGCCCGTGCATAAGTTCGGGATACTAGGGTACCCCTACTCTAGTACACCGACAGGAGCCCCCGGGCCTGGGCCACACATGGTGCCGAGCGCTGTTGGGCCAGGCCCAAAACAGGGCACGGGCACACGCGGCCTGGGTTACGCCGTATCTCACTCCGTATCCACCGCGCCCTCCCCGAACGGCACGCGTTGAATGCGGCGTCGTGGGAGAGATCGTGGGTGGTTTCTTTATTGGGAAAGACGGAACGTCCGCCCCCTCCCTCTTTATAAGCAGGGGAAACAGGGGCAGTTTGCCCATCTTGCCGGTTGCTACTCCAATCTCAGAAATCTCCGCCGCTCCCCCCTTCTTCCCAAAGCTGAAAGAGAGCAGCGCTCCGCCCCCCATCGCCACCAGCATCACCAACGCCGCCGATCTCCCCCACCACCTTCACCATGGCTCCGAAAGCCGACAAGGGGAAGGTCATGAAGTCGGCCGAGGCGCAGCGGCTTGCGG
>NC_041391.1:652141018-652163646 GCF_002162155.2 Triticum dicoccoides | reverse complement strand
ACTACCTCTTCTGGTCGACGAAGACGCGAGCGCATCCGCGGACGAAGGTACTCCCAGCTGCCGCTTCGAAACTGGCTCCGAATGGATACCCTTTCTTCGCGTTGTTCTTCTACTGCGGGCTCTGCCCGCCTTTCTCTGAATTTTTCTGCGATATCATGAAAACCTACGGGTTCCGCCTCCTTGACTTCACCCCCAATGCCGTTCTGACCATGGAAGTTTTCGCACATCTCTGCGAAAACTTTTTTGGAGTCCATCCAAATGTAGCCCTTTTCCGCCACTTCTTTATGCCCCGAGTTGAGAGAGGGGAGCCTCTTTCCGGCAGAATCGCTTGGATCTCGAGAACCGGCAAGAAGGACGCTTATCTGGAGGGAGAGCTCCGCAGCAAGTGGGAGGAATGGAGAGCAGAATGGTGCTGGATTGTCAAGGAGAACCCGCAGCCATTTACCGCCCAGCGCCAAGCCCCAATAGCACGCGGCAACGATTGGAGCAACGTGGCCCCGGAAGACGATAGGCTGAAGATTGCCGTCACCCGGATCCTACGCCTCAGGCTTGCCGGGCTCATCGTAGGCGCCGTTGGCGCAGATTTTCTTTGTCGCCGCAGCGCCCCCCTACAGGAGAGGAGGAGACCCGCCTGGGAGTTTCAAGACTCGGCGGATATCATGAGGCTGCGCCCGGGCCTCAACTTCAACTTCACTGTCCTGGAGCTGGACGCGATGATCCTGGAGCTGTTCAAGCGCGATCCTCAGCATCCCGGAGCATTCATGTTGCCGAGGGGTGTCATTCCGCTGTGCAACAACTCCTCGCTCGACCGCATCCGTGCAATGATGTCGCTGTGCGATTCGCATGGAATTGTCCCAACCTGGCAAGAGCCTACAGACGACATCGTGCGGGATTTCTTTGACGGCTTGGTAGAAGTGTCGGTCCGCTCTGATGAACAGAAGAGCCTTACTCGCGACACCACCGATGCGGAGATGCAGTGCATCGCCACTAGGCTGGAAGAGGCGGCGGCAGCAGCTGCCGCGGGCGAGTTTGGATTCACCGTGGAGGAGGCAGAGGCAGCAGAGGTGGCAAGCCTTGTCGAGCGAGAGGAGTTTGCCGGCGAGGAAGAGCTTGCCGGGCCTGAAGCTGAGTCGAGCGAGCCCGCCATGGGCGCGAGCGAGTCGTTAAAGATCGGCTCCTCCTCCTCCCAACCTTCAGCCAGCTCCCCACAAGCGGAGCCCCCAGCTCCACCAAGAAGGCGTCTCCGCAAGGCCGGGGATGTAGCGGGGCAGCAGACGAGTCAACAGCCGCCGTGCCGCGCGACACGCTCTACCGCGGCAAGCACTGTTGCCGCGGGAGCGCCTCACGCCGCTGCGGCAACTCGAGCGGGGTCTTCCTGGTCCACCGCTACTGCTCCTGCCAAGCGGACAAGGGAACCTACTCCTCCGCCTCGTCGCACCGGAGGCGAGCCGGACTTTGATCTCTCTACGCTCAGCTCCGACGAGGAAGAAGAAGAGTAAGATTCTTTGTTGTACTTGTAGTTCTTCAATTCTTGCTGTTTTGTCTTGTATCTGATTTGCTTTACTCTGAACCCATTCCTTTTCAGGACACTGGCCTAGAGAGCGGCGAATAGAGCCAAGGTCCCGGTGATTGTCATCGAGGACGAACCTACCGCGACCGCAGAGGGCATGTCCGAGACCACCTTGCCGGACTCGGCAACTATTCCCCAAAGCAGCCCCTAGCGCAGCCCCCAGCGTAAGTATATGGTTTGCTTCTTGCTGACAGGCGCTCATGGGCGCTCTTTCTTTGCTGATATCTGACTGCTGGTTTGTGTAGGAGCAGAGCAGCCTCACCAGGAGTGCTCGGAAGCCGCTCCCGAAATGCCATCTACTTCGACTACACCGCCAAGGGAGGATTCCCCGTCAAGGGAGCGTTCTCCGGCAAGGGAGAATTCTCCGGCAAGGGACAGTTCTCCGGCAAGGGACAGCACCAGTGATCCTCCGGTGGTTGAAACCACGACTACGGATCCTAGTACAGGTAATCCACCTACTTGAAAACTTCCCTTTGGTTCTTCTTCTTCTGATTTTCTTTTCGGATATTTGCTTGACCTTTCTCCTTTTTCCGTTCGTCAGACCCATCTGCCACGGAGCCGATGGAAATCGAGGTCACCGACGAGAAGAACGCGCGCAGCAATACCGACGACGACGTCGCCACCGAAGGAGAAGCCGGCGCTGATGAGCCCGCCGGCGAAGAGGCCGCCAAAGTTGCCGCCGCAGAAGCTGGCGAGGGATCCGGCGATCGCACTGACGACCCCGAGGCTGCAGGAGCGTCAGGCGCTACGCCGACTGCCGATCCCTCCGCCACTGCTGCAGCGCCAGGCTCCGAAGAGCCCCAGCCCGGCGCCTATTTGAAGGTCGACGACGGCATCTTCATCAAGCTTCCCTGGGCGTCAAGCTCCAGGGCGCCGGTCGAAGGAGAGATATTGGATGGAGAGGTGCTCGCCTCCGCTGGGCTGACGCTTGTCGACGCGCCAAGCAGCAGCAGTGACGAGCCTGAGGAGGAGCGGCTGCTGCGGAAGCTGTTGTCGCTTTACCGCGCCTGACAGGCCAAGATGGAATCCCGAGAAGCGCTTGTCGCGAAGGCGGGAGTGGACATCGAGAAGCGCGCGGAGGAGCTCCGGGGTCTCAGGCAGGAAGCTCTCCGATCCCTGGCAGAGGAGCGGGAGCAAGTCGCTGAGGAGCGGAAAGCCTTCCTCCTCGAGAAGGCTGAAGTTGAAGAGCAACAGCGGCTTGTCGGCGAAAATCTATCTGCACAGGAAGGCGAGTTGGCGCAGCGCAAGGTCAACCTTGACAGCCACGAGGAGGAGCTTGCCGCGCGCGAGCAAGCAATTGGCGGGGCTCTGAAGGAAGCAAAGGATGCTGCCGCAGCTGCCGAGGCCGCCAAGAAGGAGCTGGAGACGAAGATGGCGCAGCTGGAGGCCGATCTCAAGGCGAGCGGCGAGGAGCTTGCTGCGCTCAAGCGTGAGCGCGAGAAGGACGCCGCAGCTCATGGCGAGCTGCAGGGTCGTCTCACCGAGAGGAGCAAAGAGCTTAGCGCCGACAAGGACTCCAACGCGGATCTTGAGTTGAAGCTGGCTACTTTGACTCAGACGCTGGACAGCGCCAGGGAGCGGGAGGTGGCCTTGATGGAGAAGATCAAGGCCGGCGAGGCGCTGATGGCGAGTGCTGCTGCCGCCCAGAATGCTTTCAGGGAGAATGTGGAGCACTGGACGAAGGGTCTCATGGATGTTGCCGCCACCATCGACGGGGAGTTGGCGCAGCTGGGGATGGAGGATCTCGGGTACTCCTCCGATGAGCACCTCCAACCCAGCGCCAAGCTCATCTTGTTCTTCAAAGGCGTGGCGACGGCCCTCCAGCGCCTCCGGGAGAAGATCCCAAAGCAGCTGGCCGACGAGTCACGCAAGATCTGCGCGGGAGTTCTTCAAAAAGTGCTCGTGAAGGTGGCCTTCCGCAACCCAGGCCTCAACCTCACCAACGTCCTCAGGTCCCTGCCGCCGGATGCTGATCTGGAAGCGCTCAAGGCCCTTGTCGCACCCATTGTGGACAAGGTGAGCGATATCAAGAGGGTTGAGGGCGATCGCGTAGATTAGGCCGCCCGTTTTCTCTTTTTCTTTTTCGCTGCTGGTCATGTCATGAGAACAATCTGTTAGAGCGCGACAAGCTATCTTGTAATATAACTCTATTTTGGGTAGAGATTGCTGTGTTATTTCCTTTACTTGATTCCTTCCTTTGTATGTTTTTGCCCTACGCTTTTAGGGAACTTGTCGGCGCAGGCACCTTAGCCACGAGCGCTGAGTGCGGGACATCAGCAGCCTGCTGGCGGTGCCTCTACCGACAAGAAACCTTGTCGCAACTAGTCGCAGCTCACTTAAGTTGTTGAGCGGACTCGAAACAAAGTAAGGGCGCAACTAGCTACGAGTTGGTTACTCCGCGCACAGGTTTTCCATACAAAGTACGGTCGTTCGAGGAAGATAACTGAAAAAATTAAAACTGATTGCTCAAACTTTGGCAACTTAGCTTTTCTATCGTTTGCTTTCCGGTAAGGTGAAACTTCCTTGAATGACGCCTGGTCCACACCATTATCTTCTCCTTTCCCACTGGCAAACTTGTGGGCGAGGGAACCTTCCTTTCCTTTTTGAGAAAAAGAAAGAAGAGAAAATAAAGATATG
Source organism: Triticum dicoccoides (assembly GCF_002162155.2). NCBI lineage: Eukaryota > Viridiplantae > Streptophyta > Magnoliopsida > Poales > Poaceae > Triticum > Triticum dicoccoides. The sequence goes on along the minus strand of NC_041391.1, from coordinate 652,159,439 downwards.
GAGCCTTACGGCTCGTTATTGCTTACCGGGGGTAGGCGCTGCACAAAGTGTCAGATAACGCATGCAAAGTAGAAAGCATGAAATTGACAAGATGTGCGGAGCACATGAGTTTTACTTATGCACGGGGTCTGCACCCGGCTTTGTACAAAGGATTATATGCAACATCGGCAAGACTTGTACAAGAGGTGGTTGTCGGAACAGGTTCCGGCAACCGCGCCTTACGGGTAAAACTTACGAAGATGCTCAATGTTCCAGGAGTTTCTCACCGGAATGCCATCTCCAGTCTCAAGGCGGACAGCGCCAGGCCTAGTGACTCGTTTCACCTGGTAAGGGCCTTCCCACTTCGGCATCAACTTGTTGGAATTCTTGGCGGACTGAACGCGCCGAAGAACAAGGTCGCCTTCCTCGAGACTTCTGGCATTAACTTTGCGGCTATGGTAGCGGCGCAAAGCTTGCTGGTATCGAGCAGCTCGTACAGCAGCCTGAAGACGGTCCTCCTCAAGGAGCAGCGCGTCATCTTGTCGCAGCTGCTCTTGCTCAAGCTCATCATAAGAGAGCACTCGAGGTGATCCGTATACAAGTTCTGTGGGGAGAACTGCCTCTGCTCCATAGACTAGAGCGAAAGGTGTCTGGCCAGTGGCTCGATTTGGCATCGTCCTGATCGACCAAAGAACCACCGGCAGCTCCTCAATCCAGTTCTTTCCGCACTTGTGCAGCCTGTTGAAAGTCCTGGTCTTGAGCCCGCGCAGCACTTCAGCATTCGCCCTCTCTGCTTGACCGTTACTTCTCGGATGAGCAACAGAAGCGAAGCAGACCTTGGCGCCAAGATCTTGGACGTACTGCATGAAGGTGCTGCTCGTGAATTGCGTGTCATTGTCGGTGATGATCCTGTTAGGGATCCCGAAGCGGCAAACAATCGACCTCAAGAACTTGACTGTTGACTGTGCTGTCACCTTCCTCACTGCTTCCACTTCCGGCCACTTTGTGAACTTGTCGATTGCAACGTACAAGTACTCAAAGCCCCCGACAGCTCAGGGAAAGGGGCCGAGGATGTCGAGCCCCCAGACCGAAAATGGCCAGGATAAAGGGATCGTCTGGAGAGCGTGAGCTGGCTGGTGTATCTGCTTGGAATGAAACTGGCACGCTTCACACTTGGTTACTTGTGCAGTTGCATCCTGGAGGGATGTTGGCCAAAAGAAACCTTGCCGGAACGCTTTGCCGGCAAGTGCTCTTGCGCCAATGTGGTGACCACATATGCCTCCATGTATCTCTGCCAACAGCTTTTGTCCGTCTTCCCGGTGAATACACTTCAATTTCACGCCGTTGAGTCTTCTTCTGTACAGTGTGTTGTCGACAAACTGGTACATACTTGATTGCCGGGCTACTCTTTCCGCTTCTTCTTGCTGTCGTTCGTGAAGAACTTGGCGCTGATCACGACGAGCTCGTGGATCCGATGATGCAGTGGAGTCGTTGTAGAGGAGGATCCGGCGAGTCGGCGATCTTGGCCTTTGGGGTGGAGAGTGCATGGTGGTTGCACCCCCACCGGTTTCGTCGCCATCGGCTCGTGCCTGGCAGTCCTGCCGCGGCAGCGATGTACTCGGCTGCCGCGGATTGTCACCGTTGGCGAAGCCGATGAGACTCTGCATGGTGGCCCTCCATCCATCGATCTTGTCTGCCGTTGGAGGGTAATCCAGGAGCAGTTGAGCTCGCGCCAAATCTTCTGCTGGAGTGGTGGGCGGCAGTGGCGAATGGTGCGAGGAGCGGGATATGCTCGGACTTCTAACTATGTTAGAAGGAGTAGTATCCCGTCCAGGCGACCGTGTCTCGCTCGTGCCAGCACGTTGGCGTGCATGCTGGTCTTGAGCACCCCGAGATCCACCAGCTCGATCTTGGTCCAACAAAGGTATGGCACTGCGAATACCATGACGCTGTCGATCCTGCGCCTCCTAAGATGGGCGCGGAACATGTACGGACGCCCAGGTCTGCGCAGCCTTGTCCTTGGACCTGGCAGCGCCGTGAGCTCCCTCGTCGATGTCCGTTCTTCCGCCGGCGTCTACCCCACCACTCGTTCGCTCCGGTGGTGGTGGGATCGATGTGGACAGAGCAGCTACCACCGACGACTTCTTCTTCGGTGGCATGTCGATGAAGAAGATGAAGATCTAGCTCGTGTGAACGCCGGATCAGGTTCACACAATCTCGACGCCCCCTACCTGGCGCGCCAAAGATGTCGGGGAAGCTGATCCACGAACACCTATGGGACCGGCGAACCGAGCCCCTTTCGGTTCGGCGGGGGGCGGAGATCGCACGAAGAGCGGATCGAGGCGAAGCACACGAGCAGTTTACCCAGCTTCGGAGCTCTCCAGAGAGATAATACTCCTACTGCTGCTTGTGTGATTGTATTGATTTCTTGCTCGGGAGCGCTGAGTGCTACAGTACACTCGAGCTGCTAACGAGACCGAGCGTAGGTGTTTTCTGGCTTTCGAACCCCCCTCTACGTTGCGCATGGGCCTCCTTTTATATGCTAAAGGGGTCACCGACAGGTGGCAACGTAGATAAGGGCAAAAATGGAAAAGGAGTTGTGGTTGGTACAACTATCTGTACAATGTATCCTACCTAACCCTGACGGCAGGGGACAAAGGCATTAAATGCCCGTCTGCGTCGCCCAAATAGTGCAAAAAGGACCGTCAGGGACGCCACCGCTTGCCACGATGGCAATCTTGTTAGCGTCGCTTGCCACCGCGCACCGCTAGCCGCACAGCCTCTTGCCACGCGCGCCTGGAAAGGTCCCAGGGCGACACGTTGGTGGATGTGCTGGAGCGCGGGTACAGAGTGGTAGCCTGCCGCGGCAAGCGCCTTGCCGCGGCCGTTGTCTTGTCGCGTCTGGAAGCTTGTCGCTCACCGGGCCTTGCCGGGATGCGTGGCGCGTCGCGGCAAGTTCCTTGAGATGCCTAGGTTGGCCTTCCCGGCAAGCTCCTCTTGCCGGGGCCTTGTCTCCTTGGCTTGAATACTTTGTTCTTGAATGGCTCCAAAGGAACTACGGAGGACCTTGGCGGTCACGCGGCAAGCCTTGCCGCGGAGGGCTGCAACTGCCGTGCACAAGTTCGGGATACTAGGGTACCCCTACTCTAGTACACCGACAGTTGATATGTGATGTTTGCTAAATCAAAGCTCTGACATAGACCCTTCCTGAAAGTAAGATGAATTGCAATTGTTTGATGACTAAGAATGAAGTTTGCTAGTTTTCAAGAAAGTTTATGGTCTATGCTTTAACATGTAAATAGCTTGTTACTTAATCATGAAAATTTTTATGAGATGAACTACTGTTATGACATATAAACATGCTAGAAAAGGTGATTGAAATTATCGTTGATCAAACTTGTGCACCTGGTAGCATTCACACTTCATAAATTCTTTCTTTTATCATTTACCTACTCGAGGACGAGCAGGAATTAATCTTGGGGATGCTGATACGTCTCCAACATATCTATAATTTATGAAGCATTCATGCTATAATATTATCTATTTTGAACGATTACAAGCTTTATTATACACTTTTATATTACTTTTGGGACTAACCTACTAACCGGAGGCCCAACCCATATTGCTTATTTCTAGCCTATTTCAGTGTTTTGATGAAAAGGAATATCAAACGGAGTCCAAACGGAATGAAACCTTCAGGAGCATGATTTTTGGGAATAATATGATCCACGAGACTTGGAGTTCATGTCAGAAGAGCCCCGAGGAGGCCAGGAGATAGGAGGGCGCCCCCCCTACTAGGCGTGCCCCCGTCTCCTGGGCCCCTCGAGCACCCCCCAACCGACTTCTTTCACCTATATATTCCCATATACCCTAAAAACATCGACGAAGAAGATAGATCAGGAGTTCCGCCACCGCAAGCCTCTGTAGCCATCAAAAACCAATCGGGACCCTGTTCCGGCACCCTGCCAGAGGGGGGATCCCTCACCGGTGGCCATCATCATCATCCCGGCGCTCTCGATGACGAGGAGGGAGTAGTTCACCATCGGGGTGAGGGTATGTACTAGTAGCTATGTGTTTGATCTCTCTCTCTCTCTCTCTCTCTCTCTCTCTCTCTCTCGTGTTCTTGATTTGGCACGATCTTGATGTATCGCGAGCTTTGCTATTATAGTTGGATCTTATGATGTTTCTCCCCCTCTACTCTCTTCTAATGGATTGTGTTTTTCCTTTGAAGTTATCTTTTCGGATTGAGTCTTTAAGGATTTGAGAACACTTGATGTATGTCTTGCCGTGTTTATCTGTGGTGACAATGGGATATTCACGTGATCCACTTGATGTATGTTTTGGTGATCAACTTGTAGGTTCCGCCCATGAACCTATACATAAGGGTTGGCACACGTTTTCGTCTTGACTCTCCGGTAGAAACTTTGGGGCACTCTTTGAAGTACTGTATATTGGTTGAATAGATGAATCTGAGATTCTGTGATGCATATCGTATAATTATGGCCACAAATACTTGAGGTGACAATGGAGTATCTAGGTGACATTAGGGTTTTGGTTGGTTTGTGTCTTAAGGTGTTATTCTAGTAAAACTCTTGAATAGATTGATCCGAAAGAATAACTTTGAGTTGGTTTCGTACCCTACCATAATATCTTTATTTGTTCTCCGCTATTAGTGGCTTTGGAGTGACTCTTTGTTGCATATTGAGGGATTATTATATGATCTATCTACATTATTATTGTTGAGATAACTTGCACTTGTGAAAGTATGAACCCTAGGCGTTGTTTCCTATCATTGCAATATCGTTTGTGCTCACTTTTATCATTAGTTACCTTGCTGTTTTTATAATTTCAGATTACAAATACTCATATCTACCATCCATATTGCACTTGTATCACCATCTCTTCGCCGAAGTAGTGCACCTAGACAATCTACCATTGTTTTGGGTGTGTTGGGACACAAGATATTGTTTGTTATTTGGTTGTAGGGTTGCATGAGAGAGACCATCTTCATCCTATGCCTCCCACGGATTGATAAACCTTAGGTCATCCACTTGAGGGAAATTTGCTACTGTCCTGCAAACCTGTGCACTTGTAGGCCCAACAACGTCTACAAGAAGAAGGTTGTGTAGTAGACATCACTTATGCGTGCCGCTCTCGGTGTTTGACTACACCCTTCATGGGTCATACGATGAGACCATAACAGGCCCCGTGGACCACCGCCTAGGCATAAACCGAACGTGTTACCCGTTGGTAGCTAGATCCAAACCATATGCACCCCCGTCGTCTAGACCCATGTGTGGAGCATCACGTAGATGTTTAGACTCATACGTGGACATGCATCCTCTTGGTAGACGTTTAGACTCATGTGTTACCTCTTGGTAGCTAGATCCAAACTGGACTCACAGCACTTACGCCAGTCCCCGAACCATGCATCCTCGCCGTTCATACTCATACATGGACATGTGTGCATGCATGCTGTCGGTCCAGTTGAGTGCGATGCATGAGACATGCCTTGGTTACTAGGTCTACCATCATGTGGCATCGATATTTGAGGCAAATGCAGGAACGTGCCCCACACTCCTTTCACAGGCCGGACGCATTCTCTCTCGATGGCTTCATCTGACATGCGATATGGCCCCGTTTGCACACAACCTATGTGAGGGCCGATGCATGCCGCTCTCGATGTTTTACCACAACCTCTAGGAGTTGTATGATGAAACCACTCCAGGTCCCATGAATTTTTAGCCCCTAACGAATTTGCATTGATTATAACGACAACAAACGAGCATCATAGCCCTAGAGAATGGCGTCGAGGCCACGTCTCCTGTTGGTAGCATATGGAACATATATGGACCAAATAGCTTAACATGGGGCACTCATCCCATTCCCTGCTTTGATTTCATGTGGCCGCGTAAGATCTTGAACTTTCGAGGTTACAACCATAGAAATGTGGTAAATGGCCCGAATATGCGAGGGGGAGAGGGGGTAGGGGCGAGAAAGGCCGACAATTACCTACCCCCATTATTGAAGTTTGTTTTTTTATGGAAAGAAACATTTTTACATAAATAAGGAATTTTAGCACTTATTAATAACGATATTATAATTTCACATTGTAAGGTGCATTTTTCTCTCTAAAACAAAGGTGTTGTAAACGCACAAAACTCCTCCTTGAGCCTCTCACCATCACGTTCACGTTGAACTCACCCAAAAAGGATTTCCCTATTTTTTTATGATTTTCCTTTGTTTTTGTTTTTTAGACAAAAGGATTTTCCTTTGTGTTTTTTATTAGTAACAGGGTTTTACTTAGTGAGTCGTAAGCGGACTGTGGGCCTGTTTGGTTGTATCTTTATGAACTGGACCCACGGGCCGTTATATTCTGTGCTTGACACGGATAGGGTCCGTGTCATCACCCCCATCGCCCGCACACCCCCGCCCCCCTCATCCCCACCCTTCCCACAAACCACCCCACCACGACCCCGCCGCCTACTCGCGTGGCTGCTCTCGATGGTTGGAGCAGAAGGGCGCCGAGTGAGATTGGGAGGGCGCCAACAAGCACCTAGGGACTATCGGCGACTAGGTGAAGTGAGAAACCCTAACTTGTAATCTTTGACTTCTTTGTTCCTTCTTGTGTTGCCGTATTGGGAGTTGGATATGGTTTTCAAAGTTGGAGATTAAATAGTTAGGATTTTCAAATTTGAGGTTAGAAGGAAGGCAATGCAGAGATTGAAGGAAGTTTTCTACATCGGTAGCTTGCTCAGTATTTTCTTTTCGAGGGTTTCGGTATTCCAGGGTTTTCATAACAATGAGCAAGTGCAGATGCGTAACACAATAGTAGCAAATATCAGAAAATAGTTCTTTAAAAACTTCTAAAAAATTGCCATTGTGTAGTGGCGAATCCAAGAAGAAACCAGAGGGTGGGCTCAATACTTATAAGCTGGGCTAGTGGACTAAATTCCTTTTTAGGGAAAAATTAGGTTGGGTTTAGTAAGGCATCCATTAAATTGTAGTCCTAGATTGCAAGTCAACTAAACATTTCTTAGAATAATATTTACTACAGTGTTTGGTTTTTTTGCAGAATATGAAATTTTGATTCAAATATTTGTATCTTTGTAGGGAAATAACAATAACGTCTTTATTATGTTTCCCAAATTAGTTCATATTTAAAAGATTATAAATGTGAGGGCGTACAATATACCAGAGTTTTTAGGAATTATTTTAATCTTTATTTTGTGTGCTTATGTAGTACCAGGAAAAAGTAAAGTAAGTTCATTTTCTCCAATATGATAGACAAGCGGCTAATTTAGTTGGTTACCCTGACGATGCTTCGTCCTTCCAGAACAAATTTTCTTTTCTTTTTCCCAGAACAAATTGTTGGATGCACATGTATGTAGATGGGCTGTATGTTGAAGGTGTGCGTGTGTACATTCGGGTGGGTCGAGTAACAGCAATAGTAGGATTTATGTTTTGTTAGGCTTTTCTCAGAGATTACTGCTCAGTCTCAGACACTACCTCAGTTGTGCTGCAGAGGAGAAGGGGTGAGCCCATGCTGCCGGTCAAGGATCAAGAGAAGGACATGTCTGAACAAGTTGTGGTGCGGCGGGCACGTGCTGCGTTGCGGGGTTATGAGGAGTGGAGGGCGAGCCACCCATGCAGTTCAAGTGTATGATTGTTGATTACTGATGCAGTACCTTTGTTGATTATACTGTATGATTGTTGCCTAGTGTGTTTACATGCATAAGCACTTTTCTTAAATTCTCATCCTTTGCTCTTCTTCATTTTATTTTGTTTACACAGGTGGTGTGCATAACTTGTCGACATCACTACAACAGGCCCGATGCCACTGGGTTGACATTTACCATCAGGCTACAGGGGGACACTTCAGCTGTGGTATAAATAATCATGTCAATTTTTACTTGTATTGTGTTTGTTCCCCTCTACTTTGAAGATTACAAAATGTAGGAAATAAATAGCAATTAAATTCTACATCTACAGATCGTGCCATGCTACGCATGGCACCAGTTCAGCGCCATCCCAAATTGTTCATTGCTCTTTCAAGTGAGAGTGAGCCGCACATATGATTTTGGCGCGTACAAAGGGAGTTCAAGGGCGATCATCAGTGGTGAAAACTACTGCAGGTTTGTTGAAGACTTCAACCTGCGAGAAGGCGACCTTGTCTCCTTCGATTTGACTGAAGATATTCCTATGGTGTACTGCTGCAACCTGCCAAGGACATGCGATCAAAACGAAGAGCATAAAGATCCTCTAGAATCAGCTGTCATAACGAAGGGAATTAATCTGACGAAGCAAGAGGAGCGTAACCTACATGACCTATTGGCAATGACGAAAGGTTATATTTTTTGCCCACCGCTTCACCAAGTCGAACATAGCAGGAAAGACGATGGTATGTTTTTGGTGTACTATTATTTTCTATTTTGTATGCAATTTTATTTATTTTTTCATGGAGAGAAAGATTAATGATATGCTATTGTAGCTGAAACCAGTGAATACACTGATGTATGTTTTTGCATATCCTTTTGTTTCCCATAACTGAAGATCCTTATGTAATATATGTAGATTTAGCTGAAGATCCTTTTGTTTACTACTCCTTCACATATTTGATAATTTTTCTTCCTATGATGGTGCATATAGAGATTACCGGTGAAAGTTGTCGATGCCCTGAAGACCCCAGGAGATGGGGAGATACCGAGAGATGGGCTTGCTAGCCTTCGGCTGTGCAAGGACAGTATCATGCCGGTCAAGTACCACAAGTGGGATGATGGCTGCATCATCTTCGGCAAGGGATGGAGTGATTTTTTTGACAGTGAAGAGCTCAAGGTTCATAACGCCGTTCTTTTCGGTTTCAAGACCACCACATGTGAAGCTCTTCAGATCGAGGTGGTTATGAACATGCTGATCGAGGAGCCACAAATGTGGCCAGACAATGCAAGAGTGTCCTTTACACTAGGTATAGTGCGAAAACTATGTTGGTAGCAGTTATGCATCTATGGGGTTAATTCTTCATACTGTCTTGGGTGAGGATGACTATGAGAGGAGGACATGTTGCAGTTATAGTAAATGCTAGGATTGGGACCTATTAAGGACTCAAAATAGGGCTTACACAGGTGGTTGCTTTATTGGCTACTGTTTTCCTGGCTATAATCATGAACGATGGTAATGCAAATGGAATCGTTAAGGGGGTTTTATTAATAATTTAAATCACGGAGTTAAGATGGTAGAACTACCTATGAGTGTTTGCGTAGGAGATGCGGGAAGGGCATCATTTGTGTTCTTCACTCTTTGGTAATACAGGAATAATGTGAGATTACAAAATAAATGGTATAGTGATGCTATGATTCTAGTTTATCTAATTTTCTTGTGGATCATGGGATGGTCTATATTGCAGATGAAGGTGGTAAACAAAGAAGTGTTGATGTTGGGAGCAAAGAGGTGTTGATGGTCTATATGCGCAGGCTAGAGCATGTAGCAGGTGAATTGTATAGTTCATCGCAAGTGTGGAGTCACAGGGTACTGCAGTGTCACCTGCGCATCTCTCAGCTATATTTTCTGTCCTCTATCGTATTCTTATTTTTTGGACCTTCATGTAAAGTTTGGCTGGGCTTGTTAGCATGTATGATTTGTGCTGCTAGTTGATTACTTTAGTTTCTAGCTGTAGTTTGTATCAGGGGCTTGAAAGACCATATGGTTTCTGTTAATGTAAAATCAGAGGGGGAGACCCTTCTTTTGATTAAAAAATATGAACTTTCTCTATGCAATTAAAAAATAAATTTTCTCTATTCAAACCCAGTTGAGAATAGTATTGATAAAAAATCTGAAATATTCTTTTGGTAAACATGGCTATCGCATTATGTATCATAGCTAGCGAAACCGAAACAAAATAAACGTCTTAAGTATAATATCTCTTGAACGCAGATCAAATTAGGCAAGACAGCTAGAATAAAGGATGATTCAACTTGCAGGAAATTTGAACTTACGACTTACTAGCAGTATAATAAAGTTTACAGACTATCAGCTAGATAAATAGAAAAAACATTTTAAGTTGATTCATTCTTCCTTCTGGACTTCCTCGGCCGCCTAGATGGTTTGGCGAGATGCTGGCACTGACTCTCGAACCCCTTTTGGAAGTTCACCAATCGCCTGTATACATCATAGGTGGAATACGCGTCCCTAGAAGCATAATAGATGTTCTTCAAGGGAAAGGGTGCTTCTGCACATATATGGTAGTCATCTTCTGTGATAGCATCCTCCATCTTGTTGTAGCTATGGTGGATGATTGAACCAGCGTAGTCAGCCAAGCCATACTTTGGCTAAATTGTCACTGGATAAGGCACTCTCCACATATTCTGGATATCCACAAAGTTTCGTACCACCAGACCAACACGCTTGAGTTTTTTCTGGTCATTGTTGATGTCCACCCCAATAAAGGTGTACTCGTCGAGCAGGAAGGCGGCAAGCAGGCCGCAGTGCTCATCTGCAACACTTATGTGGTACACGAGGACATAGATGCAAACTCATAAACCGGACCACGGTAGCCATCTATGTCGGACCACGAGGCCAGGTGAACTCCACATCCAGTGCAACAATCTTCTAGTCGTTGTTCTGCAGCCAATATTTGAATCTGCGAATGCAGTACTCAACACTGCTATCCTTGTTCGTGTACTTCACAAAAATTTTGGTATTTCCATCTGCCCTGACGGCATAATCTTTCACGAACACCATGCCGAAGGAATGTAATTGATGAAACCAATATAAGACATGAAGCATGACAATAATATGATAACAATAAGCAGAGATGAAAGATAGTTTAGTAATTCTGGTGCTATCGAAAGTTTATGTAAACAAGTGCATGAACAATTTAAACTAAACATGTACTCTCTCTATAAAGAAATCACTAAAGTAGTGAGCCAAAAGTTGTTATATTTCCTTGCAGAGGGAGTATATGTGAATTAACAATCAAAATTTACGCTCTTGAAATATTTATCTAAACAACTGCATCAACAATCAAGAATAAACATGTATCTATGAATTGTTCATCGCCCATGCAGATGAATATGTGTGTACAAACTAAAGAAGCAGGAGAAAAACAAGAAATTGACAAGACAATAGACTAGATGTTGCATGCAGATGAATCTGTGTGCAAAATTCTCATAAGGCAACGGACTACAGGTTGAAGGCAGTTGAATCTGTGCACACAAAATAAAGAAGCAGGAGAACAAGAAATTGACAAGAAGAAGGCCATCGTATGTGCTGCTACAGGAGAACTACTAACAAAATTGACAGGAAGGAGATCTCACCGTTCCAGAAGCCAGATTGTTGGGAGAATGGGCGACACAAAGGAAGAGGGAATCAAGAGAACACAGAGGCAGACGAACCATTTTTGGAGAGTCATGGCAGTGACGATGAAGCGTCCTAAATAATTGGGACGGGGCTCGTCCCGCCTGTTGAAGTCCTCGCTTTCCTTTCTCATATTCTCAATTAAAATGGGCTCATCCCATTGTAATAGTCCCGTATAAGAAAGCACAAGAAGCCCAAACGCTTCATGGTTGAGATTAACTTGCTAAAAAAATTCTAAAAAAACTTGCTAAAAAATGTTACGTGATCTAAAACTACCTCTTCATGAGATCCCAAATTCCCAATATTTCCTTGTGGTCAGTTGTTAGAGAATCCCCTATAAATACAAAGCTTTTCACGGCATAGATCGTATACTCCACCCCACGCCTCCCACGCCATGCCTCACATACCTAGCCTTCCATGACTACACCGAATTACCACCCCACGCTGCCCAAACTAGCTCCCAGGTCGGTGAAACCGACGGAGCCGTCATCTTCGAAGCCTGTGTCGGTGAATCCTGAGATGAAAGAGAAGGGCACGTCAGAAAAGCCGACGAAAGAGAAGGGCACATCAGAGAAGTCGACGAAGCAAAAGATGAAAGCAAACGGCAATGGAGCCGGTCGCCATCGAGACAATCCTCCGGTAACGATCGAGATCCTTGTATTCTGTATACTCCCTCCTTCCCAAGTCTACATGTCATCCCATAATTTACGGCACACTTCCTTTTGATCTCGTTTAGTTAAAGCCATAATGAACTATCCCTATTTTACCGAAGGGAGATGGGTGTGTCTAGAAAGAAAAGAAAAAAGGACAAAAAAGGCTTGCATGAATCTTAGCATAAAACCAATGACATAGGACTTAGATGTGCAATAAATCAAGGTTATCGTCTCTGTTTACATGCCTTAAAATTTGGAAAATGCTAATTTTTTGGCATAGGTTTTCTAAATGAGTTCTTAGTCTCCAGTCATTGAAACTGTTGGTGATTGCCCTTAATTTTGCATGGTCTTTACTAATTGATCTTTTTGAATCTCATGGGAACTAAGGAGTATGTGCTCTTGAATGCTTGCAATGGAACTTATACATTCCTTTTTTGAGATTGTCTATAAACGATTGATCTTCTGTTCATGTATGCAATTATTTTCTTAAGCGTGACGCCTAAAACTTTATAGTGTACATAGACCAAAGTCTGTTCTTTCTACTAAAAATCTATACTATTATCAGTCAATTTGCCGACAAAGATAGCTTGTTTTTCTATGTCTGGTGTTCAATATATGGCCTAGAAGCTCTATGATTTCATGCAGTACTATAGAGCACAATTTTGATATTGGCATAGATCAGATCTAGTCGGTTCTATGCGTGTTTAAATGAATACCATACAGAATCTAATCACACTATTTGTACATTCAGGGAACTCAGGTTGCTTCTTTGCTGCAATACGAGAAGTTCATAAAAGAATTAAACACACATCAACTGACATACATCAAGTTGATTGGACTGGGTGAAATTCTCAAGACTCCTGGCATGAGAATGAGATGTCTACTGTGCCAGGCCATCGATTATTCATATGATACGGAGCAGGATGCCTTTATAATTAATGGGAGACCATGTAGGATCGCACCAAACTCTACAAAAAAAGACACATCTGTGACATTTTGGGCCAAAAAATGAAAAATCTGTCATACTTATGACACTTCTATGACAATAGTTGTGAAAAAACCCGGTATCATCATAGATGTGGTGGGCTCCTACTTCTATGACTAAAAATCATGGGATTTTCTTTTGAGTTTTGTGTTGTGAAGTTTTGAAGTTTTGGGTAAAGATTCGATGGACTCTGGAATAAGGAGTGGAAAGATCCTAAGCTTGGGGATGCAAAAGGAACCCCAAGGTAATATCCAAGGACAACCAAGATCCTAAGCTTGGGGATGCCCCAGAAGGCATTCCCTCTTTCGTCTTCATTCATCGGTAACCTTACTTGGAGCTATATTTTTATTCACCACATGATATGTGTTTTGCTTGGAGCGTCATTTTATTTTGTTAGTATTTTCTTTCTGTTATTTAGAATAATGTTTTGCATCTATATTTTGAATAAAAATGTCAAGGATAGCCTTTACCATGCTTATTTTGCAAGTATACATGTTGCTGTTTCAAAACAGAAAGTTTACCGCTGTTGCAAAAATTCCCTACAAAAGTCAGAGATTGATATAATGTTGAATCTTTTTGCATAATGAGCTATGATAAATCTTATACAATGCAGTATTTTTCTTATAATTTTGGGAGTTAGGGAAATATGATGAATCTTGCATTGTTTACAAACTATACTGTTTTGGCAGATTGATGTTATGTTTGCATTGTTTGCATATGCTTGCTTGTTTAATGAGTCTATTTGAGGATAGGAGTATTAAATATGCAGGGGAATTTGTATTCAATGTTTAATAATAATTCTAATGATTTGTTACAGTAGAAAATGATAAGGTTTTGCATTCTTTTATAATAACTTATCTCACGAGTTCTTGTTGAGTTTTATGTGAATGAAGTTTTTGAGAAATAGAGAAACCATGATATGAGAGGAATTAAGGAGACAAAAAAGTTCAAGCTTGGGGATGCCCAAGTCACCCCAAGATAATATTCCAAGAAGTCTCAAGCGTCTAAGGTTGGGGATGCCCCGGTAGGCATCCCACCTTTCTTCTTCAACAACCATCCGTTAGTATCGGTTGAGCCTAAATTTTTGCTTCTTCACATGAGTTGTGCTATCCTTGCAATGTCATTTTATTTTATCTTGCTTGCTGTTTGAATACAATACCAAGATCTGAAATTCTTAAATGAGAGAGAGTCTTCATATAGTTACATATTATTTAGCTACTCATTGATCTTCACTTATATCTCTTTGGATTAGTTTGTCATTTACTCGTGTGCTGCACTTATATCCTATGAGTAAATGGTTGAATGAGTTGAATGTCATAAATATGAAAGTATATATGTTTCATTTGCTTATCCCATGGTGAGTAATTACTTCACATCTAAGAAGTAGAGGTTCTAAATTCATTAAGTATGACATGCTAAAGAGTTGATGTTGGACAAGGAAGACAACGTAATGGGTTATATTTTCTCACATCTCAGTTAAAGTATATTGTCATGGATTATTCAAACATGTTGAGCTTGCCTTTCCCCCTCATGCTAGACAAAATTCCTTGCACCAAGTAGAGATACTTCTTGTGCTTCCAAATATCCTTAAACCCAGTTTTGCCATGAGATTCCACCATATCTACCTATGGATTGAGTAAGATCCTTCAAGTAAGTTGTCATCGGTGCAAGCAATCAAAATTGCTCTCTAAATATGCATTACTTATTAGTGCGGAGAAAATAAGCTTTGCACGATCTTGTTATGGAAGCAATAAAAGCGACGGACTGCATAATAAAGGTCCATATACAAGTGGCAATATAAAGTGATGTTCTTTCGCATTAGGATTTTGTGCATCCAACCCTAAAAGCGCATGACAACCTCTGCTTCCCTCTGTGAAGGGCCTATCTTTTACTTCATGTCTTTTACCTTATGCAAGATTCAAGGTGATCTTCCCCTTTCCCTTTTTCATTTTATCCTTTGGCAAGCACTTTGTGTTGGGGTGATCCTGATATATATATCCAATTGAATGTAAGTTAGCATGAACTATTATTGTTGACATCACCCAAAGGTGAATATGTTGGGAGGCGAAATTATAAGCCCCTATCTTTCTCTGTGTCTGATTAAAACACCATAACCACAAGTATTGCGTGAGTGTTAGAAATTGTAGAAGACTATTTGATATTTGAGTATGTGAAATTTGCTAAATCAAAGCTCTGACATAGACCCTTCCTGAAAGTAAGATGAGTTGGAATTGTTTGATGACTAAGAATGAAGTTTGCTAGTTTTGAAGAAAGTTTATGGTCTATGCTTTAACATGTTTATAGCTTGTTACTTGATCATGAAAAGTTTTATGAGATGAACTACTGTTATGACATATAAACATGCTCGAAAAGGTGAGTGAAATTATCATTGATCAAACTTATGCACATGCTAGCATTCACACTTCATAAATTCTTTCTTTTATCATTTACCTACTCCAGGAAGAGCAGTAATTAAGCTTGGGGAAGCTGATACGTCTCCAACGTATCTATAATTTATGAAGCATTATGATATTATATTATCTGTTCTGAACGATTACGAGCTTTATTATACACTTTTATATTACTTTTGGGACTAACCTACTAACCGGAGGCCCAGCCCATATTGTTGTTTTCTGGCCTATTTCAGTGTTTCGAAGAAAAGGAATATCAAACAAAGTCCAAACGGAATGAAACCTTCGGGAGCGTGATTTTTGGGAATAATATGATCCGCGAGACTTGGAGTTCACGTCAGAAGAGCCCCGAGGAGGCCAGGAGATAGGAGGGCCCCCCCTACTGGGCGTGCCCCCGTCTCCTGGGCCCCTCGAGCCCCCCCAACCGACTTATTTCACCTATATATTCCCATATACCCTAAAAACATCGACGGAGAAGATAAATCGGGAGTTCCGCCCCCGCAAGCCTCTGTAGCCATCAAAAAACAATCGGGACCCTGTTTCGGCACCCTGCCAGAGGGGGGACCCCTCACCGGTGGCCATCTTCATCATCCCGGCGCTCTCCATGACAAGGAGGGAGTAGTTCACCCTCGGGGCTAAGGGTATGTACTAGTAGCTATGTGTTTGATCTCTCTCTCTCTCTCTCTCTCTCTCTCTCGTGTTCTTGATTTGGCACGATCTTGATGTATCGCGAGCTTTGCTATTATAGTTGGATCTTATGATGTTTCTCCCCCTCTACTCTCTTGTAATGGATTGAGTTTTCCCTTTGAAGTTATCTTTTCGGATTGAGTCTTTAAGCATTTGAGAACACTTGATGTATGTCTTGCCGTGTTTATCTGTGGTGACAATGGGATATTCACGTGATCCACTTGATGTATGTTTTGGTGATCAACTTGCAGGTTCTGCCCATGAACCTATACATAAGGGTTGGCACACATTTTCGTCTTGACTCTCCGGTAGAAACTTTGGGGCACTCTTTGAAGTACTTTATGTTGGTTGAATAGATGAATCTGAGATTGTGTGATGCATATCGTATAATCATGGCCACAGATACTTGAGGTGACAATGGAGTATCTAGGTGACATTAGGGTTTTGGTTGATTTGTGTCTTAAGGTGTTATTCTAGTAAGAACTCTTGAATAGATTGATCCGAAAGAATAACTTTGAGGTGGTTTCGTACCCTACCATAATCTCTTTATTTGTTCTCCGCTATTAGTGTCTTTGGAGTGACTCTTTGTTGCATATTGAGGGATTATTATATGATCTATCTATGTTATTATTGCTGAGAGAACTTGCACTAGTGAAAGTATGAACCCTAGGCGTTGTTTCCTATCATTGCAATATCGTTTGTGATCACTTTTATCATTAGTTACCTTGCTGTTTTTATAATTTCAGATTACAAATACTCATATCTACCATCCATATTGCACTTGTATCACCATCTCTTCGCCAAATTAGTGCACCTATACAATCTACCATTGTATTGGGTGTGTTGGGACACAAGATACTCTTTGTTATTTGGTTGCAGGGTTGCATGAGAGAGACCATCTTCATCCTACGCCTCCCACGGATTGATAAACCTTAGGTCATCCACTTGAGGGAAATTTTCTACTCTCCTGCAAACCTGTGCACTTGCAGGCCCAACAACGTCTACAAGAAGAAGGTTGTGTAGTAGACATCACTTATGCATGCTGCTCTCGGTGTTTGACCACACCCTTCATGGGTCATACGATGAGACCACAACAGGCCCCGTGAACCACCGCCTAGGCACAAACCGAACGCATTACCAATTGGTAGCTAGATCCAAACCATATGCACCCCCGTCGTCTAGACCCATGTGTGGAGCATCACGTAGATGTTTAGACTCATACGTGGACATGAATCCTCTTGGTAGACGTTTAGACTCATGTGTTACCTCTTGGTAGCTAGATCCAAACTGGAGTCGCACCACTTATGCCAGTCCCCGAACCATGCATCCTCGCTGTTCAGACTCATACATGGACATGTGTGCATGCATGTTGTCAGTCCAGTTGAGTGCGATGCATGAGACAGGCCTTGGTTACTAGGTCTAACATCATGTGGCATCGATATTTGAGGCAAATGAAGGAACTTGCCCCGCACTCCTTTGATAGGCCAGACGCATTCTCTCTCGATGGCTTGAGCTGACATGCGATATGGCCCCGTTTGCACACAACCTATGTGAGGGCCGATGCATGCCGCTCTTGATGTTTTACCAAACCCTCTAGGAGTTGTAAGATGACACCATGCCAGGTCCCGTGAATTTTTCGCCCCTAATGAATTTGCATTGATTATAACGACAGCAGACGGGCATCATAGCCCTAGAGAATGGCGTCGAGGACACGCCTCCCGTTGGTAGTATATGGCACATATATGGACCAAAGAGCTTAACATGGGGCACTCATCCCATTCCCTGCTATGATTTCATGTGGCCGCGTAAGATCTTAAACTTTTGAGGTTACAACCATAGAAATGTGGTAAATGGCCCGAATATGCGAGGGAGGGAGGAGGGTAGAGGCGAGAAAGGCCGCACAATTACCTACCCCCATTATTGAAGTTTGTTTTTTATGGAAAGAAACAATTTTTTATAAATAAGGAATTTTTAGCACTTATTAATAAATTTTTTATAATTTCACATTGTAAGGTGCATTTTTCTCTCTAAAACAAAGGTGTTGTAAACGCACAAAACTCCTCCTTGAGCCTCTCACCATCACGTTCACGTTGAACTCACCCAAAAAGGATTTCCCTATTTTTTTACAATTTTCCTTTGTTTTTTTAGACAAAAGGATTTTCCTTTGTGTTTTTTTATTAGTAACAGGGTTTTATTTACTGACTCGTAAGTGGACTATGGGCCTGTTTGGTTGTATCTTTATGAACTGGACCCATGGGTTGTTATTTTCTTTGCTTGACACGGATAGGGTCCGTGTCATCACCCCCATCGCCCACACACCCCCGCTCCCCTCATCCCCACCCTTCCCACAAACC
>NC_041391.1:652133454-652140372 GCF_002162155.2 Triticum dicoccoides | reverse complement strand
AAGAGCGCCAAGTGAGATTGGGAGGCCGCCAGCAAGCACCTAGCGACTACCGGCAACTAGGTGAAGTGAGAAACCCTAACTTGTAATCTTCGAGTTCTTTGTTCCTTGTTGTGTTCCCGTTTTGGGAGTTCGATATGGTTTTTAAAGTTGGAGATTAAATAGTTAGGATTTTCAAATTTGAGGTTAGATGGAAGGCAATGCAGAGATTGAAGGAAGTTTTCTACATCGGTAGCTTGCTCAGTATTTTCTTTTCTAGGGTTTCGGTATTCCAGGGTTTTCATAACAATGAGCAAGTGTAGATGTGTAACACAATAGCAGCAAATATCAGCAAATAGTTCTTTAAAAACTTTTAAAAAATTGCCATTGTGCAGTGGCGAATCTAGGAAGAAACCAGAGGGTGGGCTCAAAACTTATAAGCTGGGCTAGTGGATTAAATTCCTTTTTAGGCCAAAATTAGGTTGGGTTTAGTATGGCATCCATTAAATTGTAGTCCTAGATTGCAAGTCAACTAAACATTTCTTAGAATAATATTTACTGCAGAGTTTGGTTTTTTTGCAGAATATGAAATTTTGATTCAAATATTTGTATCTTTGTAGGGAAATAACAATAACCTCTTTATTCTGTTGCCCAAATTAGTTCATATTTAAAAGATTATAAATGTGAGGGCATACAATATACCAGAGTTTTTAGGAATTATTTTAATCTTTATTTTGTGTGCTTATGCAGTACCAGGAAAAAGTAAAGTAAGTTCATTTTCTCCAATATGATAGACAAGCGGCTAATTTAGTTGGTTACCCTGACGATGCTTCGTCCTTCCAGAATAAATTTTCTTTTCTTTTTCCTGGAACAAATTGCTGGATGCGGATGTATGTAGATGGGCTGTATGTTGAAGGTGTGCGTGTGTACATTCGGGTGGGCCGAGTAACAGCAATAGTAGGATTTATGTTTTGTTAGGCTTTTCTCAGAAATTACTGCTCAGTCTCAGACACTACCTCAGTTGTGCTGCAGAGGAGAAGGGGTGAGCCCATGCTGCCGGTCAAGGATCAAGAGAAGAAAATGTCTGAACAAGTTGTGGTGCGGCGGGCACGTGCTGTGTTGCGGGGTTATGAGGAGTGGAGGGCGAGCCACCCATGCAGTTCAAGTGTATGATTGTTGATTACTGATGCAGTACCTTTGTTGATTATACTGTATGATTGTTGCCTAGTGTGTTTACATTCATAAGCCCTTATCTTAAATTCTCATCCTTTGCTTTTCTTCATTTTATTTTGTTTACACAGGTGGTGTGCATAACTTGTCGACATGACTATAACAGGCCCGATGCCACTGGGTTGACATTTACCATCAGGCTAGAGGGGGACACTTCAGCTGTGGTATAAATAATCATGTCAATTTTTACTTGTATTGTGTTTGTTCCCCTCTACTTTGAACATTAACAAAATCTAGCAAATAAATAGCAATTAAATTCTACATCTACAGATCGTGCCATGCTACGCATGGCACCAGTTCAGCGCCATCCCAAATTGTTCATTGCTCTTTCAAGTGAGAGGGAGCCGCACATATGATTTTGGCGTGTACAAAGGGAATTCAAGGGCGATCATCAGTGGTGAAAACTACTGCAGGTTTGTTGAAGACTTCGACCTGCGAGAAGGCGACCTTGTCTTCTTCGATTTGACTGAAGATATTCCTATGGTGTACTGCTGCAACCTGCCAAGGACATGCGATCAAAACGAAGAGCATAAAGATCCTCTAGAATCAGCTGTCATAACGAAGGGAATTAATCTGACGAAGCAAGAGGAGCGTAACCTACATGACCTGTTGGCAATGATGAAAGGTTATATAGGTGCATTTTTTGTCCACCGCTTCACCAAGTCGAACATAGCAGGAAAGACGATGGTATGTTTTTGGTGTACTAGTATTTTCTATTTTGTATGCAATTTTCTTTCTTTTTTCATGGAGAGAAAGATTAATGATATGCTATTGTAGCTGAAACCAGTGAATACACTAATGTGTATTTTTGCATATCCTTTTGTTTCCCATAACTGAAGATCCTTATGTAATATATGTAGATTTAGCTGAAGATCCTTTCGTTTACTACTCCTTCACATATTTGATAATTTTTCTTCCTATGATGGTACATATAGAGATTACCGACGAAAGTTGTCGACGCCCTGAAGACCCCAGGAGATGGGGAGATACCGAGAGATGGGCTTGCTAGCCTTAGGCTGTGCAAGGACAGGTTCATGCCGGTCAAGTACCACAAGTGTGATGATGGCTGCATCATCTTCGGCAAGGGATGGAGTGATTTTGTTGACAGTGAAGAGCTCAAGGTTCATAACACCGTTGTTTTCGGTTTCAAGACCACCACATGTGAAGATCTTCAGATCGAGGTGGTTATGAACATGCTGACCGAGGAGCCACAAATGTAGCCAGACAAATGCAAGAGTGTCCTTTACACTAGGTATAGTGCGAAAACTATGTTGGTAGCAGTTATGCATCTATGGGGTTACGTCTTCATACTGTCTTGGGTGAGGATGACTATGAGAGGAGGACATGTTGCAGTTATAGTAAATGCTAGGATTGGGCCCTATTCAGGACTCAAAATAGGGCTTACACAGGTGGTTGCTTTATTGGCTACTGTTTCCCTTGCTATAATCATGAACGATGGTAATGCAAATGGAATCGTTAAGGGGGTTTTATTAATAATTTAAATCACGGAGTTAAGATGGTAGAACTACCTATGAGTGTTTGCGTAGGAGATGCGGGAAGGGCATCATTTGTGTTCTTCACTCTTTGGTAATGCAGGAATAATGTGAGATTACAAAATAAATGGTATAGTGATGTTATGATTCTTGTTTATCTAATTTTCTTCTGGATCATGGGATGGTCTATATTGCAGATGAAGGTGGTAAACAAAGAGGTGTTGATGTTGGGAGCAAAGAGGTGCTGATGGTCTATATGCGCAGGCTAGAGCATGTAGCAGGTGAATTATATAGTTCATCGCAAGTGTGGAGTCACAGGGTACTGCGGTGTCACCTGCGCATCTCTCAGCTATATTTTCTGTCCTCTGTCTTATTCCTGTTTTTTGGACATTCATGTTAAGTCTGGCTGGGCTTGTTACCATGTATGATTTGTGCTGCTAGTTGATTAGTTTAGTTTCTAGCTGTAGTTTGTATCAGGGGCTTGAAAGACCATATGGTTTCTGTTAATGTAAAATCAGAGGGGGTGACCCTTCTTCTGATTAAAAAATATGAACTTTCTCTATGCAATTAAAAAATAAATTTTCTCTATTCAAACCCAGTTGAGAATAGTATTAATAATAAATCTGAAATAATCTTTAGGTAAAAATGGCTATCACATTATGTATCATAGCTAGCAAAACCGAAGCAAAATAAACGTCTTAAGTATAATATCTCTTGAACACGGATCAAGTTAGGCAAGACAGCTAGAATAAAGGATGATTCAACTTGCAGGAAATTTGAACTTACGACTTAGCAGTATAATAAAGTTTACAGACTACCAGCTAGATAAATAGAAAAAACATTTTAAGTTGATTCATTCTTACTTCTGGACTTCCTCGACCGCCTAGATGGTTTGGCGAGATGCTGGCACTGACTCTCGAACACCTTTTGGAAGTTCACCAATCGCCTGTATACATCATAGGTGGCATACGCGTCCCTTGAAGAATAATAGATGTTCTTCAAGGGCAAGGGTGTTCTGCCCATATATGGTGGTCATTTTCTGTGATAGCATCCTCCATCTTGTTGTAGCTGTGGTGGATGATTGAACTAGCGTAGTCAGCCAAGCCATACTTTGGCTTAATCGTCACTTGATCAGGCACTCTCCACATATTCTGGATATCCACAAAGTTTCGTACCACCAGACCAACACGCTTGAGTTTTTTCTGGTCATTGTTGATGTCCACCCCAACAAAGGTGTACTCCTCGTCGAGCAGGAAGGCGGCAAGCAGGCCGCAGTGATCATAAGCAACACTTATGTGGTACACGAGGACATAGATGCCAACTCATAACTGGACCAGGGCAGCCATCTGTGTCGGACCACGAGGCCAGGTGAACTCCACATCCAGTGCAACTATCTTCTAGTCGTTGTTCTGCAGCCAATATTTGAATCTGCGAATGCAGTACTCAACACTCCTAGCCTTGTTTGTGTACTTCACAAAAATTTCGGTATTTCCATCTGCCCTGACAACATAATCTTTCACGAACGCCATGCCGAAGGAATGTAATTGATGAAATCAATATAAGACATGAAGCATGACAATAACATGATAATAATAAGCCGAGACGAAAGATAGTTTAATAATTCTGGTGCTATTGAAAGTTTATGTAAACAAGTGCATGAACATTTTAAACTAAACATGTACTCCCTCTATAAAGAAATCACTAAAGTAGTGAGCCAAAAGTTGTTATATTTCCTTGCAGAGGGAGTATATGTGAATTAACAATCAAAGTTTACGCTCTTGAATTATTTATCTAAACAACTGCATCAACAATCAAGAATAAACATGTATCTATGAATTGTTCATCGCCCATGTAGATGAATATGTGTGTACAAACTAAAGAAGCAGGAGAAAAAACAAGAAATTGACAAGACAACAGACTAGATGTTGCATGCAGATGAATCTGTGTGCAAAATTCTCATAAGGCAACGGAGTACATGTTGAAGGCAGTTGAATCTGTGCACACAAAATAAAGAAGCAGGAGAACAAGAAATTGACAAGAAGAAGGCCATCGTATGTGCTGCTACAGGAGAACTACTAACAAAATTGATAGGAAGGAGATCTCACCGTTGCAGAAGCCAGATTGTTGGGAGAATGGGTGACGCAAAGGAAGAGGGAATCAAGAGAACGCAGAGGCAGATGAACCATTTTTGGAGAGTCGTTGCAGTGACGATGAAGAGTCCTAAATAATTGGGACGGGGCTCATCCCGCCTGTTGAAGTCCTCGCTTTCCTTTCTCTTGTTCTCAATTAAAATGGGCTTAAGAAGCCCAAACGCTTCACGGTTGAGATTAACTTGCTAAAAAAATTCGAAAAAAAACTTGCTAAAAAACGTTACGTGATCTAAAACTACCTCTTCGTGAGATCCTAAATTCCCAATATTTCCTTGTGGTCGGTTGTTAGAGAATCCCCTATAAATACAAAGCTTTTCACAGCATAGATCGTATACTCCACCCCACGCCTCCCACCCCACGCCTCACATACCTAGCCTTCCATGACTACACCGAATTACCACCCCACGCTGCCCAAAGTAGCTCCTAGGTCGGTGAAACCGACGGAGCCGTCCTCTTTGAAGCCTGCATTTGCAAATCCTGAGATGAAAGAGAAGGGCACGTTAGAGAAGCCGACGAAAGAGAAGGGCACATCAGAGAAGCCGACAAAGCAAAAGATGAAAGCAAACGGCAATGGAGCCGGTCACCATCGAGACAATCCTCCGGTAACGATCGAGATCCTTGTATTCTGTATACTCCCTCCTTCCCAAGTCTACATGTCATCCCCTAATTTACGGCGCACTTCCTTTTGATATCGTTTAGTTAAAGCCCTAATGAACTATCCCTATTTTACCGAAGGGAGTTGGGTGTGTCTAGAAAGAAAAGAAAAAAGGACAAAAAAGGCTTGCACGAATTTAGCATAAAATCAATGACATAGGACTTAGATGTGCAATAAATCAAGGTTATCGTCTCTGTTTATATGCCTTAAAATTTGGAAAATGCTATTTTTTGGCATAGGTTTTCTAAATGAGTTCTTAGTCTCCAGTCATTTAAACTGTTGGTGATTGCCCTTAATTTTGCATGGTCTTTACTAATTTATCTTTTTGAATCTGATGGGAACTAAGGAGTATGTGCTCTTGAATGCTTGCAATGGAACTTCCATATTCCTTTTTTGAGATTGTCTATAAACTACTGATCTTCTGATCATGTATGCAATTATTTTCTTAAGCGTGATGCCTAAAACTTTATAGTGTACATAGACCAAAGTCTGCTCTTTCTACTTAAAATCTATACTATTATCAGTCAATTTGCCGACAGAGATAGCTTGTTTTTCTATGTCTGGTGTTCAATATATGGCCTAGAAGCTCTATGATTTCATGCAGTACTATAGAGAACAATTTTGATATTGGGATAGATCAGATCTAGTCGGTTATATGCGTGTTTAAATGAATACCATACAGAATCTAATCACACTATTTGTACATTCAGGGAACTCAGGTTGCTTCTTTGCTGCAATACGAGAAGTTCATAAAAGAATTAAACACACAGCGACTGACGTACATCAAGTTGATTGGACTGGGTGAAATTCTCAAGACTCCTGGCATGAGAATGAGACGTCTACTATGCCAGGCCATCGCTTATTCATATGATACAGAGCAGGATGCCTTTATAACTAATGGGAGACCATGTAGGATCGCACTAAACACTACAAAAAAGACACATCTGTGACATTTTGGGCCGAACAAAAAAAAATCTGTCATACTTAAGACACTTCTATGACAATAATTGTGAAAAAACCCAGTATCATCATAGATGTGGTAGGCTTCTACTTCTATGACAAAAAATCATAACAGAAAATGGGGTTTTCGTCCTGTGCGGGCTGGACACGCAGCTGCGTGACATTCTTTGGGCCGTCCATGACGGAAAAAACCATGGTAGAAGCGAGGGCGAGGAAAATTTCGGGGAGTTCCCGGTTACGGTGGGTGGTCGGGGCCCAAGCGATGCGTGTTTCTCTCCTACACGTATGCGCGTGTGTGCAAGGCATTGGGCTCTAACTAAACCCGAGCGAGGCGTCGCCTAACTAAACCCGAGCTATTGCACTGCAGGCTACGCGTTACTGAACCCGAGCGATCGAACGATTCCTTTGCTACTGTTGCTAATTGAAGCCGATCGATGCTGCCTCTGGATGAATA
>NC_041391.1:652068010-652133039 GCF_002162155.2 Triticum dicoccoides | reverse complement strand
AACAGGACCCCGATCGATCGAGTCGGTTGGGGCTGGATGAACAGGACCCCGTGGAGGGCTGGATGAACAGGACAAACCCATGGAGGGCTGGATGAACAGTAGATGGTGGAGGGGTGGATGAACAGTAGCCCGTGGAGGGGTGGTTGAACAGGAGCCCGTGGAGAGGGGTGGCTGAATTGTAGCCGGTGGTGGAGTAGCACGCGGTGGAGGCTGGATGAACAGGAGCCTATTGATGAACAGTCGCAGGTGGAGGCTGGAGGAGGTCGACGGTGGATGAACAGTAGCCTGTGAGGCTGGAGGAGGTTGACGGTGGAGATGAACAGTATCTTGTGGAGTCCCGTTTTGTGGTACGCCACACCCCTCCCGATGAACTGGGGCCCTGTTTCAACCGTAGCGCTCCAACACAAGTCCGTTTCATCCATTTTGCGGTACGCCACACCCCTCTCGATCAACAGGACCCCATTTCGACCATAGGAGGTCCGTTTCCGCCCTTTTGTGGTACGCCAGACCCCTCCCGATGAACAGGATCATGTTTCGAACGTGGCCAGTCGAACACAAGGCCGTTTCCTATGTTCTGCGGTACGCCAGGCCTCGTTTCCATCATCTGTTCCGTCCAAGCCCTCCCGATGAACACGACAATGCATTCCGTTCCGACCCAGCCGGTTGGCTCCCCATGAACACGACGACGACACTATTTCTCCGTTTCGACCCAGCCATGTACACGATCCCTGGCCGTACGTATGCGCGAGTAGGCGTTCGAGACCCTGCCCGTATGTACGTACGTGGCCGTATTTTCTTTCTTGCACACTAGCTGTTGTACGTACATGTACATGCTACGTGCGTGCCTCTACTACGACACGTGCGCACCTCCACATCGACCAGTATGTACATACACATTCGCGACCAGAATGACAACGCTACGTACGCTTTGACCAGGTGGGTCCCGACTGTTAGGAACTTCCTTGCGTGCGAAGATGTAGAATGGTGGGTCCCAGCAGTCAGGGGGGCGAATTGTTTTTTTATTTTTTGCCCGGACGCACTTCATTTCTTGCAAAGATGTAGCTGGTGGGTCCCAGCAGTCAGGGGGCGAATCTTTTTTTTTTCGCACGCACTTCCTTGTGTGCAAAGATGTAGCTGGTGGGTCCCAGCAGTCAGGGGGGAAACTTTTTTCACGAAATACGGTGGCCCGTCCAATGGGTCCCTGCTGTCAAGTGAAGGAATCATTAGTTTCCTTGTAATAAAGAGGCAATTCCTTGCGACGGCCGTGGACCCAGCTGTCATCCTCTCCACGTACAGTCCACGTCCAATGGAAATCGTTCCTTGACCACGTTGACCACGCCGCGCCGAGAGCACGAGGGCAGTGGACGACGGAGAGGCCTAGGAAGGGGACGACGCGGAGCCTGGGAAGACACGTCAGTGGATGACCATAGGTAGAGGAGTATGAGCGTTCACTCGTTCGGCTGCGGTGTGAGGCTGACGTCGCTGCAGAATAACTGGGGGTGTGGGTGAGTAGAGGGATGGCCTGGCCAGCGGTGGAAGTAGTAGGGGGCGGTGAGGCCTCCGCGGCATCATAGCCGGCCACAAGAGGCAGGAGCATGCGGCACGACCGGCGCTGCTTTGGTCGGCTGGAGCAAGAAGACCAGAGGTTGAAGAAGCACTACGGCCATTGGATGGACATCGTACGGTCACTGGAGCTAGAATCGTTCATATACTGACTAAAGTTGACAAAGGCCTTCGTCCCAGTCAACTTAGTAGGCCCACAAGTCAGCCTCCCACCAATGTGGGTCCCAACTTGTAGGGAGGTATTCATTTTTTTTGTCCATAATAAGGAGGCACTTCCAGTGGGTCCGAGCTGATAGCGGGGGGAACGTTTTTTTTGCGAAATACGGTGGCCCGTCCGGTGGGTCCCAGCAGTCAGGGGGAAATGTTTTTTTTTCGTGAAATGTTGGTGGCCCGTCCGATGGGTCCCTGCTGTCAGGTGGAGGAATAATTATTTTCTGCGTAATAAGGAGGCACTTCCTTGCGGCTGTCATGGACCCAGCTGTCAGCCTCTCCACATACAGTACTCTTCCGATGGAAGTTGGTCGTTGACCACATTGACCACGCCGCGCCGAGAGCACCACGGCGGTGGATGACGATGAGGCCTAGGAAGGGGACAATGCGGAGCCGGGGAAGACGCGGCACTGGAAGCCCGTGCGGAGAGGAGTACGAGGGTTCACCGGTTTGGCTGCGGTGTGAGGCTGCCGTCGCTGCAGAATAACAGGGGGTGTGCGTGAGTAGAGGGATGCCCTGGCCAGCAGTGGGAGTAGTAGGGGGCGCTGAGGCCTGCGCGGCAGCACAGTCGGCCACGGGAGGCGAGAGCAGGCGGTCCCGCCGGTGCTGCTTTGGCGGCTGGAGCAAGAAGATCGGAAACTGAAGAAACACGACGACTGTTGGATTGACATCCAACGGTTACGTCTGCTAGAATCATTGGTTGACGTATACAATAACTAAAAAAATCTTGCATACGCGTCAACTAAACAGGCCCACAAGTCAGACCACTCCCTCTTTTTTTTAATAATTTATATATAGCTCATGGAAACTTCTTATGCAATTTATTGCAGTCGTTTTTTTGGTTGGCCAGGGCCAATATCGCAGATTTTTGTGGCTTCCAAACTATTTTTAATACCGAAATGTCAAGCCAGATTTAAAGTACTTTGAAGATATATTTAAATTAGGTTAATGCCCAGTGAAATAGGAATCTAAAAATGTGAAAAAATTCAGAAATTATATAGTAATTGCCAATTTGTCATCTGTTTTGATATTTACAACCCATTTCATATTACTTTCAAGATTTGCAGGCGTCTTGAAAGAGTTGCAGCCCATCAGGGCGTAGAAAAATAAGTAGGCCTGGATTGGGTATTCTTTAGAAAAAATAAACTGGGCTCATTTTCACAAAGAAAAAATAGCTGGGCTGGTCACATGGTGAACATAAAATATAAGCCTCGGCTAGACGGGCCACAGCCCAGTTCAAACCCTGCTCCGTCTCAACAATAACAAAAAAAATACTGCTCGAGCAGCTACATCCCTGGTGTCATCCAATCTTGTGTTGTTCTCTTGTCTATTGACTATATACGCTCACAATGTCATGGGTCCCAGATGTCAGGAAAACACTAGGAGGAACCATTTTATTTTTCCATACGCTGACATGGTGGGCCCCTACTGTCATCCTCACCATGTACTTCTGCCGATTCCTGTTGTTTGTTGACTATGTTCACAACGCGAGAGGGCGGCGCCGCGGCGAGCGCACCAAAGCGCGTGGAGGACATTGGCGTTAACGATTTAGGAGATGGTGGGGCGGCGATGCGTGCGCTGAGGCGCAGCCAGCCGTGGGAGGCGGAAGCAGGCGGCCCCGTTAGCGCTGGTTTGGTTTTGGCAGCTGGAGGAAGATAGGACTGAAGAAACATGACACACTGTAAAAGCAGCAGGAGTACTTAACAACCTTAACTGAAACTAGCAGGGGCACTTAACAACCAAAGCTGAAAGCAGTATGAGTACTTATACAGATTCAACCATATAAAGCACGCCTCTAACAGTTCTACATTGCCTACAGTTAACAAGGGTGAGGCCGCCAAGCCCTAGGACAAGGCCCAGGCATCACCCCGCGCATCCACAACCTTCTGAAAGCAACTTCATCTTGCAATGTGGTCAATAAACAGGATATTCGCTTTAGAGCCATGGAAAAGCATGAACATAATCTTCTGTCCTATTCTCCGAGATGGACGAGCCTTCATTATTTGAGACCACCCATGAATAAGTATCTTTTCACCTCCAAGGGGAATGGAGTAGGTCGACATAAACATCATGTTGTGACCAAGCGCAAGTCTGACCCGACAATGGTCAGGCATCTGTATAGGAACAATAGAACTGGGCAGTTTCTGTTTCAAGAAGATCACAGCCATAAAACTGTGTATAAGCAATAGTTTATGAACAACATATATAAAAGAAAACAGCTCGTACCATAACTTTCTCGACACAGTTGGACCTGTTCAACGAGTGCAGCAGTGGCACACATATCCCACGTGGCCTTCCACCATTGAAACGCCCCACAAGGACCTCAAGACGATCAATAAAGTGTAGGAGCTTGTGGATGTCGTCCCAGTCAACTTCAGTACCATCAGTAATAGTCGAGTTTTACAGAATAACAAATGAGAAGCCTGCTTATCTCTGAAAAAACCTACACGTGACACCAATCATAAGAAAATATTAGTTAGAAGTAGCATCTTCGTGAGAGATCCGTTGCTACTTATAAAGTTAAATTGTGATTAGTTAGACAGAATAGGTGGATTAAGAAGTAATCGAGGGAACAAGCAAGAACTAGATACAAAACTAACATGGATGAACAATTGGAACGACGCCGGGGTGGAAGATCGTAGTGAAGATGAGACCAGGTTCTGCTATTTCCATCAACATTCGTGCACTTTCAGTCTGTAAAACTTGAGAAAGTTTATCCAAGTTCGGCCATAAAAAAAGCAGCGATCTTATTGGTTCATGAACCCAACTCGGAACTTATATCCATGGCTTGTGTTCACTATGACTATTAAACTCATGTATTCAGTTATGGCAAGGCCGAGCATCTTGAGTACATGTGTTCTGGCAAAGCAAATAATGCACTGCAGGAAAAATAATATGAGAACACAATGTATTCCCTATCCAAATCTAGAAATAACTTCCTCCTTCATGTCAGTGTTGACTATCATACTAGTAGTACCTTTTATCCAAATATAGCAATCCAAATTTCCAAATTAGTCAATAGCATGTTCAAAAAAAACCACCCTCCTGGATAGAAAAGAGGATTCTACGAACATATTATGCGTGTTTTAAAATCCTGTGTTAGGCTGCGAAGGAACAAGTGTGGCGTCTCACCGAGGACACAGAAACCTGTAGGGTCCTCACACTTTGGGCACTGCAAATGAAACACACTAGATTCAGTAGGAAGAAAAATGCATCAACGGCGGCGGCTACCATCCTAGGATTACCTGCGACCAAGGGACTTGGATTTATCGGGGATGGATGAAGAATTCGTACATGGTTCTCCATGAGAAAACCCTATGCAATCACCGAGAGGGGGTTTTCTCTGAACAAGCAGACGATGGAGAAGGGGATTCAGGCCCAGTGAAATATTGCCGCTTTGTCTTACTGCTAAAGCTGGAAGGGGGGTTGTGATTTGACGGCTCAATGGGCATTACTGCGGTGCTACGACCGGGGTGTGTCTACCGTGTAGTTGTGCACTCTAATTTCTGAATATAGCACGTGGACCCCGTTGCCAGTTGCCCACATATCAGCGAAAGGAAGTAGAAAGACAGGAGTAACTAGTTACACATAAATATATTTTTGAGAGAGAGATACTCCCTCTATAAAGAAATATACAAATCTTTTATATCACAACTTTATACATAAGAAAAATCAAGGGGAATATATATATCACACATATAATTATAATAAAAAACATAGTTGCTTTTAACACAGTATAGACGAGTTGGTGATGATGGTGTGCCCGCCATCCTGCAATATAGGCCGTCCGATTTATATCTGACGGATAGGAAGGAAACTATGGCAATTTTGCAAAAAGGTACCCACACGCCTCTCCACATTTGCAAATAAGGCCTTCCCTCGTTCATTCTTTTCTCTCACAAGATAAAATAATCATAAAAATGCATCTTGATGTTACGTGCAATGCACGGGCATTATGGGGGTTCAGCTTTTTTTATGGGGGTTCATCTAAGAATATAATACTCAGACAGGCTCACGGTTCTGGACTTTGGGCCGCAGGCCCACCCTGCATGTTTGGGGGGCCATGTGTTCTACCTCAGCGCTTTTAATATTGCAAGCGATCAGTACGGCGCTGGTTTTAGATGCAGTCGCAAGGCAAATACACAAAATTGAATAAAGCACGGCAGCTGTTGGAATAAAATCGAACGACAGTTTCTAACCAGCAATCAGAGTTGCAATTCTATCAAGGATATACCATGTGATAAATAATATTTCCGTACTACTTATACACACAGGACACTTGTTTCACCATGCCAGATTATTACATCAAAATCTCTCTGAGGGTAGATCTGTTCGGCAGTTGCGTGCTCCTACTGAAGAATTTCAAAGTTGATTTGGACCAGCTCTCCTTGCCGAGAAAGTTCGATTTTGACATCATCCCCTAATGCAAGATATGATTTAGATTTGAACCTTGACCATCCTTTAGCATCTATCATCATGCGACCATCCTTTGTACTTATGGTATATTGAGCAGGTTCATTCACACCAAGGCTGCGCATGGTAAGAGAAACTTGGCCGCGGTCACCTGGATTGTAGAACGACTCCCTCGTTGCTCTAGGAATTCTCTGTTTGCAAACAAGAAGACATACCCAAACAGTTAGATCAACACAGTGAATCATGTGAAACAACATGGAAAGAAAAAAGAACGGAGCGCCTGGGCGGCCAATGCTTACCAAGAAGGTGGACATGTCGGTTTCTGTAAGGACTTTGGTGTATGAAGTGTGAACTGCAGCCCAGTCTGTTGCCGGTTCTACTGCTTGTTCGATTGCCGCTGCACGGGCCGGAGCAGATGCAAGTGCAAGTGTTGGTGCAGGTGCCGAAGCCGCTGCTGCTGCCAGAGATGGTGCTCCCTGTAGAGCTGGTGCCGGTGTCGGAGCAGGTGCCGGTGTCGATGCCCGATCCTCCGGTAAATCAGACTGATCCGCTCATGTGGTCGGTGCCCAATCCTCAGCTGGATCAGACTGAGCTGTTGCCGCTATTAGTGCTAGAGCAATTGCCAGGGCTCGGTCCGTTGCTGAAGTTGGTACCAGTGTGCGAGACAGCGGCGATCGTGTCTAGTTTGCTATGATCAGCTTTCTAACTTGACTAGGATCCGTGACCGTTGTCGGTGTCAAAACCGGCGGATCTCAGGTAGGGGGTCCCGATCTATGTGTCTTAGGATGATGGTAACAGGAAGCAAGGAACACAATATTTACCCAGGTTCGGGCCCTCTCAATGGAGGTAAACCCTACTTCCTGCTTGATTAATATTGAAGATATGTGTAGTACAAGAGTAGATCTACCACGAGATCGTAGAGGCTAAACCCTAAGAGCTAACCTATGATGGTATGATTGTAATTGTGATCGGCCTTCTAAGGACCATCCTCTCCGGTTTATATAGACATCGAAGAAGGCTAGGGTTTACATGGAGTTGGTTACAAGGAAGGAAATATAATATCCAGATCGCTAAGCTTCTCTTCCACGCAAAGGAGAGTCCCATCCGGACATGGGCCGAAGTCTTGAGTCTTGTATCTTCATGCTTCAATAGTCCGGAAGATGTATACAGTCCGGCTGTCCGGATACCCCCTAATCCAAGACTCCCTCAGTAGCAACTGAACCAGGCTGGAATGACGATGAGTCCGGCGCGCAGTCTTGTCTTCGGCATTGCAAGGCGGGTTCCTCCTTCCGAATACTCCAAGGTTATTATCGAACATGTAGACCGTGTGTGGATCCGCAAGATGATCTTCACACACCATTGTAGGGAACATAGCATAAATCCGTTCTGCTGGAAATCTTTGTACGTCGTGCCCTTGCATCATGGCCTGGTCCAAAAAGAATCGGCGCCTCTTGCTCCACCTCGACTCGCGTTGTGAGGCGGTTTTATTGGCACGTCCTACCAAAGTAGAGATCGTGTTCCTCTTATTACGGGATCTTTCATCAATATGGGCGTGTGTGACCCCACGACGACCGTTGGTATGACTTTGTGTATTTTAGATAAGTCTCAAGCGGTCACGCTGAGGACTCTTGATATTCATCCCCTTTATAAAGGGGCCGAGGCCTACGCCTCTTTTCCACCTCTCCTGCTCCTTCTCGCACCTCGAGCTCCAGCACTCAAAACCTAAGCTCCAACACCCCAGATCCTCCAGTATGTCTCGATCCGACACAAAAGGCCGGTGGGTGGCCTCCTCGATCCAAGAGGAGGATATCGCTAAGCTTAGGGAGGTCGATACCTGACCACCGATATCCAGCACAGGCTTCCTACTCCAGGGCATGTTATCCCCACGCCGGAGCCCAACGAGAGCGTCGTGTTCACTTCCTCCGAGGCCTGGGACTCACCCTCGACCCCTTTTTGAGGGGGCTCATGTTCTACTATGGCTTGGATTTCCATGATCTGGCTCCAGACGCCGTCCTCCATATCTCGTTGTTCATTATACTGTGTGCGAGGCTTTTCTCCATGTCAACCCACACTTCGGCTTATGGCTCAAGACCTTCAATGTGAAGCCTAAGATGAGCGAGGGGCGACATGCGGAGTGCAGAGGTGCCATAATAAGCAAGAACGCTGATGCCCCATGGCCAGAGGGCTCTTTTCCGGAAGTATCCGACGTATGGCAATGCAGGTGGTTTTACGTTACAGCTCCCAGACGCACAAAGTGGGTAGCCGCCCCCGAGTTCCGCTCGGGCCCTCTGTCACAGTTAGCGTGTTGGACCGACGTCTGATGGAATTATGGGCCTGCTGGTGATGTACCAGAACTGCAGAATCGTATCCGGGACCTTATTGAGAGGGACATAAATCTTCTCAGCATAATGCAAGTGATGCTAATCCGGCAGATGTTGCCATGCAAACGTTGGCCTCTCCAGATTTGGGAGTTCAATCCGGAGGGTCCGTGGACTATTAAGCACTTCTTCGGCCTGAAGCTCGAAGGAATGTGTAAATTATTCTTTGGACCACAAGTAAAGTGTCCGGACAGCACCGAGGATGCGGGCCTAAGCTGCAATCGCCTAGATGCCCAAGTAAGTAACCTTAAAGCCGGATACTTCATTTGTATTTATCATAATTATTATTCTGAAAATCCCTCCGTGGCTAGGAATGGCTCAACAAGGCGGAGATAATCAGGTGTCCAGCGCCACTTCCTAAAGGCTTGCCTGGTCCAACCATTGCCAAGATGCTTGGCCGGGTGCTCAGCAAAATCCCCTCAGGGAAAGGCGAAGGAAAGGGTAGTGAAGCCGAACTTCACACACTACGCATACAGACCGGGGGAATCGCTACCTCTCCTGTGGAGGATAGTCAGGAGGGGGAGGTTAAAGTCTCCTCCCACGGGAAGAAGAGGGCAACCTCCGAAGACTTGGAGGCGGAGACGCCCAAGCAAGGGAAGAAGGTATCACCAGGGGGCTCTGCCGCGACAGGCACCCTCACCAAGTCGTGCCCACCAACGGGCCAGCCCTCCACCGAGCCGTAAGTTATTCATTAATTCGAAGGTATGGTGTTACTCCAAGATCCGTAACCGGGACTTCGTCTTTTGTAGTTCGGCGAGCAGCTCTTCTCAACAGAGTTCGTCTTCGGGGGACCTTCATCCGGAGATGATGGAGAGTGAGACTCCACCCACCTCTCCACCTCATAAAGCGGGCGACACAAAGGTGTCCTCACGGAGGAGTCCGAATCTACCGAAGCCGGAAGCGAACACGTCAGTCACCCTGAGCCCGGAGCATTTGGCTCCCACGGGGGGCAATGAGAAGGGTCCGGCACAGTTTGATGTCCGGTCGGATGTACTGACAGGCTTTCTAGAGGGAGCCACACTCTCGAAGGAGTTCCGCTCTTTAATGAGCATGGTGCTCACGAAGATTTCATCCACTACCAGCGGTTTGAATGAGGCATTTACAAGCCTGCACAAAGGCTTTGAGGTATGTAGTAAGAAATGAACTATTTTTTGGTTATGAAGCACGCGCGAGGTGTGCTGCCTATGGATAGTAGCCCCTAAGACTTTGGTTGCCCGCCATAGGCAGCAAACGGGGGATCATATAGTAATGGATGCGCTGTATATGTGCGCAGGTATATAAGGATCCGGCAGCAGACTAGTCTGTTGAAGTTGCCGAACTGAGAAGGCAGATCGGATCTATTGATGCCGATATCACGCTGGTGAACAAATGGCTGGAAGAATCCCAGGGTATGTGCTCTGCTTCCCTTATTATATTATATAGGAAAATGCGAGAATGGCATAATGTTAATGCCCTGTGTATGCACTACAGATGGTGCTCCCGCCGTGGAGGCCCTAAGGGCAGAGGTTGCTCAGGCCAAGGAACAAGCTCGGGCTAGCAATGCAGCTGCCCTAAAGGCGGCCGAAGAGTTGAGAGCCGAACAGGCTGCTCATCGCTGAAGCGAGGAAAAGATAGCCGAAATGGCTGAAGAGTTAAAAATGCCACCGACCAGTATGTGCTCCTTGAAAAGGAGAATAAGGCTAGTTCGGCCGAGCTGGACAAGGCACTTAATGCCGCCAAGGAGATGTGGACCAAGATCCGGGGCATGCGGGAGGATCTCCAACAGGCCGACAAAATCGTGGCTGGGGTCTCCTACCTACTGCGAACGAAGTTTTTGGATCCAAAGTATGATCCCTTAGCTGGGCGTTGGGGTCCTGCAGACGCATATGCGGACTTGACGAATAGTATAGCTGACGCTGCCAAGTTCTTCAAGGATCAAGGTGATAAGGAAGTGGAGAAGCTTTTCTGGTCGCAATTCAGTGCTCCCACTCACCCGCTGTCGTTGAATTAGAAGGTGGCTGCGGTGGCGGAGCTTCATAGGCTGTCCGGGCTTGCAATGCGGTCTGTAATAGACCATCTTTAGCCGAAGGGGCCCAAGCCGGACAGTTATTTTGTTTTGGTGCAACAATTCCTTGGGGCCGTGTCTCGGATCGACGCCATGAGGAGGTCGGCGTGCATAGAGGGTGCGCGGGTGGCTCTTGCCTGCGTGAAAGCCTATTGGACGGATATGGAGGCCACGATTATAGTGACCCAGGATCCGGCGGGCTGCTAATATCCGGCCGAGCACTACATGGCGCATGTCACAGAAGGTGCCCGCCTAATAGAGGCACAGTGCTCGAAGATTGTCCTCTTCGACTGATAAGTCGAATCATTGTAAAAAACAATGTTTATTTTGATTATATGGCTATATTTATACTTTTTGCCTGAAAGTATGATTGTGTCCCCTGTACGGCCGTCTTTATATGTATAAGTAGTCCGAAAGATAGCAGTCGTTGGCTTCATCCCCCATGCATACAATGCGGGGGTGTTCGCAAAAAATATGCATAATCACACTTGATCCATCGTCTTGGTCCGTTAAGGAGGTGATCGCACGTCGAACTAGGCAACCTGACTATATAGCTGTAACACCTTCGCTTAGCCATGGGAGTCTAACGATGGGGCTACTATGTAGCCCCTGGTACATTCGTGTGCGTCCGAATATAGGCGCATGTGTACATGGCCGGGAAACGGCCCTTCGTTAATGAGGAGGAATCCTTAGATATTCTGGTGAGTCTTCGAGTGGTTGAACAGTCTCTCGCTGTATCTTGACAGTCAGTTTTTGGCTTTCTCTGCTGAGGCGCTCATCCAGAATAACCAGGGCACAATCGCAGTAGTTCTCCTTTGGCCTGCCTTAGCCGATAATAATGAAATGTAAGGCGGCAAACCCAGGAGCCGGGCAAACCCAACATTTGACCAAAGACATGATTCGGAGCTGATGCATATAAGGCCAAACTCGTGACGCCGAACACTCCCGAAGGTGTTCGTGCTTTATAACAGAAGATGGGCTCAAGAATGCCCATTCATTATGAACCCTGTATTTCCAGGTACGTGCGGTACTCTATCATGGTGAGATGCTAATAACGACATTATCCTCTGTGGGTATGTAACCCATGGGATGGTTGAAACAATAAGAGGCAATAGAAAAGGTTTATACAGGGGCTTAATCTAAGAAGAAACATGTTGAACGGGGCCCTGCTGCACTTGTGCGCCTTTGTCTCCGTTGTGCCGTATCCTGGAAGGGTATCGCGCGAACGTTGTCTGTGGAAAAAAGGAAAACTCATAGGAGAGTACAACGTAAGTATGCGATGGATAGTAAAGGTGTAAGATGTTGGCCTGCCAATAAGGTTGAGCCACGTTTGGGGCTGTATTAAATATTTATAGCCCCTGGTTTCCGCTATGGGATTACATATATGGTGCCCAGTTGACTTTTATCCGGGCTACTGGACTTGTTTAACCGTGTCTGTGGTCTTAATGACCAATCATGTTTTCTAATATTAGAGGCCGCTTATAGTATGGCCGCCAAGGCCATCGCGTGTTCCTCTGCGCGTGAAGAGCGCTCTGTGATTCCGCTAACGGTGATGACGCCACGGGGACCGGGCATCTTGAGTGTAAGGTAGCCATAGTGCGGCAATGCATTGAAGCGGGCGAAGGCCGTTCTTCCTAGCAATGCGTTGTCACGACCGGTTTTCCGGGTATTAATTTCCCAAAAAATGGCCTTTGTGCTCACCAGCCCCAGGATTACTGTTAGCTGATGAGGCACCAACTTGATACAGAAACTCCAAGCAAAAATACATAATATGTAGTACAAGACCATTCTGGCCTATGAGTACAACATAAGGTTGCTAGTGGTTGATGGCGGAAGCGGTT
This sequence comes from Triticum dicoccoides, assembly GCF_002162155.2. Classification (NCBI taxonomy): domain Eukaryota; kingdom Viridiplantae; phylum Streptophyta; class Magnoliopsida; order Poales; family Poaceae; genus Triticum; species Triticum dicoccoides. The sequence goes on along the minus strand of NC_041391.1, from coordinate 652,120,590 downwards.
TGTGGTACATAAGCATCTATGGGACTCCATTTCCCACAGGAACAGCTGACCAGGTTAACTCCTATCTTCACGAGGCTGCCATCACCATTGCTTAGATTCCGAGGCTGTCATCGCAACGCTCCTCTCCATGCAAGAAATCTGGCCAAGACAATAGCCAGGGACAAGCCAGTGAGTACTTTGAATGTACTCGCAAACATTTTGAACACGGGTATAATATAACAGACGATAATCATGCTCTGAAAACATTCTATGATCACCACGTCAGTCATAAAAATAAAATCCCTGATGCATGCAAGCAGATTATTTATATGCAACATGAATATGTAATAACAGGGTAATAATAAGATGCACCGATCGGGTGTCTGAAGCGACGCCCCGAAGGATAGTAAATAATTAGCGTGCCTCAATCGGGCGTCTGAGCGACACCACGCAAAGGGCTTATAAAACAAATAACAAACATGCCGCAGTCGGGCGTCTGAGCAACACCACATAAAGGGCTTATATAAGAATAATCACAGTGAATATCCAGGAGGTAGAACCATCCCAGGGATACCCAATACTTCAAATAATATAAAGGTGTTAGTACATAATAATAATAATCATAATCATCATAAGTCACACGTCATGATCCATGTTCTGGTTTAGTAGTTTCTCCTCCGAAGACCGACACTAAGACCGACACTTGACCCATCCCAGACTGGAGTCCTTAACCATGGACACAGCTATTCGAATAGATTTAATCTCTGCAGAGGGTGTACTCTTTACCAACGAGTAACGTATTCCTTTAGTCCATCGGGACTAATTCCGTCTACGGTCTTTTAATTGAAAACACACCTGACTTGCACACACCAGCTTAACTTACCGGTGTCTGGAATCACCCACGACACCTATCAAGCAAAACTCTAAATGGGGAGGCTACTACCTCGCGTAGCATGGGATCAAATTTATATCGCGCGCTCTAAGGGGTGCCCCCCTCTCGGTCCCAACCGGAAACACCCATGCGCCCGGACCAGGTGGCATGCCTACCGGATGCATCTGGTATCTTCCACCATGGCCTCTCTGTACGGTGTGTGCCAAGAACGGGGTTGACAACTTACTGAATCGTATCCTACCTACGGCAGGGAAAAGTGGTAGTACGAAAACAAGTATGGGGGTTACTGGAACAAGACCCGATCTACAGTCGACTTAGGACGTTTAAGAATTCCCTGCATGATTAGCATAACAACTCATACTTCAACCATCGGACATAATCACCACTCGACATACCTCATCATGCCGCACCGGACACAACCGTCTCGATGGAGGACTAGAGACAAGCCCGTGTCTACCCAAGATAGAGGCTTTCCCGGGTTCCTTCCGGTATGCATGAAAGGCATATGATGGTGACTACTATCCCAAACATATCATACTCCAATAGCATGATATCATTAATATGCACTCATGAGTTTGAACATATCATCACATAAAATAGCAGTTTATTGAGGACTCGGTTGAGCTCGGGGGCCCTTATATAGGCGGTGGAGGTCGTTGCCGAGGCGCCCTGCGATAAGAATGACGGCAAACCGCCTTTCTGTGCTGTAGGGAGACGTGGCGGCGACGCGAGCTAGAGGACGGATTGCGGATAGGATCGTGCTATCCCAGAGGGCAGCTGGCGCACTAGGGTGGCTTGGGCGGCACCAACACGGCCGGGGCCTGCTGCGGCCGTCAGCTAGCCGCCACGGCCGACCTGACGGTGGCGCTGTGTGGTGCCAGGGTTGGTCGGGGTGGCTCTGCGGTGCATGAGGAGACGGGGCATGCTGGCTACGGTTGGCCAAGGGCCAGAACGGGCGCGGGGTGGGCGGCAGCGAGACGCGGTGGCTCGGTGCACGCGCGTGCAAAACATGCGCTCTGGGTGCGCCCAGAGCACGCATGCTAGCTGCTCGACGAAATGCCAATGCATGCTACAGGGCTTGGGTGAGGCTGGCAATTAGCAGACCTAGGTTAGGAGTGGCTAGGAGTTTAGTGGACAAGGTTGCTGGGTCAGTGGATAAAGTTCATATTGCAAACTAAAATTCATGCCAAATCTGGCTATTCACTCCAAGTGTTTGACCAAATGACATGGGCTGCTAGGCAACTCTTGGAGTGTCCAAAATCTCCAGACCAGTCTCTCTGTAGGTGTAGGTTATGATGGCAAGGTCATTTGGGCAAAACTAGAAACTTGCTTGTGCAAGTTTTGCACATCTTTAGTTCTGGACAGAAGGTAAATGGCATCATTGCATGGACCAAACATACTCCAATAGGTTCACTCTCCTGGACTTAAGGGTTTTGTAGGATGGGCTATAAGTAGGAAAGAGAATCAGATGTAAAAGAGCAAGTTAAAATATGGTTGCAGTACAAATCATCAAGTTGGACCAGAATGAAAATGAGGTTGATTCACTCAATTTTTCCAAAGAGCATCAATGGGTTTTTGCATAAAGATGAATAGCATGCTCCTACTGACATCCCATAATTTTGGTGGAAGTTTTAAAGAAATATTTAAATAGGTTGTAGTGCAAAGTGAAATCTGACCAGATTTGAAAACTAGGGGTAAAGCTAAAAATCTCCAAATGACCAAAGGATATTTTTGCACAAAAGTGATTTAGGGACATCATAGGTCATCCCCAAATTTTGGTGGGATTTTTAAATAAATTTATCAAAGGGTTGTAGTGCAAATGGAACCCTAAAACTTATGAAAAACCATTTTAGAGAAATAAAGCTCAGGGAAAAATAATTATGCAAATAAATTCCATTGATAAAGGAAATGTTTTTCTTGAAAGGGCAAACAAGTCCAATAATATATTTGGAAAGTTTTTACTTGGGGTAAAAACTCCATAATAATAAAGAAAAGAATGGTTGTGAAATCAAAAGAAAATCCAGAAAAATAAAAGTTTAAGTTTCCTGGCAAAATTTTAATTAATAAAACAAGGTTAAAATTTTGGGGTGTCACAACACTACCCCCCTTAAGAAAAATCTCGTCCTCGAGATTTGTTAAGAGTTGTTTTGAAAATATTTTTCCTGTCAGTTAAAACTAAAAAGTTTACTCATAGCACAAACTTTGTGTCGTCGAGGTTGGTTTTTTGGAAGCTACGCCCGAGATTAAAAATGCAATCGCACATCAACATACTCATGAATGGTTACTATAGGGGTGCACAAGCAGATGACATTAAATCACAGTGATACAGGATCACACGGTTACAGGGTGTAGCCATACTAAGACTCGGTACTACTCGAGTGACTCAGTCTACCTCGTTAATATCTAAGCGGGCTTGCCTTGTGGATGTCGAGGCTTCTCCACGGTTTTCACCGTCGGGATTAGCTGGAGGGGGTTGAGGGACTGCAGGGTCGGGGTAGCGATGATGACCATCTCGGCGATTGTTGGCCACACTCCCGCTGGAGCGTGTTCCCAAAAGGCGACGAAGCACTTCTGGGGTCATCAAGGTATTTTGGACGATGACTGGGGCAGACCTCAAGGACTCGATCGGTTGTCCGAATAGCACAACTGGGTTGTCGGTGTTGGGATCATCTTCTCCTCATGCCGGGGCTCGGCGGATCAGTTCTCCACGAGCTGCGATCAGATCACGGGTGATTTGATCGAACAAATCCTCTAGTGCACTTACATAGCGCACTAGATGCAACAAGGCAGAATCTGTCTCGTGATCTCCGTTGGCAACCTGGGGTGGCCTACCATACCCGTCACGGCTGGGGTAGTAGTAGAATGAGCGGCAGTTAACTCTGGGTGACAAGTTCCTGAGTTGAACTACAGCCTCTCGAGCAGCTAGTTGGATGGCTTGTGGCTCAAAGGAAGTTGTCCTCCCGGTGAACCTGTAGGGCCGTTCTGGCGATAGACCCCTACCATAGATGTGCACAGTGGCCCAGAAATGGCGGCTTTCACCGCTCATGGGTCGTTGGTACACCACATATTCTGGGGGTTCTTCTAATGCAAAGGCACGGCGGGTGAGGTTTGCTAGCACGGTCACAAAATCTCCAAGGTTGGTTGCTGTGGTCTCGTTGTGCACTACGGGGCCAGGCATTATGGCTTGGTTTGGGGGAAAGAGTTTGTGTTGTGCTGTGTTGAGGCTAGCATGCCCTTTTTATAGAAAAAAAGGAATGGAGTCTTCCTTCGCACGCTTGTGAATGAACAATTTAGGTGTCGGTCACTGGCGTGTGATCGACATGCTAGGCTGATAGGTTGGGCACCGATTGCCAAAAGTGTCGGGGTCACTGTGTGGCTATCTTGCACGAGAATCTTGGTTGGGGTTAGGTTAAGGTCTGTTGGGTTGGTTAACCAAGGTTTTTCGACCTTGGTAAGATAGGATTAGCCAATGGTCAGCCTGGCTCTGATACCAAGTTTGTCACGACCGGTTTTCCGGGTATTAATTTCCCAGAAAATGGCCTTTGTCCTCACCAGACCTAGGATTACTATTAGCTGACGAGGCACCAACTTGATACAGAAAGTCCAAGAAAAAATACATAATATGTAGTACAAGACCATTCTGGCCTATGAGTACAACATAAGGTTGCTAGTGGTTGATGGCGGAAGCGGTTTGTGGTACATCAGCATCTATGGGACTCCATTTCCCACAGGAACAGCTGACCAGGTTAACTCCTATCTTCGCGAGGCTTCTATCACCGTTGCTTAGATTCCGAGGCTGTCATCGCAACGCTCCTCTCCATGCAAGAAATCTGGCCAAGACAATAGCCAGGAACAAGCCAGGGAGTACTTTGAATGTACTCGCAAACATTTTGAACACGGGTATAATATAACAGACGATAATCATGCTCTGAAAACATTCTATGATCACCACGTCAGTCATTAAAATAAAATCCCTGATGCATGCAAGCAAGTTATTTATATGCAACATGAATATGTAATAACAGAGTAGTAATAAGATGCACCGATCGGGTGTCTAAAGCGACGCCCCAAAAGGATAGTAAATAACGAGCGTGCCTCAATCGGGCGTCTGAGCGACACCATGCAAAGGGCTTATAAAACAAATAACAAGCACGCCACAGTCGGGCGTCTGAGCGACACCACATAAAGGGCTTATATAAGAATAATCACAGTGAATATCCAGGAGGTAGAACCATCCCAAGGATACCCAATACTTCAAATAATATAAAGGGGTTAGTCCATGATAATAATAATCATAATCATCATAAGTCACACGTCATGATCCATGTTCTGGTTTAGTAGTTTCTCCTCCAAAGACCGACACTAAGACCGACACTTGACCCATCCCAGACTGGAGTCCTTAACCATGGACACGGCTATTCGAATAGATTTAATCTCTGCAGAGGGTGTACTCTTTACCCACGAGTAACGGATTCCTTTAGTCCATCGGGACTAATTCTGTCTATGGTCTTTTAATTGAAAACACACCTAACTTGCACACACCAGCTTAACTTACTGGTGTCTGGAATCACCCACGACACCTGTCAAGCAAAACTCGCGTAGCATGGCATCAAATTTATATCGCGTGCTCTAAGGGGTGCCCCCCTCTCGGTCCCAACCGGAAACACCCATGCCCCTGGACTAGGTGGCATGCCTACCGGGTGCATCAGATATCTTCCACCATGGCCTCTCTGTATGGTGTGTGCCAAGAACGGGGTTGACAACTTACTGAACCGTACCCTACCTACGGCAGGGACAAGTGGTAGTACGAAAACAAGTATGGGGGTTACTGGAACAAGACCCGATCTACGGTTGATTCAGGAGGTTTAAGAATTCCCTGCATGATTAGCATAACAACTTATACTTCAACCATCGAATAGAATCTCCACTCGACATACCTCATCATGCCGTACCGGACACAACCGTCTCAACGGAGGACTAGAGACAAGCCCGTGTCTACCCAAGACAGAGGCTTTCCCGGGTTCCTTCCGGTATGCAGGAAAGGCATATGATGGTGACTACTGTCCCAAACATATCAAACTCCAATAGCATGAGATCATTAATATGCACTCATGAGTTTGAACATATCATCACATAAAATAACGGTTTCTCCGTGTTGGGGCGGTATTTTAACCGTGTCAGACAACACACACAAAATTATGCCAGGTTTCAGAATGCTTGCCTTCAAGTTGTGGAGGGGTGAGGTGCACTCCAAAACTTTTGAAAGTTATAATCTCCCCTCCAAATTCCTATTTTCAAAAATATTCAAATAACACATACTTTAAAAACAGTACACAAAAGTTGCTTGGAAAATTTTCAAATAAATATGAAAATAAACTAGACAATATTTGGGAAACAACAGAAAAAGAATCAAGTCATTTGGAGTTTCATTTAAAAAGATATAGCCAGTCAAAGTTTAGTCAAATTTCTGGTTTTTAAATAAAACAGAAAAAGAAAAGAAAACGTTTCAAATAGGTACACGTCGAACACGTACTTTGGGAATACGCCTCCACTTATGCCTGCGTGGACCGACGTTGGGTCACTAATAGTGGGCCCGCCTGGCCCACTAGTCAGGTTTGACCAGTCCACGTGCGCGTCATCTCCTCCGACCAAACAGAGGCGGAGCTCCGGCGAGGCTCGTCGGTGAACAGAGGCTTCCCTCGGGGATCTAAGCACATGGGTGTGCTCAGGTGGTCGAATCAAACCCGTGGGTACCCGCCATGGTCGACGACGTGGAGGGAGTCGCCGGCGACGAGCTTCGTGATGGAGTTGGCTTCGGGAGGGATTGGGGGTCTGGGCTATGGTGGCTCCCAGTCGGGGCTGAGGTGTTCGGCGGCTCCACAAGACGAAGGGGAGTCGGGTGGTGGGGTTGGATGGACGGGAGAGGCTCTGTTCGCGACGAAATGGACTGGGACGTGGCGGCGGCCAAGCCGACCGGAAATGGGGAAGACGACCTCCTTCTCTTCGATTGCTAGCCATGGTAGCTCTAGGGGGATAGATCGAGGTTGCTTGAGGACTCGGTTGAGCTCGGGGACCCTTATATAAGCGGTGGAGGTCGGTCCCGAGGCAGCCGGCGATAAGAACAACGGCGAACTGCCTTTCTGTGCTGCAGGGCGACGTGGCGGCGACGCGAGCTAGAGGATGGCTTGCGGATGGGATCGTGCTATCCCAGAGGGCAGCTGGTGCGCTGGGGTGGCTCGGGCGGGCCCGACACGGTCGGGGCCTGCTGCGGCCGTCAGCTAGCCGCCACGGCCGACCTGACGGTGGCACTGTGTCGTGCCAGGGGTGGTCGGGGTGGCTCTGCGGTGCAGGAGGAGACGGGGCATGCTGGCTGCGGTTGGCCAAGGGCCAGAACGGGCGCGGGGTGGGCGGTAGTGACACGCGGCGGCTCGGTGCACGCGCGTGCAAAACATGCGCTCTGGCGCGCCTAGAGCATGCACGCTAGCTGCTTGATGAAATGCCAATGCATGCTGCAGGGCTTGGGTGAGGCTGGCAATTAGCAGACCTAGGTTAGGAGTAGCTAGGAGTTTAGTGGACATGGTTGCTGGGTCAGTGGATCAAGTTCATATTGCAAACTAAAATTCATGCCAAATCTGGCTATGCACTCCTAGTGTTTGACCAAATGCCATGGGCTGCTAGGAAACTCTTGGAGTGGCCAAAATCTCCAGATCAGTCTCTCTCTAGGTGTAGGTGATGATGGCAAGGTCATTTGGGCAAAACCAGAAACTTGCTAGTGCAAGTTTTGCAAATCTTTAGTTCTGGACAGAAGGTAAATGGCATCATTGCATGGACCAAACATACTCCAATGGGTTCACTCTCCTGGACATAAGGGTTTTGTAGGATGGGCTATAAGTAGGAAAAACAATCATATGTAAAAGAGCAAGTTAAAATATGGTTGCAGTAGAAATGATCAAGTTGGACCAGAATGAATATGAGGTTGATTCACTCAATTTTTCCAAAGAGCATCAATGGGTTTTTGCATAAAGATGAATAACATGCTCCTACTGACATCCCATAATTTTGGTGGAAGTTTTAAAGTAATATTTAAATAGGTTGTAGTGCAAAAGTGAAATCTGACCAGATTTGAAAACTAGGGGTAAAGCTAAAAATCTCCAAATGACCAAAGGATATTTGTGCACAAAAGTTATTTAGGGACATCATAGGTCAACCCCAAATTTTGGTGGGATTTTTACATAAATTTATCAAAGGGTTGCAGTGCAAATGGAACCCTAAAACTTATGAAAAACCATTTTAGAGAAATAAAGCTCAGGGAAAAATAATTATGCAAATAAATTCCACTGATAAAAGAAATGTTTTTCTTGAAAGGGCAAACAAGTCCAATAATATATTTGGAAAGTTTTTACTTGGGGTAAAAACTCCATAATAATAAAGAAACGAATGGTTCTGAAATCAAAAGAAAATCTAGAAAAATAAAAGTTTAAGTTTCCTGGCAAAATTTTAATTAATAAAACAAGGTTAAAATTTTGTGGTGTCACATGCGTGTTAGCTGCTTTGGAAGGGTGCGATGGTGAAGAGCAGTTTTTCGCTTCTGGAGTTGCCTGGGGAGCCGAATGTTACTTCCAGCACGATGGAGCCCTTGCCGTAGGCTTCAACACCTGGTATCACCCCTTCAAAGGCGGTGTTACTTTGGCTAATTCTGGATGGGTTTATCCCCATTCTCCGAACAGTGTCCTCGTATATTAAATTGAGACTACTGCCGCCGTCCATGAGGACACGGGCGAGACGGTATCCGTCGATTATTGGGTCAAGCACCAAGGCCTGTGATCCTCCACGCCGAATACTAGTTCGGCCGTCCATGTGATCGAAGGTGATCGGACGATACATCCAGTAGTCAGATGTGGGTACGGTGGGCTCTACACCGTGCGCGTCTCTGAGTGCGCGTCTCTGGGTACGGTGGGCTCTACATCATGTTTACTGTTTTAACCTCTAGCGGGAATTTTTTCTGTCCCCCAGTGTTCGGCTGGCGGGGTTCGTTCTCGTCTTCACTTGGTGTTTCCCTCTCCTTGTTTTCGGTATTTAATATGCTGGCCTGCTTGAAAACCCAACACTCTCTATGTGTGTGGTTCACAGGTTTCTCTGTGGTGCCATGAATTTGGCATAGTCTGTCTAGGACTCTGTTCAGACCGGATGGTCCCTCTTTACTGCCTTTAAATGGCTTCTTTTGCTGATCGGGTCGAGAGCCCCTGAATCCGGCATTGACCGTTGTGTTATCCGGGCTCTCTTCCTTATTTTGGCGTTTGTTTTTATTACGCCATGGCTTCCTGTTCCCATCCCTTATTTCAGATGTGCTGGGGTCGCTGGTGCCTTTAGGGGCTAACCAGCTATCTTCACCCGCGCAAAAGCGGGTCATAAGGCTTGTTAAGGATGCCATTGTCCTTGGCTTTTCTTGGCCGAGGTGTCTGGCAAGCCATTCGTCATGGATGCTATGCTTGAATGCCGCTAAGGCTTCGGCGTCCGGACAATCGACAATTTGATTCTTCTTAGTGAGGAATCTGTTCCAAAGCTTGCGGGCGGACTCTCCGGGCTGTTGGATTATGTGACTTAGATCGTCTGCATCCGGAGGCCGGACATAAGTCCCTTGAAAATTGGCCCTGAAAGCATCTTCGAGTTCCTCCCAACTTCCAGTTAAGTTTTCGGCGAGGCTTTTCAACCAGTGTCGAGCTGGTCCCTTCAGCTTGACGGGAAGGTATTTGATGGCGTGGAGGTCATCCCCACGAGCCATGTGAATATGCAGGATAAAATCCTCGATCCAGACCCCTGGGTCTGTCGTTCCATCGTATGCCTCTATGTTCAGAGGTTTAAAGCCTTGTGGGAATTCATGGTCCAGTACTTGGTCGGTGAAGCACATGGGGTGAGTAGCCCCTCTATATCTGGGCGTGTTGTGGCATGTAGTCGGCTGTTGTTGTGTCCGGTGCTTATTCCGAACTGGTATTTGGCTTGTATGAGCGTTTGGGTGACCATAGTCCCTCACTGGGGTGTGTCCTTTAGATCCATAGATGGACCTGGCTGCACCGGCCTTCTTATCCAGCTTGTCACGTAGATCGTGCGCGGTGTCAGTAGCCGCTCTGTTGTGGTTGTGAAGTGGTACGTCTGGTCTCTTAGTTGTATTATTCTTTGGTAGAACGGCCTCGTCGTCGAATTCTGGCAGTAGCTTGCATTTTGGATAGCTTTTTGTATGGCGATCATCGCCATATCTTTCTTCAGTGTCTAGCACTTTATTCCATCTGCGACTGAGCTTTTCCTGTGTGGCTTTGAGCCGTTGCTTCTGCATCTTTAGACTTCTTGCTGTGGCCATAAGATTTCGGTGGAGGTTATCTCGTTACAACGTTCTTCCGGGTTGATGAATGCATCGTCGTCCGGACTGTGTTCCTGTTCTGGGGCGGTTTCATGAGCTCGTCCCTCCGGATCATTGTGATTGGGTATTTGCTCCGAACTCGGTTTGGCGTGACCTGGATCGTCCTGCTCCATCACCGGGTCCATGTGGTCGTTACTGCCTTCAGGGTTTACTGTTATATCAATCCTTCATGCTCTCTTGTCGCTATTTTTACTGTTGCTGGACTTTGAGCGGCGTCGACGCCGCTGTTTTGGCTTTTGTCCGGGTGTTTTGTCTTCCGGATTATCGCTGTCATCCTTCTTGGGCATATCCACCATGTATATATCATGTGACAAGGTAGTACTCCCACACCCTTGAGATTCTGGAGCTTCTCCTGCATCGGCGTCCATATCGTCGATGTCTTCGGAGTCGAGGTAAAGAACGTCGGTTAAATCATCAATCGTAGCAATGAGGTGGGTCGTGGGTGGGCAATGAATTCCTTCGTCGCCTGCTTCCCACTTAGGCCGGATATAGTTCGGCCCGGAGCCTCCTGACAAAGAGAGAGACTTTAATGAGTTTAGCGTGTCGCCGAAGGGCGATGCTGAAAGATGTCCGCAGCGGTAAACTCCATTACCGGAGCCCAACCTGGCTCGAGTGCATGCGGATCGGAACCAACAACCGGATACGAGTCCGGGGGCCCGGGGTTATAGGCCTTCGCAGAGATGAGACCTGTGTTCGGCTTCACCACCGATGAGTGTGCGGCTTGCGGGGCGGGGTCCACCCCTCCGTCCTTGGGCAAGGCAACCTGCTCCGGATTTAGATCCAGGGCTGCTGCAGGGATGATGTCCTGAGCATTGTTCGACAGCAGGTCTAGGATGTGCTCATCGTGACTGTCTGGCGCTCCTGGCACATGGACAAATCCGTCGAAGATCAAGTATCCGCGAATATCCGCCGTGTAGTTCAATTTTCCGAACCTGATCTGGTGGCCAGGGGCGTAGATGTCGATCTGCTCCAGATGGCCAAGCGAATTGGCCCGCAGTGCGAAGCCGCCGAACACAAAGATCTGTCCGGGGAGAAAAGTCTCACCCTGGACCGTGTTGTTGACGATTGAAGATGCCTTCATGCCTCAAAGCGACGACACAGAGGAACTCTCAATGAAAGCACCAATGTCGGTGTCAAAACCGGCGGATCTCGGGTAGGGGGTCCCAATCTATGCATCTTAGGCTGATGGTAACAGGAAGCAAGGGACACAATGTTTACGCAGGTTCCTGCTTGATTAATATTGAAGATATGTGTAGTACAAGAGTAGATCTACCACGAGATCGTAGAGGCTAAACCCTAAGAGCTAGCCTATGATGGTATGATTGTAATTGTGATCGGCCTTCTAAGGACCATCCTCTCCGGTTTATATAGACACCGGAGAAGGCTAGGGTTTACATGGAGTCGGTTACAAGGAAGGAAATATAATATCCGGATCGCCAAGCTTGTCTTCCATGCAAAGGAGAGTCCCATCCGGACACGGGCCGAAGTCTTGAGTCTTGTATCTTCATGCTTCAATAGTCCGAACGATGTATACAGTCCGGCTGTCCGGATACCCCCTAATCCAGGACTCCCTCAACCGTTATCTAGTTTTTTTCTTCATTTCTTTTAAACACGAGAAGGACTAATTGTGGAGTTTTTTGTTAAATCAAACTGCTGTTCATCATAGGGATTCATCTTGTACTCAAACAACAGATTGATCCAATTTTTTCCAGTAATATAAGTGATGGACAGTGCCTTCGTTACTGACATGACATAAGAAGTGACACCTGCAAAAAGAGTCATCGTAGAGCAAACCAAACGGTTTATTCTGTGATGAATGTCACATGGCAAAACCTGCATCATAAAATTGCAGGAAAAGAAAGAAAACATGACATTAAATCAATAAGATTTATACAGTAAATTAATAAGATTTACTTGATGTGACATGAGTGAATCCTTACCAGGAAATCACTATGTTGAAGTACTAAACAGAAGATTGATTGTCCAACTTACGGGTGGCATGCAGGGGCCCTGCCTACTCCCACAAGCAGGATAGTCCAAAGGTCGTGAAAAATCTTATGGACCGAACATCCATGGGACTGGAAATCCTGGTGGGTGCGATAAACCCTCCAATGCATGCAGATATTGGAGTGTAACCATAATTGATAAACCGTCCTCACAAATAATATGATCTGGGTACTTCAAAATATACAGACTGAATTGAGTAGACAGACATTAACATGGACCGTTCTCAGGACTGACCAGACACCAAAAGCGGCAGTACTAATAAACATTACAGGGTTCACAAACACAAATCAAGTACTGAACAATAGTACTTACTACAGACAAGCAAAGTTGCACTAATTAAACTCTGCAGACTATTTCTTGCCACCGACCTACGGGATGAACCCTGCATAACTGACTAGGCCATGGACTTCGTGAGAGATGTCTACATGCACCATCACCATCTCGTCAACATTGGAGAATCTAACAGAGTGGTCTTTCCACTCATAAACATGATGATGAAGACATGCCACATCAGATTTGTTGGGAAGCTTTACAAGAACCACACCCTTCATAATCGAAGGCATAGCTAGGAAATTGTTGTGGCCAAGTACAGCCTCGAGAACATGCCTAACAACAATGCTACAGGAAAACACTAGTTCAGGACACGTGGCGACAAGGACACAGCAGCTGGATAGTTTAGCAGTAGAACTCATCATCAGGTCTTCTAGTTCACACGGCATGACTTTGAGAACTTCATCTCCACCGCGAACCTGGTTCTAATTTACACAGAAACCATATTTTATTACTACCTACATTAAGAAATATAAGATGATTTTCGATATTATACTCCATATATGACTACATATACGCACATAAATGAGTGAACAAAGACACTAGAACATGTCTTAATAGGCATGAGAGTAGAGGAATTACTTGCAATATCCATAACACAAGTTACTGAGGCAAATATACCCTCTTCAAAGGTAGCATTGATGTTCATAAAGTACTCCCTCCGTCCCAAAATTCTTGTCTTAGATTTGTCTAGATATGGATGTATCAAGTCACAGGTACATCCGTATCTAGAGAAATCTAAGACAAGAAAATTGGGACAGAGGGAGTAGTTGAAAGTAATCTATAATAAATCAGTGTCAACCTCTCACATGTTTTGGTCAAAAGAGGAATTTAGAACCGTAATTTGGCACACTAAAATCACATGCAAGATCACCCAGAAAGTTGTACTACCAGTACTAGTACTACGTGTTAGATGATAAAACACAATCAAGATCGAGAAAAAGATCATCAACAAGAGACATTACCTGGACTTGCTTAATGAGGTATCCCGGAGAGGGGGGCTTGGACAGGGTGATGGCTTTGAGCTTGTCTGTGGTAGTCTCGGTGGGGTGCTTGCACTTCTTCATACCATGAGCCTTGATGGTTTTGGCCAGAGCCATAGACATCACGTCGGTTGGTGCTCCAGCGTCCATCCAAGAGAGGAAGCTGAGAGAGAATAGTGAAAGGATGAATGAGATGAGGGAGAAGCGAAGCGAGTGGGGGTTTTATTCAAGTGAGGAAGCTGAGAGAGAAGAGTGAAATGATGGTTGCTTCGTCCGTCCAAGTTACTGTTCGAAAGGAGGGGGTTTTGTGATTTGACGGCTCATTGGGCATTACTACGGCGCTTCGATCGGGGTACTCTACCGTCACTCTACTAAGGAGTAATTTAGTGCATGGCTGGTGGACCTAGGTCCTGGCTGTCCCACACGTCGGTGAAACTGAGTAATTTAGTGCATGGCTGGAGGAGGATCCGCACGGTAGAGCGTGTCCACTATTTTTCTGAAAGAAAATGATTATAGCAAGCGTTTACACTCTTACGACGGAGGAGTGCGAAACACGGCAATCACTTGAACATACACAGTGCTCCTACTACTAGGCATGTGCAGTGGTTCATACGTCAATACTACAGAATCTTGTTGCTAGTGTAGTAAGATATGATGATAACAAATGATGTTGTGCGCATGTCAACTAGACAACTACTCCTACATGTAACATAGTACCGCTTTTTCGACTGTCCGGTCGAGAATGAACGGTGAGATCAATGTTAACAAAACTAGGTCTATAGCGCACGGAGAGTACGGTGCTACAGTACTCCATGAAACATGAACCATATGAAGCACGAATAGTGTTATGCAGGGTGTATGAAGGGTGCACGGGATGGGAGCAAGAGGTCCCTTCTCAGCCCACTTTTGGGTGTTTGGCAGAGTGCATGAAGGGTGCATGAGTCCACACTAGTAGGTTAACAAAAATACACAAAGAGGAAACAACTATATTGAGATGAGAATGCAACCAAACACACCCACACGCTCTATGCTACAGTGACTGATCTGCATAGTCTGAGTTTGATCCAACGGTCTTGTTGCACCGAGACATGGACATGCCCATACAGAGGGCACCTAAACACCACCGAAGTCCCTCTGCTTCTCGAGGCGCACGACGTTGGTGATGCAGGGTGCAACCGCCCGCAGAGCCGCTCCCGGTCGACGGGAGCCAGCTCGTCAAAGACGGCGTCCAATGGCATGAATGCATTCCGGTGACGGAGCCCTGAAAGGATTCGCCTGGCAACGGAGACGGCAGCCTGCAACCCCTCCTTGTCCAGCTCAGCCACCACCATTGCGTGGAGACGGCTCAGCTACTCGGAGATATAGGTGAAGAAGGATACCAGGTCAGGAAGCCGCAGCTTGTTGAACTCGATCGAGTGGTCGAATGGGTTTAGCCCGACGGGCGGCATCGTCACGCTGGCACGACGGTAGGCATCATGAGGCCGCAACACATGCGTGGCAACTTGGTTCACCAAGTGTCTGAGGCGATCCTGGACCTCGTCATGATCGGCCGGCTCGCGCTCCAGCCGGCTCCCCTGACGGCCTATCGTATCTCCCGCTTTCTGCAGAAACGTCACTGACACCTCGAGCATCTTTGTGGTGGACGCCTGCCGCTTGAAAAGCTCCGTGAACTCCCACACATAACGGAGGAACATGGCACTCCTCTCCTTCTTGAGCTCGCGGAGCTCCACGTCCTTCACCCTGAGCTCCGCATCCTTGGCATGGAGCTCCTGTGTCAGGCGCCTCACCTCGGACTTCGTGATCTATTGTGCCGCCATGGCACCAGGTAGAAGCAATGGGGAGAGGACGCAAAGGGGCGAAACGGCTGAAAGGCAATGCAATCTACGGGAAGGCGGAGGGAGCCAGCCGAGGAGCGGGGAATCTTTGGTTTTCACCATGGTAAAACACCAGTCGATGACTTCTCACATCAGGGAGCAGTGGGTTTTACAAGCGGAGTCATCGTGACTAATTGTTGTCGCGCCTGCTCCCGTCAATCAAAAAATTGAAAATCCTGCTGCGCCTGCTCACGTTAATCAAAAAATTAAAAATCCTGCCACACCCAAACACCAGAGCAACGTCGCAGTGGATATTTCAATTTACCTGCCGACAAGTAGATAAAAAAAGGGGTGAAAAAACAAATGTGGCGGCGGCCTAGCTAATCGGTCGAACTAGCCCAACTAGCTAGCCACCATGCTTCACTGATGTACTCGGCGGGAAAGGTGGTCTTTCATGATTTGACGACTCATTTACTTGCTTCGGCACTACGACTGAGGACGACCCAAAAAACGCGCGGTAGGGTGTCCCACATCAGGAAGAATATATGTGTGCACCACCCGGGAGGACCCCGAAACCGCGCTGTAGGGTGTGCCATGTCTCGGCACGTAGGAAAAATGTGCATGTAAAAATATATTGTATCAGACGTCGGCAGTAACTCTAGTACCTATGGTTCAACCGCGGGACCCTGCCAGTCGGTTAAAAAACAACCCACTAGCCACACAGCTTCATCATGCAAACATGGCACAGAGGATAGATGTGGTTAGCTCTGTCTCGACCAGCCGCAGCGTCTTGTTCTAGGCGATTCTTCTATTTTCCAAGCTTTTTTTAGTTGTAATAACACCAGGGCAAGCTAGCGCCGCTCTTCGTGTGTGCCCGTGCAAAGGTTAGAAGATGGAGAGAAGAGAGATTGAGATCGTAGACCTGGGACCCACCAGTAAGTGAGTCAACGGTCATGCATGTGTTGACGAGGCACTCCCTCTACTTTACTCAATGTAATACTGTATAAAATCAAGGCATGGGACAAAGCCAACAACCGTTGTTATATCAGGCTATATATCGACTTACGCTTTGTAGTCCAGGTTGCCAGTTCGAATCTCGTCTTTTAGATTTGTTAGTTTTAGGTCCAAATTTGATTAATGACAAGTGGGACCCCCGTGTGTTGTTCTGATATTTCAGTGTAGGATGTTTTTTTTTGAACAAACACTTTGCGCGGTTAGACAAGTAACGGCACGAATTACACGTATTCTGCATGTTTAGGAACAAAAATGACAGCGGCATAGAATATTACATCCACCCTGCAGCTTAGATGCTATGGTGATACGAGTTTTCACACCTTTGGAAGTGAGATCCAATGGCTTGGGAGTAGTATTTGTAATTATGCGCAATTTCCAAACTCTCCAAAGGTTTTTTTGCAAACAAAACATTCAGGCCTCGTGTGTGCCGCTCCATCTTTGATCCAGCAGCTCCCCTTTGCTCATATTAGGTGCTCCCCGTAGCTTGATTACCCGCTAAGGTGATATGAGCATCTAGGTCGTATGATCAGTGATCAGATGGCACATGCATAGTACTTGTACTTTCTGCGCATTTCCCAAACTCTATCAACCCTATATTGCAAAAACATTCAAACATCCTACTGTGGGCCGTTAGACCTCAGTGAACTCGTATCACCATAAAATCTACGGCGCGGGAGCACCTCATATTCTCCCGTGCGTGAAAACATAAGGTGCTATCGCAGCTTGGATGCACTACTAGGGAAAAGCCTATACAATGAATAGCAGTAGCGCATGTTAAAAAAGGGCGCTGCTGCTAGACAGTGTTAGCGCGGGCGAAAAACTACGCTACAGAAACATATATAGCAGTAGAGCGTGCCGCTGTAAAAGCGCTACTACAAAAATTCCCACCACTAAGCCGATCGGCTACACATAGTAGTAGTGCTCTTTTAGAAACAGCGCTGCCGCTAATTTTGTTGTAGCAGCGCATTTATGTGTAAGGCGCTACTGCCAGCGAAAATAAAACAAAATGAAAAACAAGTAGAAAAGTAAATGAAAATGAAAGAAATAGACAAAGGAGAAAGGAAAAAAATAAAATATAAAGAAAAATAAATGAAAAAAGGGGGAAAAGGAGAAATGAATAGCAGTAGCGCTTTTCAGGAAACGCGTTGTAGCTAACTTAGCTATAGCGCGTTTCCAGGAAAGTGGAACCGTTACGTTTCACTGGCAGTTCCCACCCCCCCCGGCAACCACTTCTTCCCCAAATCCCTCGCCCTCGCCGCCGTCTCCCCAATTCGCCATCACCCCACTTTGCCGCCGTCTCCTGCTGGCGTGGACGCCCGCAACCTCACCGTCTCCCCCTAAGGCCGCCGTCATCCTCACCGCCGCCACCCGAGACCGCCCTCAGCCTCACCGCCGCCGCCCGAGGCTGCCCTCCACCTCACCATCGCTGCCCTCCACCTCACCGCCGCCCGAGCCTGCCCTGGACAACCATTGCCCATGCCCGAGCTCGCCATCTCCGCCCCTGCCTCTGTCGCCGAGCACCTCCCCACCACCGTCTCTCCCCTCTCTATAAGTCCCCCACCCCTCCCCCCACTCCTCTCTCTCTGCATTTCAGAGCAAAAATTAGTAGAGCAAGAGTTAGTTTATAGCAAAAAATTTAGTTTAGAGCAAAGGATGTTAAGTAGTAGATGTTAGAGCAAAAATTAGTTTAGAGCAAAAAATTTGGTTTACAACAAAAGTTAGTTAGGGCAGTAGGGTTTAATTAGGGTAGATGCTACTTGTAGTATATAATGATACTAGTAGATGTTAATTAGGTTAGGTCAGTACTGGTACTAGTAGTTGTTAATTAGATGTTTTTCAGTTAGGGCAGTAGAGTTTTGCTTGGTTAATTAGGTTAGTAGTGCTGCTAGTAGTAGTGGTACAGTAGGTTAATTAGGTGAAGTTAAATGAATAAACTAAATGAATGAAATTAGTAGTTAACTGATTTTTTCCTTCTACACTTTGTTTTTGAATTAGCTTCCACAGAATAGAGCACTAAAGTTAACTGAGCACTAAAGTTAACTGAATTTGGTTCTATTAGTAGTTAAATGAATTTTCTTCTACACTCTGTTTTTGAATTAGCTTGTGAAATTTGGACATGTGGTTGCTCGTGTATATTTGGACATGTGTTGCGGTGTCGAAGAGGGATATTTGAACACTATTTCCAGGGAATGAATCTAAGTGGCCTATGTTTTGCCGTAATGTTGATTCATTTCCGTTCCGGCAAATTTCAGGTTCTCGATTTGTCCACTTTTTAGCAAAGGTCATGCTGAAGTTTTCCATGAATTTCGGCATGACTTATGCTACAAACTAGGACATATCGAGTGCCCGGGATTTGCCGCACCGGGAAGGAGTCAACGTTCCTGCAAAACAATAGGCCTTTTTTATGTCATTATTCATTTTATTAGGTCTAGAATTAATTGACTAGATTTAATCGTAGGAAACATGGCTAGCAACGATGAAGGACAGGGTTCTGGTGATTGTGACGACGTCTACCGGGCGGCAGACGAATTTTTGAGCCTTGCCGACGATCAACCGATGTTGTTGCTGGGCCCACCGGTGGCATCGGGGACTAAGCCCGACTTTATTTCTGATGTAATTAAACCATCCTCCTCCTCGACTAGCTAAGATCACTCTAGTTAGGGCATTTTGGGTACGATGAACTTTGTTATTTATGCTTATGATATGTTGTTTCTATTTTTGCCAAGTCTGTCTCTTTTTGTTGCTCAATTATATATGTTGCATATCATCGACTCATGTGACGACGCAGGTGCATAGATCATCGATGGCAAAGAAGTGCTACACCAGGAGTATATATACGACGAGTGGCCGGAGTGTCAGGCCCAGGTGTACCGGTTTCTGCTTTCCGAGCGACAGGCAGTAGTTAGTTTAGGTTCACGCTAATGCGAGAGAGGGATACGAACTCATGTACTGCATAGTTCCGCTCTTACTCAAAGTGATAGCTCTTCTCGCGTATATCATTGTTTAGATGGATGAAGATGTATTTGCATGTAATCGAGACTTGTATCGCTATTTTCGAGACAATGACGAGAAACCAGTTTGTGTTGGGTGATGATTATGATGATGACATGATTTGATGAGACTAGTTGTATGTATATGCTATGATTACATTTGTATGTGTATGATATGCTAAAGACTATTGTATAAAGCCTATTCAAATACAAAACAAATATGTAGAAAAAAACTAGTAGTAGCAAGGGGGGAAAGTTAACAGTAGCGCCGCCTTACCAGTAGAGCTCTTCACTGAAGCACGCTATAGCTATCCATGTATAGGAGTAGCGTGGGACGACAGGTGCTACTGCTACACGTTAGCTGTAGTGCCTTATCAGTAGCGCACCGTCCCGTGCTACTGATAAGCCTAAAACCCGCGTTGCTGCTAGGCTATTCCCTAGTAGTGATGCTACGGTGATACGAGCTTCGAGGTTGTTTGATCTGAGATCCAATGGCATCTGAGCAGTCTTTGTGCTTTTAAGTAGTGGCCGAACTCTTTTGGGGCTTTTCTACAAAAAACCATTCAAACCACCGAGGAGGTGTTGGGTTACAAATCCAACGGTTCCGAAGAGCTTGTATCACCAAAGTATCTAGGGTGTGGTAGCACATGATATTCTTACATACAGGAGAATATGATGTCCTCCTTCATCTTAGATGCTACGGTGATACGAGCTTCGAGGTCGTTGGATATGGGATCCAAGGGCATCTGAGTAGTTTTTGTACAAATTGTGTGCAACTCTCAAACTCATCAAGGTTTCTTATGAAAATATTAAGACACATCATGTGAGTTGCTATATCTCAGACTACAAGCTCCAATCAACTCGTATCAGCATATAGCATCTATGGTATGGGTGCACATGATATTCTCCCGAGGAGGAGGGGTGGGGGTGCACAACCAATCGGTGGTTGGGAGGGTGGGGACAAATATAATCTAAACAACCCTAAACAGAGCTTCACAATTTTATCTAAGGTCGAGGGGTTCACCCCCGACAATCATAGCTCCGCCTAAACACAACATTTGCATGTACTGTAGTACTAGACTTAATATTCATGTTTCAGTTTCATGTTCATTTTAAATACTAAACTGAGGACCATGCATTTCTTACATTTTACTCCCTTCGTTCCTAAATATTAGTCTTTTTGGTGATTTCAAATGGACTGGCACATACGGATGTATATAGACATATTTTAGAGTCTAGATTCACTCATTTTGCTCCGTATGTAGTCACTTGTTGAACTCTCTAAAAGACTAATATTTAGGAATAGAAGGGGTATTTTTCAGTTCATGTCATACATGCATGGTTTGGAAAAATAGATGCACTATACTTATTGGATTGTTGTTGTGTTCGTGCATGTGTGTCTCTCTCTCTCAGTGTGTGTGGTCATATGCTTGATACATACAAAGTTTTCTCACCTCCATATTGTTCCTCTTTTCAATTTGAATTTGCATTGGAAAACTTACTAGGGATACCATGAAATGTGAAATCCACGTTGAGATCACTATGTCACAAACTCACTCTAATTCAACAACTTGTCATAAATCAATTACCACGTTGAGATTAGTATTTGTGAGGAAAATACGGGTATCGTAATACACATAGATTCGTTCGGCAATTTAAAAGGTTCCTTTCGTATTCTCGAATGGTAGGACCCAACGGTGTACCAGCCAGACCTTGGCTCGTGTTGATCCTAAAAAAAATAAAAAAATAAAAAAACCAGGCTCGTGTCCTTTGGTGGCGTGCGTGGTACGCACATTAGGCAGGCCCAACCAGTCGAGCCTCAGTGTTTCAAGTCGAAATATCTGGTGGCCAGAATTCTAGCCCTAGGAAATTCCCCTCATGTCCCCGGTCCATAATGACTACCAATGAACAACGGAGGGATGCTTTAGTAACTAGACAACATTACCTACCGTGCCGAGCACGGTTCAATTCCCTCGGTTGCCGCTCGTCAAGGTCACCCGTCAACTGCATTGCCTAGTACTACTACTACTACACTAGGATGACACAGAATTGAGCCTGTTTGTTCGTGCCTAGTACCACTACAAAAAAAAGACACATCCGTGACATTTTGGGCTGAACATTTTTTTTTCTTTCATACATATGCCACTTCTATGACGATAATTATGACAAAACCCGGTATCAGGATAGATGTGGTGGGCTCCTACTTCTATGACAGAAAATGGGCTTTTTGTCCTGGGCGGGCCGGAGACGCAGCTGCATGACATTCTTTGGGCCGTCCATGACGGAAAAAACCGTGGTATAAGTGAGGGGGAGGAAAATTTCGTGGAGTTGCCGGTTACGGTGGGATGTCGGGGGCCAAGCGATGTGTGTTTCTCTCGTACACGTACGCGCTTGTGTGCGAGGCGTTGGCTCTAACTGAACCCGACCGAGGCGTTGGGCTCTAACTGAACCCGAGCGATTGCACTACAGGCTACGCATTACTGAACCCGAGCGATCGATCTATGGCTGTTAACTGAACCCAATGGAGCAATTCCTTCGCTACTGCTGCTAACTGAAGTCGATCGATTGGATGAAAAGTGAGCGTTGCAGGGGGGGTGGATGAACAGTGAGCGGTGGCGTTGCCTCTAGATGAACAGGACCCAGTGGTGTGGTGTGCTGGATGAACAGTAGACGGTGGAGGGGTGGCCGTGGAGGGGTGGTTGAACAGTACCCCGTGGTGTGGAGGGCTGGATGAACAGTAGACGGTGGAGGGCTGGATGAACAGTAGACGGTGGAGGGGTGGTTGAACAGTAGCCGGTGTAGTAGCGCGTGGTGGAGGCTGGATGAACAAGAGCCCGTGGAGGCTAGAGGAGGTCGACGGTAGCCCGTGGAGGCTGGAGGAGGTCGACGGTGGAGATGAACAATATCCCGTGGAGTCCCGTTTCGCGGTACGCCACACCCCTCCCAATGAACATGACCCCCGTTTCGACCGTAGGAGGTCCGTTTCCTCCGTTTTGTGGTACGCCACACCCCTCTCGATGAACAGGACCCCCGTTTCGACCGTAGGAGGTCCGTTTCATCCGTTTTGCGGTACGCCACACCCCTCCCGGTCAACAGGACCCCCGTTTCGACCGTAGGAGGTCTGTTTCCTACGTTTTGCGGTACGCCACACCCCTCCCGATCAACAGGACCACAGTTTCGACCGTAGGTGGTCCATTTCCTCCGTTTTGCGGTACGCCAGGCCCCTCCCGATCAACAGGATCCCGTTTCGAACATGGCTTGTCGAACACAGGGTCGTTTCCTCCGTTGTGCGGTATGCCAGGCCTCGTTTCCATTGCCTATTCCGTCCAAGCCCTCCCGCTGAACACGACCACACATTCCGTTCCGACCCAGCCGGTTGGCTCCCCATGAACACGACGACGACGTTGTTTCTCCGTTCCGACCGAACCATGGACGTATGCGCGAGTAGGCGTTTGAGACCCTGCCCGTATGTACGTACGTGGCCGTATTTTCTATCTTGCACCCTCGCCATTGTACGTACGTGTACATGCTACGCGCGCGCCTCTACTACGACACGTGCGCGCCTCTACTACGACACGTGTGTGCCTCTACATCAACCAGTATGTAAGTACACTTTCGCGACCAGAATGACAACGCTACATACGCTTCGACCAGGTGGGTCCCGACTGTCAGGCACTTCCTTGCCTGCGAAGATGTAGCTGGTGGGTCCCAGCAGTCAGGGGGGCGAATCGTTTTGTTTTTTTTTTTCCCGGACGCACTTCCTTTCGTGCAAAGGTGTAGCTGGTTGGTCCCAGCAGTCAGGAGGGAAACGTTTTTTTCGCGAAATACGGTGGCCCGTCCGGTGGGTCCCTACTGTCAGGTGGAGGAATCATTATTTTCCCCGTAATAAGGAGGCACTTCCTTGCTGCGGTCGTGGACCCAGCTGTCAACCTCTCGACGTACAGTCCACGTCCGATGGAAGTCGTTCCTTGACCACGTTGACCACGCCGCGCCGAGAGCACCAGGGCGGTGGATGACGGCGAGGCCTAGGAAGGGGACGACGTGGAGCCGGTGAAGATGCGGCAGTGGATGCCCACATGGAGAGGAGTATGAGTATTCACTCGTTCGGCTGCGGTGTGAGGCTGCCGTCACCGCAGGGCCTGGCCTAAGGTGGGAATAGTAGGGGCGGTGAGGCCTCCGCGGCAGCACAGCCGGCCACGGGAGGCAGGAGCAGGAGGCACGACCGGCGCTGCTTTGGGCGGCTGCAGCAAGAAGACCAGAGGTTGAAGAAGCACTATGGAGGTTGGATGGACATCGTACGGTCACTGGAGCTAGAATCGTTCATATTAACTAAGTTGACAAAGCCCTCCGTCCCCGTCAACTTAGTAGGCCCACAAGTCAGCCTCCCACCAAGGTGAGCCCCAGCTAGTAGGGGGATTATTCATTTTTTGTGCGTAATAAAGAGGCACTTCCGGTGGGTCCGAGCTGACAGCGGGGGGAACGTTTTTTTCGCGAAATACGGTGGCCCGTCCGGTGGGTCCCAGCAGTCAGGGGGGAAACGATTTTTTCGCGAAATAAGGTGGCCCGTCCGGTGGGTCCCTACTGTCAGGTGGAGGAATAATTATTTTGCGCATAATATGGAGGCACTTCCTTGCGGCCGCCGTGGACCCAGCTGTCAGCCTCTCCATGTACAGTACTCTTCAGATGGAAGTCGGTCGTTGACCACGTTGACCACGCCACGCCGAGAGCACCAGGGTGGTGGACGATGGCGACGCCTAGGAAGGGGACGACGCGGAGCCGGGGAAGACGCAGCAGTTGAAGCCCGCGAGGAGAGGAGTACAAGTGTTCACTGGTTCGGCTGCGGTGTGAGGCTACCGTCGCCGCAGAATAACATGGGGTGTGGGTGAGTGGAGGGATGACCTACCAGCGGTGGGAGTAGTATGGGGGCGGTGAGGCCTCCGTGGCAGCACAGCCGACCACGGGAGGCAGGAGCAGACGGCACGACCGGCGCTGCTTTGGGCGGCTGGACCAAGAAGACTAGAGGTTGAAGAAGCACTACAGCCGTTGGATGGACATCGTACGGTCACTGAAGCTAGAATCATTTATGTTGACTAAGTTGACAAAGCCCTTGGTACGCTCCAACTTTGTAGGCCCACAGGTCAGCCTCCGAAACGGTGCGCCCCAGATGTTAGGGGGACGAATCATTTTTTGGGCTGTCGAAGCTAAGAATATCCCAGATTGAAGTAGAAGCACGACATCCATTGGATAGATATCCAGCGGCCACTGCTGCTAGAACCGTGTGTTGACTATAATAAGTTGACAAAGCCTTGCATACGCGTCAACTTATTTTTTTAGGGGACGCGTCACTTAGTAGGCCCACAAGTGTGTTGCAGAGAACTTATAGCCCATTTGCGTTTTGTAAGAATGTACAGCCCATTTTTGAATTCTAATGGAATTTACAACAGCCCATTTACAGTTTGTTAAAAGTGCAGCCAATTTTCTAGCTAAGACAACGATTAATAATTTCAACCAATCGTTGAAGACATAATTCAATAAAAAATTCCCACATTTTGATGGGATCCGACATATTTTTATCCAGAAATTTCTAGTCAGATTAAATATAAATTTGTATTACGTAAAAATCCAACAAAATATTGCGCACGCAACAATGAAAATTTAAGATTTTCAAAATCCATAAATAATATTTTATAAACCAATTTCGTGTTGGGTGCATTTTTTTATAGTTACTGCCCAGTTTTTATAATTACATCCCATTTATTATTTTTAAATCCCATTTTCCTATTAAGCCTATTGCATCCCTCCTATGAAAGATTTGCAGCCCAGCGGGGCGGAGAATAACAAGTTGACCTTGCCTGGATATTCCTCAAAAAGACGTATAGCTGGGCTAGCCATTTTCATCTTGAAAAAGTAGTATCTGGGCTGGATATCTGGCCTGGGCTAGACGAGCGACAGCCCACCGAGTTAATACCCTGCTCTCCTCTGAACATAAATGAAATCATCGCCAAGAAAAACTCTGCAGTGCTCATGCCTCAAAAACACAAATACTGCTCGAGCTGCTTGGTACCAGCTGTCGGCCGCACCTTGTGCAATTCTCTCGTTTATATTGACTACATAGGTTGACAATGGTATGGGACTATGATGTCAGGAAACCAGGAGAAAGCAAAAAAAATAGAGTTGTACATAATAAGGAGGCACGTGCGTACGTACGGCTATGGCCCTAGTGGGTCCCTAGTGTCATCCAGTCAAAATAAAGTCATCTCCTGAATCCTCATGTTCATTGACCATGTTAACAATGCTCAGCGCCACGGTGAGCGCAACAACTCTAAGGACAACGGAGAGGGCCTCGCGGGCCCTACGAAGGTTTGATACAGCGCCCGCTGCTCATTCAGGAAGCCAGGATCATCGGACACCTATGAGCACCTTCGAGAAACTGAGACGACATGAAACGGTAAGGCCGCGCTTGGGAGCTCTAGTTTATTTCAAACCTGTATTAACATACAAGTGT
This sequence comes from Triticum dicoccoides, assembly GCF_002162155.2. Classification (NCBI taxonomy): domain Eukaryota; kingdom Viridiplantae; phylum Streptophyta; class Magnoliopsida; order Poales; family Poaceae; genus Triticum; species Triticum dicoccoides. The sequence continues at coordinate 652,094,661 of NC_041391.1, read as the reverse complement.
CATCGGAAGGCCCGAGGTCTGTAAGTAAAACCGGCGGGTTACGCGTGTAATTTGAGAGAACAGTGTATATTTTACGAGCACTTCTATATGGACGACATTACCAGATAATACATGCACGACGTGCGTATCATGCCATGCATGGTCAAGGCTGAAACAACAGCTAACGGCTGGATTAGAAATTGTGCGAGTGTCGTTCAACGTTTTTATCGTGTGTGAAGTACTTCTGATATTTTACTAGTTGAAATCGACCAACCAAGCGCCTTCGCCCGAGACCATCTGCTTTAATTTACAAGCGTCAGTTTTACAAGCGGTTTTGGTTGGAAAACGACGATCTAATCACGGCCTAATATCATGAGTTGGTCAGAAGATCATATGGTTTCACGTCTAACCTTCCCGACATGTCGTATAGGCTATGAATGAAACATCAGACGATGAACTTCTTACGCACGGAAACAATAGAAGAGGATGATCTTCTTAACAAGCAAATCACCGTCATTAGATCGACATGCAAAACAATACGAAGCATTATTCTCAGGAGGCACGGTGAACAGCTCGTGATGCCGCATGCCACAACATTCCAAGCTCAACTTTGCAATCAAACACAAGGCCTGGCATTACATAGACAATATTCGGAACAAACTCTTAACACAGGAATATCTCAGCAGAGGAACTATTTACTTCTAAACTGAACACAGGAATAGGAAAAAACACTTGACGCTGCTCACAGCAAGGGCGTCCCACTAAAAAATATCAAATGCATGTCTTCTGGGTAACATCAATGAGCAAATTTTGACAAGGTTTTCCAATTCCAATATATTAAAATAACGTCTTCTTGCTAACATCAATGATTAAACTTTGACAAGCTTTTCCCATTCAAAATATGTAATGCCTATGATCGTGTCCTGACGTAGCTTCTTGTACTTGTTTGGGCACTTTTTGCCCAGGGCACTCCATGTGTTGTTAAATTGCCAATGGTCTCTGCAGACTAGTCATGTCACCGGTGTCTAATAATACTCTGTAAAGCTTCGCGGTCATTCCTTCTGTAATGTACTGCAACCAGTGACTGCTTCTTTCTACCAACTGGACCTAGTAACGCAGCAGTTTGCCTTGGACACATTGGCTCCTTTTGTGCAGTTCAACTAAAATCGAAGTCAGAATAAAACCGAGCTTTAATTTTGATATCCCTGTAAGCAACAATAGGTATAAGGGAAACAATTACTGAGAAATAACAGTTGATGACTTGTCTTAATGGGAAACAAAGCAGGAGAGTAGCAATTCTCCATCAGTGTGATTCATTCATATTGACTGAGACATTATCTTAACAATGCCTTGTTTCAACATGTATAAAGAATGACAAAGCAGAAAAGTACCATTCCTAAAACAATGCAACTGATTCGTTTAAGGGAGACATTATCTTAAGAATACCTTGGTTAAACATGTAGAAAGAACTACAAAGTAGGATAGTACCATTCCTAACAAGTGTTGCAGTTTTGAACTAAGATTCAGTAGTTAATTAATTCTGAGAGTGGCATTGCTTAATTTTACCAACGGCATTAGATTAATGAAAAGCATAAACAGTTCCAGGGTAGAGTGGGTGCAACAACAATATGTGCTTCCATCTACTTATAAAGGGGGTGATGCAGAGTTTGTTGTAACGAAGCAACAAGCATCATGTCTGGGTTGGTCCCATTTTTGTTCACTACTTAATGGGAAAAGACAGCAATACAATAGCTTCAATTCAACATTTATTTAAAACAGTACCAATACATGTAGCACAACATCTCAAAGCACACTGCACAATCATGTGGATGAAGGTTTGTACTGACCTTTCATGACAACACCAGGATAAAATACGAATCAGCTCACACGAATAGGAAATCCAATCTCCTTTTGTGCAGTTGCACTGAAATCAAGCAAAGTGTTTCGCGTAGCGAAGCAAAATGTCGCAATAGCAACAAGTTGAATAGATATCATGTGGTTGAGACCAATATTTGAAACAACTCGACAGGAACACTGGAAACAAATCTTGTATCTCCTTTTGGGCAGTTCCACAAAAATTAAGCAAAGTCACCGGAGTGACATTCAAGTTGAACTACACAAAACACTCTTAAAACATAGGTGTTCTGAGTAGCGAAGCAAAATGTCGCAATATCAACAAGTTGAATCGATACCCTTGTTTTAATAGAGGCAAAAAAGGAAACAATTACTTGCCGATAAAGGAGGATGAAACAAACGGTGACAGAAAGAAGCATCTAACTTATCTTGGATGGAAACAAAGTAGGATAGTAGCATTTCTAAAACGGTTGCATTGATTCATATTAACAGAGACACTCTCTTGAAACAACATTCGTTAAAAAATGTAATTTACTTCTAATAGTGGAATTACTTCAATTTTCCGGCGGCATTCTTAGATTAACAAGAGCAAAATAGCTGTATGGGACATGCTAGCACCATGTGCGTCCACACGTATAAATGGGTGATGCAGAGTATGTAGCCAAGAAGCATATCTGTGTTGGTCCCATATTTGTTCGCTTTGAACTTTTTTCCTATGTGAGGGCAACAAATCTAGTCCTGCAGAAACTACCCAACCCCCCCCCCCCCAGTTTCTTTCCCTTTTCAACAAAGAGTTCGGTTCCTTACAGATGTGTGTACTGGGTTACCCCCTTTTTCCCTTTTCGACCAACAAAGCGGCTGGATAGCCAGTCTATACTACTTTTCCTTCCTCCTTTCCTCATTGAACCGCGTCCTAGATTCATGCTCCACCCCACCGCACCTTTCTTTCCTCTTTGAACCAAGACCTAGATTCGACTACAGATCGAAAAAGATCCACATGCAGCTAGAGCAACGACGGTTTCAGAGAAACTTATACCTTAGGGTTGTCGGGATGTGGAAAGGCATGCGGCTGGAGGCCGGATCTGCCCACACTACATACGTCAACGAGGAAGAAGGGGTCGGTGGCCCTCCTGCACAGGTGCTGGGTGAAAGAGAATAGCGCAGCCGGCAGTGGATTGCCTCCCTCGTCGAAGGCGATAGAGTTAACGCTGCACCTCCTCCCCTTCCCGGTGCAACGGGATACGGACGCCTCCTTCACCAGCTGTGAGGGGGGAGAGAGAGACAAGAGGCCAATGCAATCTTATTTAGATCTGGTGAAGAGAGGGTGAGAAACTATGAATATAGCAAACCCTAGCAAATGAACGCTGAGCCTCCAGCGTGTAACATATATGTATTGCAGCGAGCGTGTGGAGAGTGCAAACCCTAGCGAACAAGCGCTGAGGCTCCCGCTAATATATATACTAATGTAGTACGGACTGAGCTCCGGTGCCTTCACTCCATCTGCTTTTGGCTATATGACAGGTGAGCCAGCCACATTTTGGGCCCACCTGTCATAAACCAAAAGGCAGGTGAACTAAGTCAATGAAGCTACGTCCATATAGTACTCTCGTTTGTATACGACTAATATATAGTGGAGTGGTTTTCTTATTCTCTCCATAACAATCATTTTAAATTGTGTAAGTACGAAACGAAACTCTTTATTTAATGTACAGTGAAGAAAACTTGTACTACTTCTCATGAACTAACGATCCACGCCCACGCGTCCTAGTCGCACTTCATGTCCTTCACGTGTGGTACACTACACTCCCTTAAGTGAACAACCACACATGCGCCAAATTATCGGAAACGTGTGAGAGTGTGTACAAATAAAGAATTTTAATTTCAATTATCGAAAAGGTTTGAGAGTATTACAAAGTTTGACTTCATTCAAATCTAATATGCGGAGTAAATAAAAATGGAGGGCTACTACGTCCATCCGGGTTTTTAGTCCACACCATTTTTTAAATCAAAGTTAATAGCTGGACAAATAAAATTACAGGGGAGCTGGAGACAAAGTTGTGAGAAGGCTTAGAAATCAATACAAAACTAATGCTTTTAGTACCACAATCGATCCTTCTTCGAGGAAACATTTGGTTCATAGCCAATTGTGTGATAAAATTGCACCAACGTGAAAGACGGCAGCGTCTCCAACACAACCAAGGTGAACTGACGAATGATATCATCTTTGTGGGTAACAAGCAAAGAGCACTAATGGAAGACAACTTGTTTTTCATTGAAAATCGATCAGCTTCACCAGCCGACGCAACCATGAGGCGCAACGATGAGCATCGATAGGTCATCGTGGTGATGCATCATCCATTTGGCATCAAGTTTGGGTGAGGCACCTATGAAGTTCGAAAAATCCTCATTGTGGTATGTTTCTTCTCAGTAATCAAGCTCGAGGAAGGAAGAACCACGTGGCAGAGGACAGTGTGGCGGAACAAGAATGGCCATCCAATTTTGTGTAGTTCCACTAAAATTGAGGAAGACATGCCCGGGTATGGAGACACGCATCATTGTTTCCAAAAAATATAAAAAAGGGTTAATGAAAAGTACACCAACAAACAAAAGCATCATAATTATATCTTGATGGGAACTAAACCAGGATACCCAAGAAAAAAAGCATTTCTTCATTTAACCAGTGATAGTACTACCACCATATGGACAATGACCGCACAACCACCATGTACTTTTTTTATTGAAAAAACATGTATACCTCCACCAAGGCATAAATCAGGACAACTTTTTGAGTGTCATTTCCTCTATAATAGTACTAGTAGGAAATTTTTGGACCAACCGACGAACCCTAGCTACTATGCATGGGGAGCTGGGGAGTAGTCGCATAGAAGAAAACCCGCACGCAGCAACCTGGGGAGCTGGACCAGTACAAGAAGTTATACCTCAGGTGGGCGAGATGTCATTTAGGCGGGCGGGCGGGATCTTCCCACACGACGGTAACGAACAAGGGCGTGGAGGATCTTCGTCCGCGCCAGCGCCGGCTCCAAGAGGACGGTGCGCACCGGCTCCCTCTTGTAACACCCACGATGCGGCTATATCTCCCACGTGTCGAAGCACGAGTTAGAGGCATAACCGCATTGTGGTTTTGTCGCAAGAAGTGTCATCTTCACACAATCCCATGTAATGAACAAGAATGGGATAAAGAGTTGGCTTATAATCGCCACTTCACACAATGAACATATAATTCATACATCATTCAGAGTACACACATATAGTCCGTCTATGGACGTAGCCAAAAGACAAGAAGATAACCCAACTGCTAGATCCCCGATCGTCCCAACTGGGCTCCACTACTGATCACCATGAAACGAAACATAGCAACAACCAAGATCTTTGTAGAGCTCCCATCTGAGCTCGGTTGCATCACCTGCACTAGTATCATCGGCACCTGCAACTGTTGTGATAGTATCTGGTGAGTCACGAGGACTCAGCAATCTCAAAACCCGCGAGATCAAGACTATTTAAGCTTATGGGTAGGATGTGGTAATGAGGTGGAGTTGCAGCAAGCACTAAGCAAATATGGTGGCTAACATACGCAAAGAGCAAGAAGAGAAGCAACGGAACGGTCGAGAAGCTAGAAGTGATCAAGAAGTGATCCTGAAACTACTTACGTCAAACATAACCCAAAACCGTGTGCACTTCCCGGACTCCGCCGAAAAGAGACCATCACGGTTACACACGCGGTTGATGAATTTTAATTAAGTCGAGTGTCAAGTTATCTACAACCGGACATTAACAAATTCCCATCTGCCACATAACCGCGGGCACGGCTTTTTGAAAGATAATACCCTGCAGGGCTGTCCCAACTTAGCCCATCACAAGCTCTCACGGTCAACGAAGGATATTCCTTCTCCCAGCAAGACCCGATCAGTCTGGGAATCCCGGTTTACAAGACATTTCGACAATGGTAAAACAAGACCAGCAAAGCTGCCCGATGTGCCGACAAATCCCGATAGGAGTCGCACGTATCTCGTTCTCAGGGCACACCGGATGAGCCAGACGTCGGGTTGGCATAGACCTTGATTGCCCAGGGGGCGTCGGACATCGCTCGGTTTGGACCAGCACCCGGAGGAGCACTGGCCCGGGGGGTAAATAAAGATGACCCTTGAGTCTGCAGAACCCAAGGGAAAAAGGCTTAGGTGGCAAATGTTAAAACCAAGGTTGGGCCTTGCTGGAGGAGTTTTATTCAAATCAAACTGTCAAGGGGGTCCCATAAATCACCCAACCGCGTAAGGAACGCAAAATCAATGAACATAACACCGGTATGATGGAAACTAGAGCGGCAAGAGTGGAACAAAACACCAGGCATAAGGCCGAGTCTTCCACCCTTTAACAAGTATATAGATGCATTTATTTAAATAAGAGATATTGTGATATCCCAACATAATCCTGTCCAACATCGAGCAATCTTCAACTTCACCTGCAACTAACAACGCTATAAGAGGGGTTGAGCAAAGCGTTAACATAGCCAAACAACGGTTTGCTAGGAAGGGTGAAAAGGTTAGAGGCTGACATGGCAACTTGGGAGGCATGGTAAAGAAGTGATAGGTAACACAGCATAGCGATAGAACAAAGCAACTAGCAAGCAAAGATAGAAGTGATATCGAGGGTAATGGTCATCTTGCCTGAGATCCCTCAAGGAAGAAGAACGAGTCCATGAAGAAGACGAACGGGCGTAGTCAAACGAATCCTCACAATCGCAACGTTACCGGAACTATCAAGAAGAAGCAACACTAGAAAGAAGCAAACAACATGGTAAACCAACAAGCATAAACATGGCATGATGCACAATCAAGTATGATGCATGTCCATTTTAATGAGGCATGGCATGGCAATATGCACAAACAACACTACAAGTTAAGTGGAGCTCAATATGCAACGAGTTGCATATTGACGAAACATGACATCAATTATTTAGTTCTCTCTCGTTTAGGAACACAACAATATTACATGTTGTTATAAACATGGCAAGAGGTGAAACATAATTAAACTACCTATCTAGGCAAGTTTAAGTGAGGCCGGAAACAACAAACAACAATTCCGGAAATCCCCATATGTTATTTAGCAATTTAACGCAAACAACAATTTTAAACATTTTAATTGTTGTTATCATGATGCGGATGACATATGCAAGTTTTATGCAATTTTATGAAAATGTTGACATGAGCATTTTATGAAGCATTTGTCACCGTGGCGGAACAAAACGGTTGCCATGGCAACGAATCCGAAAATGATGCCACGGCAACATATCGGTTCCGGTAGCTCACGGAGATACCGGTGCAAAAGGAAGTGGGCGTGAGCGTGTCATGCAAGGATGGTGGGTTGATCCCGGATTCTGGGTTCCCACGGGACGGCGGCATGGCCAATGAGGAGGGACGTACATGAAGCAAACGGGCATGGTACAAACATAGGGTGCATCTCATACAACATATGCATTCGGTCCACATACGTCGTCTCGGGGTTATACCTTCGAAGCGTGCTTTTTCAGAGCGGGTCGAGTTTGTAGTGGAAGTAGTGGAAGTAGATATTCTCGCGACGGTAGTGGAAGTAGTGGTACTATCGGTCCACGGCGACGGTAGTGGAAGTAGTGGTACATGTTTTCGAAGTCGTTCGGGGTCATCGGTAGAGGTACTTGGTGTCCGGTGTGGTACTTGGCGAAATCCATCTGGAGGTATCCATCTGTGGTCGTACTCATGTTGACGTGCAACATGATGGTCTTGATGGATCGTAGTCGAACTTGGCGGTTCGTATGGTCACCGTAGATGAACTTGGCGACAGTGATTCTTGTGCTCACGAAACAGCAAGGAGACACAGAACGCAGAGGCTAGAGATGGCAGAACGGCAGTAGGCTGATAGAGGGCCAACGAGAGGATGCAGGCAAGGTGGCTGTCCAGGGCAGCATCGGGCAGGGCTCGAGCTCGGACCTGAGGCAGATGGCAACCGCGAACCGCGGAGGTGCGACAACAGAGGCTGAAGGGGAGGTCGATACCACGGGAACAGCGACGTCGGATAGGAGTTCAGGCTGCAAGGTGGGAGGTTGTTGGCACGTGGAGCATGGTGGTGGTGGTGGTGGACGCGGGTCGGTTCAATCCGGCGTCTAGGGTCGGGGACGAAGCCGGAGACGCGAGGACGGGTCGGGTCAACGGGGCGGCCGCCGGCAACGGCTCCGATGGGCGGCGTGGTTGAGGGAGGAGGCGAACGAGCGCTAGGAACGGCAGCAAGGTGATTGGAGTGGTCGCCGGCATGGCGGAGCTCCACAGCAGGAGAAGCATAGGAAGGTGCGGACAGAGGGCTCTGCTCCTCTCTCTCCCTGCGAGTGGCGGTGCCAGGAGGAGAACGTAGGGAGAGAGCTGGGGATCAGGGTGCTGGGTGCGGGTGATGCGTCTGTTCTGGTGTGGCATTGGAGGGTGGAGGCAGGGGAGCGAGGACAATCCCGATCGGGACGAGTGGCTGGCGGCGGAGGGGGGAACGAGAGGAGGGATCGAGCAGAAGCTCGCTAGGGTTAGATAGGGTTTAGGTGGGCTGCGGAGGATGGTTGGGCCGGCCTGGTTGGTTAGGCCCAAGAGGCTGGCGGGTTCAGGCTCTCTCTCTCCCTTCCTCTCATATTTTCCTTAACAGAAAAGAATTAGAGAGAAGAAAAGAAAGAAAGGGTTAGGGAAAGAATATGTGCAAGGGGTTAATTTCCCTGGACTAACAAAAATAATCTTGATCCAAGAAAATAAAAAGTGAGCGTGGGTGTGGAGTTGAATTCCACCTCATTTGAATTTAATTCAAATGAGTGTGAGAAAGAAGTGGGTATTCGGTATGTCCAAAAATGTTGAGAAATTTTGGAAGAGCCTCGATAAATGAGATAAGAATTGTTGACAAAGTTTGAGGCAAGGAATTGAGGTAGAAAATGCATCGAACTTAAACTATAAGTGTGTTATGGTTTATTCCTAAAGAATGGAATATTTATCATAGCTCCCTAATAATATTGGGAGGGTAATAGTTATAAAGAGAAATCACCATGTGCGTTTCCCTCGATTTAAATGGATCGAAGATCCATACAATTTATTTAGATGAGTTTTTAAAAATTAAAAGACATGCATGCTGGCATGATGACATGATGCAATGCAAAAATAAATAGAGCAAGCACGAATAAAAACACACAGAGGTCACAAAAATATGGAAGTCTTCTGGATCGTCGATCTTGGGGCATCACAACACTCCTCCACTTACATGAGATCTCATCCCGAGATCTTAGGACGAAGACGGGAGGAAAAGAGGATGAGGTGAAACAAGAACTCAAGAGAAGAAGCAAAGAATCGAGAACACTTGAGAAGAAGAGAGGAACGACGAGAATGACGAGAATCGAAATCTCACGGAATCGGATAGACTCTAAAACCACTCTGGTTAGAATGAGATAAGAAATGAATTAGACTGAAAGGATTTAGGTAGCACTCCGGCTGAAACATGGAGGAATAGAACACGAGCTTGAGAGGGTCGAATGATACTTTATGAAGACATGACACAAAACCTCCGGAAAGAATTGAAGGAGTTGAATGAAAAGAACGGAGAAGAAAATTACAACTTGTGCAATGAATGAAATTGAAAGCATCTTTAGAAGGAAGATTTAAACGGAGTTGTTGAGAAAATCAACAACGAAAAGAATAAGATTGTTGTGGACTTATCAAAAACAAGTCAAAACTTGAGGTGAAATTACACCACAACCAATGTCTGAATAGCCGAGAAGAACGAAGAAATGCAAAACTCCACTTCAAAATAAATACGGATAATTAATTGCACTTCGAGACGCGAGAAGAAAAGATACTTGAACTCCACCAACAGAATCTTGATGAACTCTTGAAGAATGAATTAAATCATGAAGAACCACCATGAAGAACTCTGGTGACAAAAGGTTGATGAGATAGAAAGAAGGAAAAAAGAATAAGATGAGCCTTGCGGTGATTTAGATGGATGTTCCGACGAAATGGACTAGTAATTTGAACTCCGGAAAAGAAAACATGAAAACACTTGGACCTAGAATTTATTCATCAATAACAAAATACGAAGAAAGGGATTAATCACCTTGAGGAAATAAGAATAAGATTTATTGTATGCTTGTCCCTCATCAAATTAAATTGATGACAAGCAATGGATTTGGCATACTACTTATTCTCATTGAAAAATGATTACAGATAGAGATATAGCGCAAACTTGAGGAAGGTCTTCAACGATCCACCGGTAGGATTTGAAAACAACGAATGAATTGATATGATAATGAAGGAAGTGAAAACTTGAATGAACCACCGTAAGAATTGAAAATAAAAGTAGCAAAGGCACAATTCACCGTGAAGAATTGGAAAACGAATGAAGATACTTGAGGGGATTTAGATACAAGAGAACAAAGAGATCATGAACTGATTAGAGGATATTTGGACGATGCACCGGAAGAATTCAAGAACGAGAGTTGAAAGCTGAGAATGAATAATTTTGAGATGATGGGCTACGGAGAATCAATCTGAAAAGACTCTTGAATTGCTCCGAATGGGTGAAAACAATTTCTCACGATCGAAGCAAATATGGGGATGGCATGAAGCTAGAACCATGAATCTTCAAGAGAGTGGACCAAGATTTAAGAGAAACTCTTCTTTGTCAGTCTTTAAATGTTGAGAATGATGATGAGAATCACCAAAATTATTGAGGCACTCCGGAATGAAGAATGGAAATTTTGAACCAATGATGAAAAGAATTTGGAAGCGGTCTTGAAGAAGACATCTGACTGATGAAAATTCATTCCTACGTCAAACTTGGAAATGAATTTGAGAATCGCTCCTGATAATTAGAAGAGTCAGGTAAGATCCTGGAAAGAAGACATGTGGGTTAGGGCCCACTCGAAAGAAACATCATTGAAGGATTGCTTGAAATAGAGATTGCATCGGTAGAATTAAATAGCTTGAATAAGAGAAAATCCTTGAAGTAACTCGAACGGATTAAGAATGGAAACATGATTCTTCTAAGATATCTTCAACACTCCAGATATGAACTGGGAGAGGTAAATAAATAAGAGAGCCTTGGATAAGAAATTCACATGGGAAGATATGTGAAACAAAAGGAAGAGATATGATCAACACCGAAGCTTGAAATTAATCCACCGGAGAAGAATACGAGAATGAAGAATGATGAACTTGAAGCTCCGTTAGTATATTCCTGAGAATCACCGGATAAGGACATTGATTGAAAAGAGTGAAGAGACTTCAAATGAATAAATGGATACTCGATTAAAATATATGAGTCCTTGAAGAAATAGGGTGGGAGGGTGGGAAAACTAAAACAACTTGGGACGGATAAAACAAACACCATTGAGAAAACTTAGAATTGATCTCGTAAATATTGAAATGATATGATCCACTTGAAGAGAAGCACGCCGGTTGGAAGAGAATTAACATGACGACCTCAATGATCAAGAAGGATTAGCACTCTCATAGAAATATGAGAACACCATTTAGGAAAGGTATGGATTGAACATTTGACTTCGAAGCAACTCAAATACCACAAATAAAACAAAACAAAGGATTTGGCTTGCAGAATAAGCCGGAACAAATATATGATAGAGATTTTGTTTGAAGTTTTCGTTGTGGGGCCCACACGGGCTCGATCATACAGCACCAACATGTACAAGGCAATGCACATGACATACGAAGCATCCCCGAGTCGGCATAGCCAAGGATTCTTTAAGACACAACAAGACAACTGTAAAAACGACCGTAGATAGGCGGACCACTAGATGTCGAACCCCAATCTCATATCATGCATCTGTCGGAAAGATATTCTAGGAGCTACTTGAATTCCCACCTATAAAACTCCCAAAACTTTCTGGTTATGCAATCTGGTGTTGGGGATACAAGGGAAGCAATATATATCTCACCCAAAACTAACAATACCTACATCCAAGATGTATCCATCCATCAACACATAACCAAGAAACCTTCGGAAGTTGTGTACCTCAACCTTCGAAAAGCATCTGTTATACGAGCTATGGTAATACTCCTGAACTCCTGCCCCGGTACTAGGTGGCGTCGAGGTTATCTCACCAACAACTGCATAAAAGAGATTTTCGATGTTGGCAAAACTCAGGTATTCCAGAACTGCAACGATAAAATTATGACGACAACACCTCGGAGCTCAACTCCCCGGGACACTGCCACAACCCCTAAATGCCAGGAGGCACCAATAACAATGTTCTAGTCATAAGAATATCAGAACGATCCCAAGATACCCGCGTGATCCTAAATTTTTTTAGTGAAATTTGAGGAGAGGAAAGTCAAAACATCTACGTCAGGAGACCTCACCAGAGTGATGAAGGGGCTGAGGAGTAAAAAGAATCATACTCTCCGATATATATAATCCTAAGACTCAAAACATTTTTGTTCTAGACTCAACGACGTTAGCTGTCCGATCAAGCAGGGGGGCTCCTAAGTCGGGGATGGCTCTGATTACCAACTTGTAACACCCACGATGCGGCTATATCTCCCACGTGTCAAGGCACGACTTAGAGGCATAACCGCATTGTGGTTTTGTCGCAAGAAGGGTCATCTTCACACAATCCCATGTAATGAACAAGAATGGGATAAAGAGTTGGCTTACAATCGCCACTTCACACAATGTACATATAATTCATACATCATTCAGAGTACACACATATAGTCCGTCTACGGATGAAGCCAAAAGACAAGAAGATAACCCAACTGCTAGGTCCTCGATCGTCCCAACTGGGCTCCACTACTAATCACCATGAAACGAAATATAGCAACAACCAAGATCATTGTAGAGCTCCCATCTGAGCTCGGTTGCATCACCTGCACTAGTATCATCGGCACCTGCAACTGTTGTGATAGTATCTGGTGAGTCACGAGGACTTAGCACTCTCAAAACCCGTGAGATCAAGACTATTTAAGCTTATGGGTAGGAAGTGGTAATTAGGTGGAGTTACAGCAAGCACTAAGCAAATATGGTGGCTAACATACGCAAATAAGAGCTAGAAGAGAAGCAACAGAATGGTCGAGAAGCTAGAAGTGATCAAGAAGTGATCCTGAAACTACTTACATCAAACATAACCCAAAACCGTGTTCACTTCCCGGACTCCGCCGAAAAGAGACCATCACGGCTACACATGCGGTTGATGCATTTTAATTAAGTCGAGTGTCAAGTTATCTACAACCGGACATTAACAAATTCCCATCTGCCACATAACCATGGGCACGGCTTTCGAAAGATAATATCCTACAGGGGTGTCCCAACTTAGCCCATCACAAGCTCTCACAGTCAATGAAGGATGTTCCTTCTCCCAGGAAGACCCGATCAGTCTCGAAATCCCGGTTTACAAGACATTTCGACAATGGTAAAACAAGACCAGCAAAGCCGCCCGATGTGCCGACAAATCCCGATAGGAGTCGCACATATCTCGTTCTCAGGGCACACCGGATGAGCCAGACGTTAGGTTCGCATAGACCCTGATTGCCCCGGGGGCGCCGGACATCGCTCGGTTTGGACCAGCACCCGGAGGAGCACTGGCCCGGGGGGTAAATAAAGATGACCCTTGAGTTTGCAGAACCCAAGGGAAAAAGGCTTAGGTGGCAAATGTTATAACCAAGGTTGGGCCTTGGTGGAGGAGTTTTATTCAAATCGAACTGTCAAGGGGGTCCCATAAATCACCCAACCGCGTAAGGAACGCAAAATCAAGGAACATAACACCGGTATGACGGAAACTAGGGCGGCAAGAGTGGAACAAAACATGAGGCATAAGGTCGAGTCTTCCACCCTTTACCAAGTATATAGATGCATTAACTTAAATAAGAGATATTGTGATATCCCAACATAATCCTGTCCAACATGGACCAATCTTGAACTTCACCTGCAACTAACAACGCTATTAGAGGGGCTGATCAAAGCGGTAACATAGCCAAACAACGGTTTGCTAGGAAGGGTGAAAAGGTTAGAGGCTGACATGGCAACTTGGGAGGCATGGTAAACAAGTGATAGGTAACGCAGCATAGCGATAGAACGAAGCAACTAGCAAGCAAAGATAGAAGTGATATCGAGGGTAATGGTCATCTTTCCTGAGAGCCCGCAAGGAAGAAGAACGAGTCCCTGAAGAAGACGAACAGGCGCAGTCGAACGAATCCTCACAATCGCAACGTTACCAAAACTATCAAGAATAAGCAACACCGGAAAGAAGCAAACAACATGGTAAACCAACAAGAATAAACATGGCATGATGCACAATCAAGTATGATGAATGTCCATTTTAATGAGGCATGGCATGGCAATATGCACAAACAACACTACAAGTTAAGTGGAGCTCAATATGAAACGAGTTGCATATTGACGAAACACCACATCAATTATTTAGTTCTCTCTTGTTTAGGAACACAACAATATTAAATGTTGTTATAAACATGGCAAGAGGTAAAACATAATTAAACTACCTATCTAGGCAAGTTTAAGTGAGGCCGGAAACAACAAACAACAATTCCGGAAATCCCCATATGTTATTTAGCAATTTAACGCAAACAACAATTTTAAACATTTTAATTGTTGTTATCATGATGCGGATGACATATGTAGGTTTTATGCAATTTTATGAAAATGTTGACATGAGCATTTTATGAAGCATTTTTCACCGTGGCGGAACAAAATGGTTGCCACGGCAACGAATCCGAAAATGATGCCACGACAACATATCGGTTCCGGTAGCTCACGAAGATACCGGTGCAAAAGGACGTGGGCGTGAGCGTGTCATGCAAGGATGATGGGGTGATCCCGGATTCTGGGTTCCCACGGGACGACTGGCCAACAAGGAGGGACGTGCATGAAGCAAACGGGCATGGTGCAAACATAGGGTGCATCTCATATAACACATGCATTCGGTCCACAGACGTCGTCTCGGGGTTATACCTTCGAAGCGTGCTTTTTTGGAGCGGGTCGAGTTTGTAGTGGAAGTAGTGGAAGTAGACATTCTCGCGATGGTAGTGGAAGTAGTGGTACTATCGGTCCACGGCAACGGTAGTGGAAGTAGTGGTACACATTTTCGAAGCCGTTCGGGGTCGTCGGTAGAGGTACTTGGTGTCCGGTGCGGTACTTGGCGAAATCCATCTAGATGTAGCCATCCTTGGTCGTACTCATGTTGACATGCAACACGATGGTCTTGATGGATCATAGTCGAACTTGGTGGTTCGTATGGTCACCGTAGATGAACTTGGCGACAATGATTCTTGTGCTCACAAAACAGCAAGGAGACACAGAACACAGAGGCCAGATATGGTAGAACGGCAGTAGGCAGATAGAGGGCCAACGAGAGGATGCAGGTGAGGTGGCTGTCCAGGGCAGCGTCGGGCAGGGCTCGAGCTCGGACTCGAGGTAGATGGCAACAGCGAACCGCGGAAGTGCGACAACAGTGGCCGAAGGGGAGGTCGATACCGTGGGAACGGCAGCATCGAACAGGAGGTCGGGCTGCGAGGCGGCAGGTTGTTGGCGCGCGGTGCATGGTGGTGGTGGTGGTGGACGCGGGCCGGTTCGATCCGGCGTCTAGAGTCAGGGACGAAGCCGGAGACGCAAGGACTGGTTGGGTCGACGGGGCGGCCGCTGGCAACGGCTCTGATGGCTGGCGTGGTTGAGGGAGGAGGCGAACGAGCACGGGGAACGACAGCAAGGTGATTGGAGGGGTCGCCGGCATGGCGGAGCTCCACAGCAGGAGAAGCATAGGAAGGTGTGGCAAGAGGGCTCTGCTCCTCTCTCTCCGTGCGAGTGGCGGTGCCAGGAGGAGAACGAAGGGAGAGAGCTGGGTATCAGGGTGTTGGGTGCGGGTGTTGCGTGTGTTCTGGTGTGGCGTTGGAGGGAGGAGGCAGGGGATCGAGGACGATCCCGATCGGGACGAGTGGCTGGCGGCGGAGGGGGGAACGAGAGGAGGGATCGAACAGAAGCTCGCTAGGGTTAGATAGGGTTTAGTTGGGCTGCGGGGGATGGTTGGGCCGGCCTGGTTGGTTAGGCCCAAGAGGTCAGCGGGTGCAGGCTCTCTCTCTCCCTTCCTCTCATATTTTCCTTAACAGAAAGAATTAGAGAGAAGAAAACAAAGAAAGGGTTAGGGAAAGAATATGCGCAAGGGGTTAATTTCCTTGGATTCACAAAAATAAGCTTGATCCAAGAAAATGGGAAGTGAGCGTGGGCGTGGAGTTGAATTCCACCTCATTTGAATTTAATTCAAATGAGTGTGAGAAAGAAGTGAGTATTTGGTATGTCCAAAAATGTTGAGAAATTTTGGAAGAGCCTCGATAAATGAGATAAGAATTGTTAACATAGTTTGAGGCAAGGAATTGAGGTAGAAAATGCATGGAACTTAAACTGTAAGTGTGTTATGGTTTATTCCTAAAGAATGGAATATTTATCGTAGCTCCCTAATAATATTGGGAGGGTAATTGTTATAAAGAGAAATCACTATGTGTGTTTCCCTCGATTTAAATGGATCGAAGATCCATACAATTTATTTAGATCAGTTTTTAAAAATTAAAACACATGCATGCTGGCATGATGACATGATGGAATGCAAAAATAAATACAGAAGGCACAAATAAAAACACACGGAGGTCATAAAAATATGGAAGTCTTCTGTATCGTCGGTCTTGGGGAGTCACACCTCCGTCGCCAACGGCGACAACGTCAACGCTGCACCTCCTCACCTCCCGCAACGGACGGGATTCGGCTAGATCTGTGACCACCGGTGAGGAGAGAGATAGAGTGGACACTATCATCTTGTTTTGATATGGAGAGGGTGAGAGAGCGAGACGCGAGAAACTCTATGAAACAAGAGGCTACTCCCTCCTTTCCGGTTTATAAGGCTCAATTCAAAAATCTCACCAACAAAGGTAGATAGTGAGTGGTGGAATACTTTTTGTAGTTTGCAAAAGCACCTAATTAATGCTCTTGTTTTTCTCAAAAAATTATGTTTTATCAATGCGTTAATTGCTATGCATGCATGCATAAAGTACATGCATTGGTCAATTTTCTCTCAATACTTGCATGCAATGATTTAATGCACCTTGAAATCTGAACATGTGATGGGAAACAACCAAATTGAGCCTTATAAAATGGAAAAACTAAAATTTTGAGATAATCCCTATAAACCGGAAAGGAGGGAGTATAATGGAGTAAAAAAATCACTCCATAGCAGTGCTTTTAAATAGAATATGCGCGTTCCCGGAAAAGAGAAACGAAAACTGGCGGACAATTTTTTAAGGGTCTGTCTAGGACACATCTAGATGTCTAAGTTGATGTCCACTCTGTTTGTGGTCTATTTTTTTGTCCTAGTATTTTTTGTTTCTTGTTGCTACATTATATACTTGTGGGAGCTTAGATGTGATATCCTTAAATAACATCTAGATTTGAATTAGACAAATTGATTTTCTAACGTACCAAGAAAGAAAACTCGATCAAAAACACACCCCTGCTTCCAGGTCGCGAGAGTCGTCGTGCACACACACATAGACATAGACATGCATATCCGTGTTTACGTAAAATTCCATCTCCATCTCCATCTCCAATCATATTTGTCCAACTGGCACATTATTTACGTTGCTAATTATATATGCAGCAATATTAACATACAACATCTCTTGTTTGCGCATGTCCGGACCGCTACCACGGTCGGTCCTAACCAACCCGAACCCTCTTCATCACCCGCGCGTGCTTCCCGCCTGAAACGGTCAGTGCCGCATTCATGCCCGGCCAGAGCGGACGCGACCTCTCACTGGCGCCGACATTGAAGCGGCGCGCCGGCCGAGAGAGCGTCACCCGCGCCGCTTCTGGGTGCACGCGGCTACTCTGCGTTCAAAGGTCACAAAAGCCGGCTACAACATGCATGTAAAAAGTTCTTGGGAGTCCATGCTACAGCTAACTGTCCTGCCCCAACTCATCAATCTCTTCCAGTAGTGCTAGTAGTACTCCATGGCGCGATCCATCGACAAGCAGGCGGGAAAGTTATCGTATACTCGGTTTGCGGTGAGTGGCATGCCGAGCAACTGTGTGTGGTCGAGCCGTGGAGGAGGATGAGACACGAACACGGCAGACGTGATTTAAACGTTGGTTTTGCTCGATGGCGCGATCCAACGAAACGAAACGGTTGTTTCTCTATGTATCCATTTTTTCTCCGAAAAAACGGAAACTTTCCACTCCATTTTCATTCTATTCCAAGGTTGCCCCATTACAACATTCCATCACATACAAAGGAAAACTAACACGCATGCTGATGCATCTCAATGATTCACAGACATAGCCAATATTTACTTCACAACTAAAGAAAAAAGTTGTGAGAGCGTGTACAAAAGAAAAACTACTGATGGGGTCACTACGACTTAAACCCTAAACCCTAAACATGATTTAATTCCCTAGCCAGGTAGAACCTGTCGAAGGAAAGACGGCTGACACCCTCGGATCATACGATGCTTTTGTGCAGTTCCACTAAAATCAACCTAAGCATCCCTAGTGGCAAAGATATTGAAGAAGTGTGATTAGAATAATAGTACTAGCACTAGTTCAAGAGACATAAACTCATCACAAGTAGAAGCCGGTAGAAGTAGAGAAAGATCGACATGGAGATGGAGCTACGGCAGTGGAGCAAGCCGGCTCCAGAAGGAAGATGGACTACCTGGGATGTCAGGCTGTACCTAGAAGGGAGGTTGGGACGCGACATCGGCCCATACCGCGGTGACCCCCGATTGGGACGCAGCATCTGTGGGTTTTCTCCCTCGCCGATGTCGACCGCGTCTATGCAGAACATTGTTCCCTTCCCCCAGCCGCGGGATCGGGCCCGTCGTTCTATGCTTGTGAATGGAGCAACCTTAGCAAGCAGGCTTTTAGCTTAGGCTCCTGCTAGTGTATATATAGTGGTTTTCTTTTTCTCTCCATATCAACCATTTTATATTGCGTACGTGTCATTCAAGAGTGAAATGATGGTTGCTTCTTCCGACTAACTTACTGTGTGATTTGACTGCTCCTTAGTGGCCCCTACACGTACTCCCCCTACGTGTATGCAGCAGTCACACGTACACATGGATGCAAAAACGTGCGCGACGCCCTAATGCATGCATGTCCGAGCACATGACGGAACACACACGGTCATGCTAAGTGCTCAACTTACACGTGCATGCACACAAATACTTAGTCAGGGTGAGCTAGTGACCGTATAAACACCGGAAAATATATATATTGAGCGCAATGAGCGTATTAAGAAGTCCAATGACCGTATTTTTACAAATATACACTGACAAACAGTGTATTTATCTCATTTGAAATTAATCCATATTAACCGGAGAGGAGGCAGTATTGGCTACCATTACTTGCACGCGGTGGCTCGCAGGACAAGGAGAAACTTTTGACTAATGCAAGCTCTCCCTCGCTCAGGCGGTGGACGTGCAACAGTTAATTCGGTGTCAGATTGCCAGAAGCGTACACTATACTACTAGTGCTACTATTGTTCGACTTCCCGAATAGGCGAATAGCCAAGCGCAAAGTTTACTAGTACTGGTACTACTAATATAATCTATAAAGGTACGTACTAGTACTCCCTCCGGTCTTCTTTTGTTTGCGTCTAAGGTGAAGCCAGGATACCAAGGAGCCATTGTTTCGTTTGAAATTGGACAGTTCTATCCCTCATGTGCTACCGAGAGAGGCTGGGGTTAGTTTTTCTAGGCATGCATACCATTGGTTGAGCCTGCCCCACACCGGAATTCTCGCGCTGCATGCATCTCTCTCTCTCTTTCAAGTCTGCATGCGTCTCACTCTTCCATGCCTGCATGTGTGTCACTCTATCTGCATGCGCACGCCTTGGGAAGGGGCGATTGGTATGGGAGAGAGAGTTGGGAGTTACTGCGGCTGCACATGCAGTCAAAGCGGAACAGATGGGAGGGGTACTAGTGGAAAGAGCGGGGTAAAGAAGCTAAGGCGCAGAGCTTTGAGGGAAAACTGAATTTTCTTAGGTGCAAACCAAAAAAGACCGGAGGGAGTACTAGGAACCGGATGGAGGAGCGTCTGCACTCTTATTATAATTTTAAAATGTGATAAAGCAATCTTCAACACATTTGCTTCTCTTCGAGGGTTCTCGCATGTGATAATGGAAGTTGATTGCATGGAACACTAGCCACAATTCTCGCTTAATTCTGGCTCATATCCTGTTACAAATAGTAGCGCTCAGTAATATTTCCTCTTTTTTTGTTATTCAGCATGTAAACAGGTCAGCAAACCTTGCGGCGCATCTTCGTGCGAACCGTGCTTGCTGCACTTTGAATGTGGCCGAGAGCTGGCTTGATGAAACACCTCGCTTCCTACTTATTTTTTTGCGGGGTACCTCGCTTCCTAGTGACCAGTGTCTTGGCTGATCATCCTAAGAATGCTTATATATGAATAAAGCTCTCTCATTTACCCGCAAAAAAGATTAAGCCATATTAACCAGAAAGGAGGGAGTATGGACTAGCACTACTTTTTGGTGTGTCCCGTCAACTCGCAGAACGAGGAAAAGCTTGCAGGACAAGGTGAAGCTTGCTTACGCCTTTTGACAAATGCAACCTACCCTCAGTGGACATGCATCAGTCCATTGGGTGTCAGATTGTCAGAGGCATACACTGTAGTTCCCAACATGCGGAGTACCATCATTATTCGACTTCACGAAGAGGCGAAGATCCAAGCGCAGTAGTACGAGTAGTACTACTACTAGAACCGCATGGTGGAGCGTCTGTACTCTTATTTTTTATCTCTGATAAAGTACACGTTTATTCCGGAGAAGGGAGGAAAATGGCAGACCAACATGTAATGAATGATATCGATCAACCAACCATGCTCGAATATATCTTGTCCTCCGTGCGAGCCCATCTGTGTGTTCTAGCTCCTCATCTCTCTCAAGGAACGCCGGGTTGGCTCTTTGCCGTCAATTGAGATCGGTTTGCTCACACTCCTGGTTTGACCGACTGGCCATACACGTACTTGGTTTTGCACCTTTATACTACTCCTCCCTCTGTCATAGTTTACCGAGCGCGCTTCATTATGATGCATTTCTCTCAATGCATTTCCAGCACCAAAGAGACTTTAGATGTGTTTGGTTTGATGCTCAATTAATTAGGGCGTCGTAACCGCAATCAAGTCCACAATTTTCTCTCCGTGTACTCTGTACTACTACGGAGTGGAGTACGTGCATGCATGTGTGTACTCGGGGTGGAAGCACCTGCATGCATGTGTGTACGCATTATTCCTCTAGTAATAGACGCCGTGCTATAACTACCAATGCTATTTTTCAGGCCGATCGCTAGTCGCCTTGGTCCCACAGATTTGTTTTCTTTTTTCTGAAGCGCGCTGTATAAACAGTGACGAATGGAGTAGTATGAGCGGATTCAAAGAAGAGTGTATTGATGGTTGCTTCTTCAAAGCAACTTACAGTGGGAAAGGTGGGGCTTATGATTTGACTGCTCATTACTCACTATTAATGCGGCGCAACGACCGGGCTGAGTCACCCATGCGGTTGTGCACTACCCCCTAGGTTCTTAAATATACTCCGGAGTATTTGTCTTTCTAGATATTTCAACGAGTGACTACTCAAATATTTGTCTTTTTAGAGATTTCAAATGGACTAGCACATACGGATGTATATAGACATATTTTAGAGTGTAGATTCACTCATTTTGCTCCATATGTAGTCACTTGTTGAAATCTCTAGAAAGACGAATATAATATTTAGGAACGGAGGGAGTACACATATGAAGCAAAATGGATGAATCTACACTCTAAAATATGCCTGTTTGAAATTTGTAAAAAGACAAATATTTAGTAACGAAGGAGTATAATTTTGTGCATGGCACATGGACCCGGATGATGAAGAGGCTTCTGGCAATGCTATCAAGCTTCCATCATTTGTTTACATAATTGATGTACTATACAAATAATTTTCCAACAACATGAAATTGTACAATGGCGTGAGCTTTCAGCTTTTGTTTCGCGTGTCTTGCCATCGATGCTCTTTCGGAAACAATAAAAAACTAACTCCCTTGCTAATGCATGTCAATTATTAGCAGATCAGAGCTAATAATTACTCCCTCCGTCCGGAAATACTTGTCATCAAAATGAATAAAAGAGGATGTATCCAGATGTATTTTAGTTCTAGATACATCTCTTTTTACCCATTTTGATGACAAGTATTTTCAGACGGAGGGAGTACATCACAACTTAAAACAGAGTTGTGAGAAGGTGTTAAATTAAAATTGATCCATGCTTTCATTGGCAGCAACGTCCCCCCAGCTCTGTCTAAATCAACAAGGCATGTTGGGAAAAAAAGTAGCTGTCTAGAGCATGAAACATTCCGATCATTTTGTGCAGTTCCACTAAAATAGAGCTGAGCATCCCTGTTCCAAAGATATGAAGTGTGATTACGATAATAGAGGACTGTTGATGAAACAATAAACACACAAATAGAAGCCGATCACCTTTGCAATCTCTCTTAACACTAACTAGTTGGAGAAGATTAGGCTCGGAGTTGGATGAGGAGGATAGAGCAAAACCAATCTCCCTTTGTGCAGTCGCACTGAAATGTAGAAATGTTGCCCGTGTGACATTTTAGTACAACTGCACAAAACACTCTTAAGGAAAAAAGTGATTTGTGCAGTTCACCAAAAGGTCACAATAGCAACGAGGTGAAATGGATAGCCCTGTTTGCAAAAAAGAGGTAGAAAGGAAAAAATTACTGGCCAATAACAGTTGATGACACATGCGACGACAAAAAAGAAGCATATTCCTTGCCCTAAGGGAAGATAACAACACGGTTGTGTTTGTCTAAAACGGTGTGAGGACGAGAATGCAATATGGAAAGTACGCTGGACGAGCTATGTTTTGGGAAAAGAACTATGGAAGATCCACATGCAGCGACGTCGGAAGACGGGCAGTTGAGCAAGACCGGAGGGGATACCTGGAGGTCGTCGGGATGTAACTAGTTTAGCAGCGGCGGGCAGAATCTGCGAGCAGGTGGCGTAGGCCCTGCCGCGCCGGAGCTTGGTTAGAGAGAACGGCGTGTACCGCAGATCGGGACGTGCAGCCTCTGCACCGTCGAACGGAGAAACGATGCACTTCCTCCCTTTCCCCCGGCGGACGGGATGCGGCCAGATCAGTGACCAACAGTGAGAGAGAGAGAGGCCACCGCACTCCCTTTCCCCCGACGGAAGGGATGCGGCCAGATGAGTGACCAACGGTGAGAGAGAGAGAAGCCACCGCACTCCCTTTCCCCCGGCGGACGGGATGCAGCCGGATCACTGACCAACGGTGAGAGAGAGAGAGAGGCCACCGCAGCCTTGTGTGAGATACTCTAAAGAGCGACAAACCAGGCACGCAAGGCTCCATTGTATATAGTGAGCGGACTACCTTTTTCTCCATAAATATCGTTTTATATTATGTGTACGTGCCATTGAGCGCTATAAACTTATTTAAAAATAACGCGGCAACACGTGAAGTTGAACTTTGTTTCGTGTAGGCGTGGTACACGAGGTAAAGAACCGCTACAAGCGTTCAAATTAGCACGTGGGATGCCATTTCGTAAAGAAATGAGCTCCACCGTGTACTAGCGCGGGTGTGGCTAGGCACGAAGCGTGAGTACGTGCATGGTGCACCTATTCTCTTCTTGTATACGTACACCACCTGCGCGGGGTTGTGTGAGAGAGATACAAACCTAGAGAGATATAGTGTGTGGGTTCTTGAGAGTTTTCTTTTGGGGGGGTCAATATAACATATATATATAGAGGGGGCGATCCACGAGAAGAGAGTGGAGGTATCACCGGCTTGAGGTGTCCATAGAATCGAAAAGAGGGGTGATGTGTGTGTGTGTGCGCGCGCGATCGATAAAGAGTGCCATCGAATTTGTGTGTGCGCACGTCAAAGATATAGAGTGGCTGGCCTACTGGAACGTGAGAGGGGTCATGTGTAGTTTGTCTCTGTGGCATCGATACCTACCTGCAGAGCTCGACTATCGGTGTGTGGTGGGGTAAGAGGGAGGCCTAATTAACTATAGAGGTACAATGGCTGGTATATGTGTGGAGGAGGAGAGAGGCCTACCTCATGTATTAAGGAGATCGATCTGCCTCATGTATTAAGGGAGATCGATTGGTATCCATGCATATGTGTAGGAGAGGAATAAGGTTGGGAGAAAGATAGAGCTAGGGTGTTGGAGGGGGTGGTAGTGGAGTTGCTTCTAACAAATGGTGGGATAGGCTTGCTAGACAAATGGAGGGCACGCCCGCAATATCAATAAGGGAGGAGATGGCTACTTGTTGTCTGTGCACGTGCGTGTGAGAGACGGGTCAGGAGGCATGCACGAATGATGAGGGGGACGATGTGGCTGTGGTAAGCAGACATTACTACATAGGAAGATCAATCGCCCTTTGTTAGAGAAAGGAGAGACATAACTTGTGAGGTACGTCGATCGATGGGGGGTAGTTAAAGTCGATCCAGGTATATGTTGGGAGATCGATCGGTATACATGCATGTGTGTGTTAGAAGCAAACGAGGCACGAGGAGAAGGATAGAGATAGAGGGATGCATGTAGGAGGTGGTACGAGAGGCATACTATATCGAGCGGGGAGGAGTGTGCGAGTACGAGAACGATGAAAAGAGTGGTGGGAGTGAGGCATGGACGGTGACAAGAGAAGAGGGGAAGCTTGTGTTTGTGCTAGTCACACCTGGCTAGAGAGGCATATCAATCGATGTGTGCCGTAAATAAGGAGCTGGGGGGCCTACACACACCGTGGGTGAACGACCTAAAGTGAAAAGACGAATTTGCATGATGGAGCTAGAGAATGCCGAGGGAGGGTGAGAGGGATGCCGGCGTGTTCATGCACAAGAGAAAGTTAGCACTAGCTACAAAGATAAGAGGGTTGTGCGGGTGTAAAAGACGAATAGAGATCATATATAGTTCATTATAAAAAGCGAATTCAGATATTTGAAGAAATTATCATAGTGTTTTAAACCGACGCATGTGTGAATATATATAATGGTGATACAAATGGTGTGTTTATGAACAAGTTATACTACATTTAATATATTTTATCTCTACTCTTATAAAAAATGGAGTTGTTGATGATGGTGTGCCTGCCATCCTGCATTATAGGCCGTCCGATTTATATCTGGCGGATAGCAAGGAAACTATGATGGTTGAAGTTGGCAGCAATCATGATTGTAGATTCTTATTGAAATAGAGAAACGAATTCAAATTTAGTTCGAATTGCAGTGGTAGTATAGACATTTGGAATGCACTAAAATGTTGGTATGAGTAGGTTACATGCATTATACAGCAAGCGAAAAAATTTAATCAGACATAACATGTATTCATACTCCCTCCTTCCATCTAAATAGGGCGTAATGAGATTTTCAAGACCGCCTTTGACTATTGACAACGTTAATAGTACATGACATGCACAATATGAAAATTATATCATTGAAAGAACCTTTCACAGACGAAGTTAACGCTGTGCTTTGTGTAAGTTGCATGTCATATATCATTGCTCTAATATTTGGTCAAAGTTAGCATCGAAAAACGCATTAGGCCCTATATAGATGGAAGGAGGGAGTAGCTTTGAACAGCATTTGTATAGTAAAACGGGACAAGACTCTCTCTTTGTTTGGTGTGAATAGTTTTATTTTTTTCGTTTTCTTTTTGGTTGAGGGAAGTGCGAATTGATTTGGTATGTACAAGTACAATATTACTACACGTTAGGCTTGTTCCTAAAATTCAACCCGCGTCTTGTTATATCCCAAAAATTCAGATATCGTGCTCTCAAAACTGGCGCCTTCACAACCCGCGCCTTGCTATCCCGAAATTACAATGCGCGTGAAAACTCCCTCTAGCTACCAAATCCCAACACGCGAAATCCGCCTTCTAACCCTGAGCCGAAAGGGCCGCTAGTTCAAATTGGTGGGGGGTAATTTTGTAACACACCCTACATTTTGGACAAGCGCGCCCCTAAGTCATGCTTCACCCCCTCCCCTCGCCCCCTTTTCGCCATTCGAAATCCTAGGCCGCCATAACCTCTCCACTCCAGCCGTGAAACCCCACCTTCCTCCTTACACCATGTCACCGCTGCCCAGCCGGAGCCTCTTCCCCGACGACATCGTCCACCGCAACAGCTCGACGTCCCTCA
The DNA here is from genome assembly GCF_002162155.2 of Triticum dicoccoides. Classification (NCBI taxonomy): domain Eukaryota; kingdom Viridiplantae; phylum Streptophyta; class Magnoliopsida; order Poales; family Poaceae; genus Triticum; species Triticum dicoccoides. The sequence goes on along the minus strand of NC_041391.1, from coordinate 652,068,577 downwards.
TCCACCTCCCTGGATGAGGATCTGTCATCCATCTCGCCGTACAGCCGGTTCAGCCGACCCGTCCTCCACCTCCAAGGAGCTTCTCCGACGATTGGCTCGTCTATCGCGGCTGCTCCATCCCCACAGCGCCGCCTTAACCTGCTCCACCAGAACTGCAGCATCATCACCGACTCCTCGGACGAAGCCGAGGCCTACTCGGCACCACCAAAGAGGTTGTACACTCATAGCATCGCACCTTCTCCTTAACTCGACCTCCCAGCACCGACGATGCTCCATCCCGCACCCCCATGGAGCGGCTACCTTGAATCCGGCGCTGTGGGCGACATCTCCATGGCAGCTCTCCCCCAGTGCGAGGCCCCTTCGGCGGCGGCGTCCATACCAGTTGGATCTGGTGCTGCTGCTCTGGCTCTCGCTCGCTCGCTCGCGCTGCTGCTGCTGCTCCGGCTCTCGCTTGATCAGTCGCTCGCCCAGCTGCTGCTGCTGCTCTCTCCCTCTCTCGTGCTGCCTCTCTGCTCTGATTAAGCCACACTTCAGTCGACTGAATCGACTTTTGGGTTAGTCGATTTT
>NC_041391.1:652036483-652067921 GCF_002162155.2 Triticum dicoccoides | reverse complement strand
AGGGCTCGCCGGAGAGGTACCCCACTATCTACCTTAGGGTTTAGGGTGGGGGCGGGGGGCCTAGAGGGCTGGCCGGGGCGGCGGTGGCGAGTAGTTTCAGGGCGGCGAGGCGGCGCTGGGCCGGCGGTTCGGCTGGTGGTGGTTTGCGGCTCAGGGGGGTGCATGTTGAAGATGAACTGCAGGCCCTCCCTAAACTACATGTCAAGTGCCTCTCTGCTACCATTGCGTTTAGTTTCTACAGTAGCATTCAGATTCCAAAGTAAATTTCAGTTTCGACAGTTTAGTTCAGAGTCAACAGTTTTTACCTCATCTGTTGTAGTCAGGTGGTTTTTGGTGATGTTAATTTTACATCCATTTTACATCATCTATTGGAGATGCTATTAGAATCTCACTTGAGATTGACGATGTCTGTCTTGTGCTACTTCAGCCTTGACGTCTTATAGCTTACCGGAGCTGCTCCAGTGACAGAACGATCCATCACAACAGAGCAGTGCCCTGGACACCGTCTACAGATTCCTAAGATCTTCCTCCACACCTCCGATAGCCACCTCTGCCTCAACTGCTTCAGCGATCAACCCAATGATGTTGAGGTCGACACGGCTACGGCAAAGAGGTTGTACACTTGTTGCATCACTTATTACTATACATTCACGTCGATCCATTAGGGCTATTTTGGTTCAACGGAAAAACATAGCAATAGGGAATTTCCAATGGCACTCTACTATTCAATTTTTCATGCATTTTGTTGAAAGGAATGAAGCAAAACATCCACATGGACCTACTTTTCAAAATCCTATGCCTGAAAACAAGACGAAGTGCATTAGTGCCAGAATAACATTCTAACTGTACACGCTTTCATATGGTTTCTCTTTATTTTGGCCATGTTTCTTTGCATTCCTCTGCTCTTCCAATTCCTGTAAACCAAACACCCAAGTTGATAGAAATCCTGTGTTTACAAATGCTCTGTTTACCATGTGCATTTTCCTATCCTATTTGGGTGTTTTTCCTATCCCTGCGTTTTAAGAATCATGCAAGCCAAATGAGCCCTTACAGAATTACTTCAGTTACAGGTACGTGTCAAAGGGAACTTTGTGTGGTTTGTCCTGCTCCTGCCGCGACATCGTCCACCTCACCTGAGCTGCTCCATCGACAGAAGCATCCACCAAACCAGACATCACGACTCCTCACCGTCTTTCGCCGCCTCAGATCTCCTTCCCTGCCGTCGGCACTGTCGGGTGGTAGGTGCGACATATGCCAACGGATGGCTTATCATGGTGGGAGCCAGTAAGACATCGCCGGTGCCTAGAAACGGGATAAGGCGAAGACATGCATGCCGACGGATCTTACCTAGGTTGGGGCCTCTCCGTGGAGATAATACCCCTACTCCTGCTTTGCGGGGTCTCCGCATGATCACTAGATCGATAAGAAGCTACAAGAGGCTCCTTGAGCTGTTCGGTGGGAGGAGGAAGAAGGGAAAGACTAGCTCTCTTCTCTCCCTATGGTAGTGTCTAAAACTCTCCCAGATCCACCCTTTGCATGGGTGTCCCGGGGGGTTTATATAGGCCTGCCCCCTGGGGGTACAATGGTAATCCGGCCTGGGCATGGGCCCAAGCCGTCAGCGTCTATGTCCGCCGGCTTCTGGGGCCCGCCGACTGGTGGGTCCCGCCGGCTGCCGGCCCATCGGCCGACAGGCCGGCCCCACCGCTTGGGGGGTCTTGTCGGGGGCTGGTTACTGTCGCCTTGCCTCTGATGACGAGGGCTTTGTCGAGGTAAGCATGGCTACAGTGTCGCCGCCTTGCGGGCGCTCACTGTAGCCTTACCCTGTCTTGTCTGCTTAATGGTGCACGCGCCCCGGGAAGGGGAGCAAGCCGGCTACAGGAAGCCGACCTGGCCTTAGGCCGGCTAGGGGAGGCCACGCCGCCTTCGGATGTCTCTCTGACCGAAGGGGCCCACCGCATCTAGGCCGTACCGGCGGCCCGTCGTGGATGGCGTCATGATTCGCATGGCAACAGTGCTTCGTCGGAGAGGAGATGTCCGCCCTGTACAGCATAGTGTAGCCATGCTTGTTCTGAGATTCGGGGGTGGCAGGGTCCACTGTAGCCACGCCCCATCTCGTCACTGTTATGGGGGGTTGACTATAGGGTGCGGCCCATGGACGCCTGCCATGGGCCGGCTTTCTGGGAGCCGGCCCTTCATGGGCCAGCTTTCTTGGAGTCGGCCCTGTTGTGGCGTCCCCCAAAGATTGTTTACAGCCGGGCCGCCTTCCGCTAGTCGGCCTAGGTGATAGCCGGCCGGACGAAGGCGGACCCGTGTCTTGGGCGCTTCAAGGCTCCGTCGGCCCATTGTTTTTCCTGAGGGCCAAAGGGGCCGGTTAGGCTACCCATGGTCATTTACTCCGACAGTAGTCCCCGAAGCTGGTTGGGCTTCGCGGCTGAAGGGGGAAACGAGAAGCTCGGTCAGCTTCCTATCCTGAAGAGCTGACAGCTAGGAGCCGGCTTCCCTTGCGCGTGCCTTCTTGGCGAAGCCTTCCCAAATTCCAAAGGCAGGAAAACAGCTGGCGCGCCAGCCAAGCAGCGGGCTGACCGCCCGCCACCCGTGCATCGCGTGGCTCCCTTTGGCTGGAAGGGCCTACCAGCCCACGCGCGCGACGGGACGCTATTGTCGGCCAGGGCCCACCACTTCCGCGCCTCGGCCCATGCACGGATCTTCTGTGGACCGAAACCGACCGCACGTCTTCCGGCGGTGGTTCCCACACGCCATCAAGGCGCGATAATCGCAGGTCATGGGGGAGTGGGCGGAGTTAATCCCATGCCCCCCCGCACCTCGCCTCCTCGGCTTCGCCGCGTGAAGCTATAAGTAGAGGCGGGGAGGGGGAGCAGCAGTTGTTCGCACGCTCGCCCTCGCCCTACCTCCTCCCTTTTCTTCCTCTCCGTGGTAGCCCTTCGCTATGCTCCCGCTCTGCCATTCTTTTCTTCTTCCTAGCGTGCCGCAGGCTTGCTACCTCCGCGCCGAGCGCTCTCTGCCGCCACACTTGCCATCATGGCTCCGACGTCGAGCTCTTCGGACGGCTCCACCGTTCGCGACGACCACATCGATTTCCTCCACAAGACGCGGCGGCTACCGGGCGAACATCTTGTGTGAGTCCGTCTTGCGCTAGCGAGGGAGGTTTCGCCGGCGCCAGAGGAATGCGAGGGAGTGATCTTCTACTCGCACTGCCTGCGCAGCGTCGGCCTCCCCGCGAGTGGCTTCTTCCGCACATTTCTCGATTTCTACCTGCTTCAGCCGCACCACCTCACCCCCAACATGGTGGTGCTGCTCTCGGCCTTTGTCTCATTGTGCGAGGGTTTCCTCGGCGTCCTCCCCACCATCGAGCTCTGGGGGGAGTTCTTCCAATCCAAGCTCGGCACGGTCGTCGCGGGCGTGCCGGCTCTGTGTGGCGCTTTCATCGCCATAAGGAGGTCCACCGCCGACAACCCCTTCCCTCCTATCGCTCTGATCCAGTCGGTGAAGCTCTGCAACATTCTTACTTTTACGTGAAGAATGTTGCCCCGAACGGTGATTACGTCAACTTGACGGCCTACATGGCCGGCCCGCTTCATGGTCCTACCGGGCTAGGTCGCTAACGCCGGCTGGAGCTGGCGCCGTCGCCCGGCTTCGAGTGCTGGTCCAGTCGGAGCGCCTGACCGGGCCCGACTTGATCGCCGCCTTCGTCGAGCGCCGGGTTCTCCCGCTTCAGGGCTGGCCTCATCTGATCTGTCAGATGAGCGGCCGCTTCAACCCAAGCCGACTCAGCACCAGGGAGATGCCTCATGACGAGGTGTCGTACATGGTGAACTACATCGCCAACTGCAAGCTCACCGAGGACAGGCAGTATGGCAAGGCGACGTACTCTCGTGCCAATCCACCACCCTTGGTAAATTTTCTTTCTTTCTTCGGGGCCGGAGCGCGAGTTCGCCCCCGACCGCGAGGCGGACGACCTCGAGGACGCCGACTTGGGGGCGGTCGCCCTCGATGACGACGACGCGGGGGGCGGCAGCGAGACAGGCGGCTCCGGCTTCACTACCGGCTTTGACGACTGGCCCGATGATGACAAGGCCGATCCCATTCCGCGCCGCCAGCCGGTGACCGACCCCCAAGGCGCCGGCCCATCCGGCGGGCCGACCGCACGAGGCAGCGCAGAGAAGCGCCGGGCGGCGCCGACTCTCATCGGAGGCCGGCCGAAGAAGCCCAAGGGATTAGCGGCGGCGACCAAGCGGGACGAGGCGGCCGCGAAGGCGGCCCTCTTCGGCAAAGTGGTGAAGCAGCCGCAGGCGGTCTCGGCGTAAGTTCTGGTCCACACGCACTTTTTCTTTCTTTCCTTAGTTTATGTTCTTCTAAGTCCTTTCTCCGTTTTGCCAACCAGGGCCCCGCTCTCTCTTGAGCGGACTACTGCCGCCTCCATAGTCGGCGGAGCGGGAGGATCTGCGGGCTCCCGTTGCATAGACCCCCGCGCCGAGCTTCAGGTAGCGACGGAGCGGAACTCGCGGGAGGCGCGGGAGGCGGAGGAGCAAAGGGCAGCCGCCGCCGAGTCGGCCCAGGAGACGACGGCGGAGTCGACCGAGGCACACTCCAACGCTGCAGCCAGGGCCCGGGCGGAAACCGAGGCCGCAGAGAGGGCAGCGGAGGCCCTGCGTGGCCAGCCTTCGCAACTCGTCATCCCCCTCCGCTCCGTGCTCCCGGACATCCCGGTGCCCCCGCCGGAGTAAATTGGCCGCAACCCGCCGGCGATGGAGAGGGAGGGGGCGACGTAGTCATCCCGGAGGGAGAAGTGGTGCCGCCTCCGTCGGCTGGGACTAACCAAGGCGGCCAGCCCGAGGTGCCGCCTGAGCAGCCGGTGGGAGGAGAGCCGAATGCAACGGCGGATCTCGTAGTCCTGCCGCCGACTCGCCGGCGTGCGGGGAGGGCGGCTTCAGAGTCGGATCTGCAGAGGGCGGCCGGCTCCAGCTCATTATCGCATGAGCTGGAGTCGGCCACAGCTAGCTCGCCGGGGTGGACGCCGGGCGGTGGGACGGTCGCGCTGAACTTGGCGGCGCAAGATGTTCGTAGCCAGCTTCAGGCTCAACCACCGGCTGCAGCAATGTACCCGAGAGTTTCTTGCGACTCGGGCGGTCGTTCGGGTGAGTTTTCTTGCTCATGATTTTTTCCGTGGGGGCGCGTCAGTGCACCCACTGGGTGTAGTCCCCGAGTTCTGAGCCGGCTGCTGAGCAGGCGGCTTGGATCTTCTTCGAAGACTTTGCCTTACTGATTTGCTTTTGCTTGCGCAGGATTATCACAACCTCCACGCTGCTACCTTCGACTCCTAGATCCGACTTCTTTCTTGCCGACTTCTTTCTTAACTTCTTCTTTTCGTACTGGCAGGAGCCAACGCCGACTTGAGGCAATAGCTGGGTGTGGCCCAGACCGCCCTTCGCACCAGGGAGGGCGAGTTCAGTGCCTTGGCTCTGGAGCGTGACCGCCTGGCCAAGAGACTGGCCGACCAGGAGGAAAGCCACAGGGCGGCCCTAAAGGAGGCGTAGGATAGTGAGGCCGCCCTCAAAGCCGAATACGAGACTGAGGCGACGAGCTGGGCCGAGGCAAGGCAAGCCCTAAGTGAAGGCTACGACCGAGTCGAGGATTTGGTTGACAGTAGGCCGCCTTCTTCTTCACTTTTTGCTTGTTCCTTGGAAGCCAGTTTATCTCCTGACCTGCTTTGTTTCTTTCTTCTTTATGAAGAGTACTTTCCTGGCTATTCTGACGCCGCCAACCAAGCCATCGAAGCTCATCGCGAGGCCCGGCGGTAGGCTGGGGTTGAGATCGCGCCAGATGCCAACCGGTCGCTTCAGGAGCAGCTTCTGGCGATCCAGGCCCGCCTTCAGCCGGCCTACCGCATGCTCCGCCGGCTTCAGCGTGCCGGAGCACAGGTTCTGGTCGCCCTCTGGCCTGGCGAAGTAATTCCTCGCAACCCCAGCCGTACTGCCGACTGGCTGGAGGTAGCCGTCGGCCGCCTTGAGGCATGGAAGGCTCAGCATCTCGATCCGACGCCCGCCGGGCTCTAGAGTTCGTCCGGGCTTGGTACCCTGGGCTGAACTTGGACCAACTGCGCACCTGGCGGCAGGAGGCTGACGAGGAGCTGGAGGCGGTGCGGCCGGCTATCATCCAGCGTGCCTCGGCGATCGCCGACTTCACCAACACCAGCGCCTTTGCTCCTGAGATGAACGAGGACGGCGTCGCGCAGCCGGAGGAATGGTTCGGGCTGAACCCGGCCGATGGTGAAGACCCGGCGGAGGAGATTGACTCCAGCGACGAGGGTGAAGAGGAGGAGGAGGAGGAAGATGGAGAAGACGCTGTGTCAGATGTTGGAGCAGCCGGCCTGCCTTAGCCTGATCGTGCCTCCAGCAACGAGGTGCGTTCGAATGCTCCGCCTCCTACCGGTGATGACCAGGCAGAGACTCACCACCCGGCCACTCCTCCAGCCGACACCGTCATCTTAACCAATCTTCCTGACACTCCGGGCGCTCCCTTGGCTTGATTCACTGTTTTTATTTTCCTGCTTGACACTCTTTGAATAGATTTGTTACCTTTGTGCAATTCCACCCACTGGTTGTGTATTCAAACTTCGTTGGATGCCGGCCTCTCAAAGGCCTTTTGTGTAAATATTATTATGAATGAGCTTAGCTTCCATTCCTACTTGCTTTTTATCTCTCGGCTTTTTTCCTTTGCCACCTTCCTTTGGTTGCCGCCTTCCCAGCCGGACAGCCGCTCTGTAGTCTGTGGCCGGGTAAGGAGTTCAGCCGTCTGGGAAGGTAAGTACTCAGGCTTTCTTAGATTATGGCAGAGTAGGAAAGAAAGCCAGCCAGCTAGCTACTTCGACAGCCGGTTGGCGAGGGGGAAGCCGGCTTGTGTTATGTAAGTTCGTTAGTCCTTAGCCATTTTTCATGTGGGCATCCTTTCTGCCTTCAACTCTCGCTAGTCGGGCAGCCGATTCTTTGAGCTGTGCCTTTCGCAAGAGAGGGCTTGGGTGTCGGCACATTACTTGTCTGACTACAGGTTGAACTTGGACAGAACTCAAGGCGGCAAGTCCCGGGCCGACTAGTCGGACCCGGTGCCGGACGAAGAAAATAAATGTGGTGGAGTAACCATGGGTATGATACCCGGCATACATAGATAAAATAGGGTAGTCCCCGAGAACTCCTCGGGGGGGCCGTTGTCTGATACTTAATACAAAAGGTAGCATGATACATACTACATTTCAACTGTAAAATCTTCGAAGAAGATTAGCATTCCATGGGCGCTTCGACACCTTGCCGGAGTCATCTCTCTTGCGTGCCTTCGGCTTCTGTGCGTCGATTAAGTAATAGGAGTCATTTCCCAGAGCCCGGTTGATGACGAAGGGGCCTTCCCAAGGGGCTGAGAGCTTGTGCTGGCCGGCTGTTCGCTGTACCAGCCGGAGCACAAGGTCTCCCTCTTGGAAGGATCTTGCCTTCACCCTTCGACTGTGGTAATGGCGCAGACCTTGTTGGTAGATGTCGGACGGCTGAGGGCTAACAGTCGGCCTTCTTCCAGCAAGTCGACGTCGTCTTCTCTTGCTTCTTTAGCCTCCGCCTCCGTGTACATGGTGACCCGAGGTGAGTCGAATTCGATGTCATTTGGGATGACAGCCTCGGCACCATATACAAGGAAGAAAGGGGTGAAGCCGGTTGACTTGTTTGGGGTAGTGCGCAGACTACAGAGGACGGCCGGTAGCTCGTCGAGCCAGCAGCCGGCCGAACGCTCCAGCGGCACGACCAGTCGGGGCTTGATGCCGGACAGGATGAGGCCGTTTGCTGGCTCGACTTGGTCGTTTGACTGCGGGTGGGCAACGAATGCTAAGTCCAGTCGCATGCCCTATGTCGCGCAGAAACGTGCCACTGCTCCCTTGGCAACATTTGTGCCGTTTTCGGTGATGATGCTGTGTGGTATGCCATATCGAGTTGTAATATCCGCAATGAATGTTACGGCAGTCGGCCCATTCGGTTTCTTGATCGGTTTTGCTTCAATCCACTTGGTAAATTTGTCCACGGCGACAAGCAGATGTGTCATGCCGCCGCGTGCCATCTTGAATGGGCCGACCATGTACAGCCCCCAAACGGCAAAGGGCCAAGTGATGGGGATGGTCTTAAGTGCAGAAGCCGGCAGGTGTTGCTTGGAGCCGAAGACTTGGCACCCTTTGAAGTGTTTGACTAGTTCCTTGGCATCCTACAAAGCAGTCGGCCAGAAGAATCCATGGCGGAATGCCTTGGCGACGAGCACCCTGGAGGCGGCATGGTGGCCGCATTCGCCTTGGTAGATATCTTCGAGGATTGCTATGCCTTTCTCTGGCTCGACGCAACACTGGAAGACTCTGGTAGCACTGCTCCTGACTAGCTCTTAGTTCATTATTGTGTAAGCTCCAGCTCGGCGTTGGACTTGTCTTGTCGAGATCTCGTCAGTCGGTAGCTCTTCATTTACCAGGAAACAGAGGATGGGCTGGGCCCATGATGGAGCTGTGATTTCTTTGACTGCCAAAATGGCTACTGCAACAAGGGTGGGTGGGCTGGGTAGTGAGGAGTTGGAGTCGGCCTCCGCCTGCTGTGTTGCCGCAGTCCCCGTGCCGGGTTCGACTATGGCAGTTCCCGAGTCATCTGCCGAAGTCCCCAGGCCGCCTGCCTGGTCCCCGAAATCGGATCCGACTGCGTCGGGGTCAGGCGGCATGAAGATGGAACTGGATTCCAGAAATGGCTTGACAGATGGCTTGAGGAGACATTGAAGGGTGACACCGGTTGGTATAGCTTGTCGGGTGGAGCCTATTCGTGCCAGGGCATCTGCTTGCTCATTATCGGCCCGTGGCACGTGAAGGAACTCGCACCCCTCGAAATATCCGCTGAGCTACTGGACGAGGAAATGGTAGCTTGCCATGTTTGTGTCCTTGGCATCCCAGTCGTCGGATGATTGCTGAACCACTAAGTCCGAGTCGCCATAACACAGGATCCGCCGGATGCCGAGTTCCCTGGCTAGCCGGAGCCCGTGTATGAGCGCCTCGTACTCAGCCACATTGTTGGAGGCGGCAAAGTGGATTTGCAGTGTGTACCTGAGCTTGTCGCCCTTGGGAGAGATGAGGACGATGCCGGCTCCCAAGCCGGTGCGCATCTTGGATCCGTCAAAGTGCATCCGCCAATGAGTGGAGTCGGGGGCCGGTGGCAGGTACTGGGTCTCGGCCCAGTCAACGAGGAAGTCGGCCAATGCTTGGGACTTGATGGCGGTGCAGGGCTGATAGTAGACTGTGTAAGGAGTCAGCGCGATGGCCCATTTCGCCACTCGGCCGGTTGCATCCCGGCTGCCTATGATCTCGGCAAGCGGGGCAGTGCATACGACCGTGATGGGATGTTCTTGAAAGTAGGGCTTGAGTTTCTTGGAGGCGAAGTACACACCATAGCACATTTTCTGATAGTGCGGGTAGTTCTGTTTTGAGGCGGACAGTACTTCGCTCAAAAATTATAACGGCCTCTGGACTAGCCGAGCTCGGGCTTCTTCGGGACACTGGACTACGATGACCGTGCTGACCACCCGGCTGGTAGCAGCGATGTAGAGGAGCATGGGCTCCTTTTCAGTTGGGGCCGCCAAGACAGGTGGTGTGGACAACATCTTCTTCAGCTCATGGAAATCTTGGTCCGCCTGGTCATTCCACTCAAAATGAGTGGACTTCTTCATGAGTCGATAGACGGGGAGAGCCTTCTCTCCGAGCCGGCTCATGAAGCGGTTCAAAGACGCCAAGCATCCGGTGAACTTTTGGACGTCTCGCAGCTTGGTAGGGACCTTCATTCTCTCTATAGCCTTGATCTTCACTGGGTTGCACTCGATGCCGCATTCAGAGACCAGGAAGCCTAGAAGCTGGCCGGCTGGTACCCCGAACACGCATTTCTCTGGGTTAAGCTTGATCTGAAACCGACGCAAATTCTCAAAGGTCTCCTTGAGGTCTTCCAGCAGGGTGCCGTGCTTCTCCGTCTTCACCATGACATTGTCTAAGTAGACATGGGCATTTCAGTCGAGTTGCTTGAGGAGGCATTTCTGCATGCAATGCTGAAAGGTGGCACCGGCATTTCTCAAGCCAAATATCATAGTCAGGTAACAGAAAGCTCTGAATGGGGTGATGAAGGCAGTCTTCAAGCGATCAGCCGGGTTCAACTTCATCTGGTGGTAGCCTGAATAAGCATCCAAGAAACTCAACAGCTCGCATCCGGCTGTGGAGTCTATCACTTGGTCGATCCTTGGCAGGGCGAACGGATCTTTAGGGCAGGCTTTGTTGAGGCTGGTGTAGTCGATGCACATGCGCCACTGCTTGTTCTTCTTCAACACGAGGACCGGGTTGGCAAGCCATTCTAAAAAGAACACTTCCATAATGAAGCCGCCTGCCAGAAGCCGGGCTATTTCTTCTCCGACTACTCTTCTCTTCTCTTCCGACAGGCGGCGCAAGGCCTGCCTTACCGGCTTTGCATCAGATCGTACGTGTAGCTTGTGCTCTGCGAAATCCGTCGGGACGCCCGGCATGTCTTTGGGGGACCATGCAAAGACATCCCGATTCTCACGGAGGAAATCGACGAGCTTGCCTTCCTATTTGCTGTCAAGGCCTGTGCCTATGACAGTGTGCCTCTCCGGGTGCTCCGGGTCCAGAGGTATCTTCTTTGTCTCCTTGGCCGGCTGGAAAGAATCTTGAGCTTCACATTCTTTGGGGTCACGGGACAAGGTCGGCTGCTTGCCAGCCAATGTCACAATTTGATCCAGCATCTTCTTTTCTTCGGCGATCACGAGGGACTCGGCCAGCCGACTGCTGGCTGATGCACACTCAGAAGACTTCTTATAGTCTCTGGCTATGGTGATAATTCCCTTGGAACTCGGCATCTTCATCTTGAGGTAGGCGTAGTGGGGCACAGCCATAAACTTGGCCAACGCTAGTTGGCCAAGCAATGCATTGTACGGGCTCTCCAAATCCACTACCTCGAACCATATTGCCTCTCAGCGGAAATGATCCTTGTCCCCAAAGAGGACATCCATCTTGATCTTGCCGATTGGTGAGCAGGACAGACCAGGTACGATGCCGTGGAACACAGTCCGGCTTGGCATGAGTTACTTTGGCTTGATGTTGAGCTTCTCCATTGTATCTCGGTACAGTATGTTGATACTGCTCCCGCCGTCTATCAGCACGCGGGAGAATCGGGCGGCACGCCTCTCCGTCGCCAGGGTGGCATCCAAAACCAGGGCATAGGAGCCAGGAGATGGCATCACCTCTGGGTGGTCATCTAAGCTCCAGCTGCTGGGCTTCTCTGACCAATGCATGAACGCAGGGTTACTGGAGGCGACCGTGTTGACTTCTTGCTGCTGTCGGCGCCGGCTGCGCCGATCTTCTGTCTGGCTGGTGAACACGACATAGGCGGCTTGCTCGTCAGGGAACTCATCTTGGACAGCTCCGACTGCAGGGCGAGCGGCTGGCTGCTGCAGGGCAGGAGGCGGCCGGCTGCTGCGGGGCAGGAGGCGGCGGGCCTGCAGGCGGAGGAAGCAACAGCCCCTCGCCCTTGGAGATTTGGGTGAGCCAATGACACTTCCGTGTTGTATGGTTGGACGGCTTCACGCCGCTGTGGAACTTGCAGGGGCCGTCGAGGGTTTGCTCGTAGGAGAAAGCCGGCTGCCAAGCCGGCCTACCGCCCTTCTGCTTCTTCGGAGTCGGCCGTCCCTCAGGCTGCTCTTCTTCGATCGTGGCCACCTGCTGGCTAGTGGAAGGCGGCATATGGGCCTTGCGCTTGTGGTCGTTTTGATACAGGCACCGGCTTAATTCTCCAGTCGGCATCTTGGGAGCCGGTGTCAGCACTTTTCCGGAGGCGTCTACCCGGAGCTCGGTCTTCATTGAGGAGTCGGCTGTGGCATACTTGTCAGTGATGATCAGTAGCTCATCAAGGGTTGCCGGCTCGTCGCAGAGGAGTCGGTGCTTGAGGAGAGTGCCTTCGCGGCACCCAGCGGTGAAGTACTCTATGGCCTGGACCTCGTGCACCCCTTCGCAGGAGTTGCGGAGCTCGGCCCAACGCGTGAGGTAGTCGCGGGTTGATTCGCTGGGCCCTTGCACGCACATGGACAGCTGTCGGGGCTTGGGAGCCCGCTTGTAGGTGCTGGTGAAGTTGCGTATGAAGGCTTCGGTGAAGTCTAGCCAGCTGTTGATGCTGTAAGGCTTGAGGTTGTTGAGCCAGGTGCGCGTCGTGCCTTGGAGCATCAGGGGGACATATTTCACGGCAACGCGTCGATTGCCATTCGCTATGCGAACTGTGGTGGAGTAGTCGATCAACCAGTCTTCTGGCTTCATGGAGCCGTTGTACTTGGGCATGTCTCTTGGGAGCGAGAACCCTTTGGGAAAGGGCTCGTCGCGGATGCGGGGGCCGAAACAAGGCGGGCCGACATCATCTTCTTCTTCCAGGGCCAGGGATCGCGCTAGGCGGTCGATCCAATGGCGGGCGTCATTCTCGCCGACTCCTTCGCAGCGACCAAGTCGGCCACTGAGAGTCGGATGCTCGACAGGCGGCGGGGTGGGATATCTTTCCCCGCGAGGCGGAGGAGGAGGCAGGGCGCCCCGTCGTTCCACTCCTCAGGGGCGGCCTTCTGCGTCGCGCTCGATGGTAATGTGAGTCCGGCTGCGGCTAGCAGCCGGCTCCTTCTCCTGTCTTGCACGGGCGCCAACCGCAGTCGGCGTACGCGACGTCGCGCCGTGCTCCCGGCGAGGGGGGCTTCCAGCTCGGACGCCTGCTTCATGCCGTGCTGCGGCCGCATCGATCAGCTGCTGGATGCGTTTGGTCATGTAGGGGAGCTCGTCGGCCCCCAGTCCGTTTAGCTCATCAACGATCGACTGGGCGGCGTGCAGATTCTCGAGGGGCGTGGTGTAGACTGGGCGGTCCGCTCCCAGCATGCTGGCGATGGCCGCACTAGTTTCTTGACGACGCCGACTCGGCTTGGCCCTTCTAGAGGCGGCATGCCGAAGGTGGCGCGGTCGACTTCGCGCTGGTGGGCTTCCGTGAGGCGTCTCATGGTGTATATCTTCTAGCCCTCTGCAAGGAGGGCAAGGCGGCGTGCATCCAGCGCCTCAGCGTCAGCATCCGCCGGGATGGGGGCGGACAGGTCGTGCAATGCGGACTGCAGGGCGTCGCGAGTGTTCTCGTCGGAGGCGACACCATGGCTGATGACTATCACTTCGGTGACGGTGCTGCCGCCAGTGTCGGCTCGAGGGAGAGGGTCGTCGAAGACGATCATGTTGGAGGGGAAGGCGTCGAGCGACGCCATGTCGGAATCGACAAGCATCGGGTCGGTGGAGCCGACCGACTCCAAGTCTGCGGTAGGCTCGCCGGAGACGTGGAGTTTGCCGAGGAGGCTGACGAGGCGGCTCTTGGGGCAGCCTGTGCCCGTGTCGGATGCGGGCTCGTCGAAGATGCGAGCCTCGCCAAGAAGATCGTCGAGGCAGCGCGCTGCGCAGGCATCCTCGACGCTTTTCATCGCGTCGGGGCAAGTGCCATCGGGTGTGCCGGGCTGGCTACGCTCGCTGGGGAGGAAGAGGGTTCCCGTCCAGAGCAGATCTCTGGACGACGGTGCACCTGGCCCCATGGTGGGTGCCAAATGTCGGGTGGTAGGTGCGACATATGCCAACGGATGGCTTATCATTGTGGGAGACAGTAAGACATCGTTGGTGCATGGAAATGGGATAAGGCGAAGACATGCACGCCGGCGGATCTTACCCAGGTTGGGGGCTCTCCATGGAGATAATACCCCTACTCCTGCTTTGCGGGGTCTCCACATGATCACTAGATCGATAAGAAGCTACAAGAGGCTCCTTGAGCTGTTTGGTGGGAGGAGGAAGAAGGGCAAGGCTAGCTCTCTTCTCTCCCTATGGTAGTGTCTAAAACTCTCCCAGATCCACCCTTTGCATGGGTGTCCCGGGGGGTTTATATAGTCCTACCCCCCGGGGGTACAATGGTAATCCGGCCTGGGCGTGGGCCCAGGCCGTCAGCGCCTACGTCCGCCGGCTTCTGGGGCCCGCCGATTGGTGGGTCCTGCCGGCTGCCGGCCCATTGGCCGACAGGCCGGCCCCACCGCTTGGGGGGTCTTGTTGGGGGCTGGTTACTGTCGCCTCGCCTCTAATCACGAGGTCTTTGTCGAGGTAAGCATGGCTATAGTGTCGCCGCCTTGCGGGCGCTCACTGTAGCCTTACCCCGTCTTGTCTGCTTAATGGTGCGCGCGCCCCGGGGAGGGGAGCAAGCCGGCTGCAGGAAGCCGGCCTGGCCTTAGGCCGGCTAGGGGAGGCCAGGCCGCCTTCGGATGTCTCTCTGAGTGAAGGGGCCCGCCGCATCTGGGCCGTATACCGGCAGCCCGTCGTGGATGGCGTCATGATTCGCATGGCAAGAGTTCTTCGCCGGACAGGAGATGTCCGCCCTGTACGGCATACTGTAGCCATGCTCCGTCTCGTCACTGTAGCCACGCCCCGTCTCGTCACTGTTATGGGGGGTTCACTATAGGGTGCGGCCCATGGCCGCCTGCCATGGGCCGGCTTTCTTGCAGCCCGTCCTTCATGGGCGAGCTTTCTTAGAGCCGGTCCTTCATGGGCCGGCTTTCTGGGAGCCTGCCCTTCATGGGCCGGCTTTCTTGGAGTCGGCCCTGTTGTGGCGTCCCCAAAGATTGTTTACGGCCGGGCCGCCTTCCGCTAGTCGGCCTAGGTGATAGCCAGCCGGACGAAGGCGGCCCTGTGTCTTGGGCGCTTCAAGGCTCCGTCGGCCCATTGTTTTTTCTGAGGGCCAAAGGGAGCCGGTTAGGCTACCCGTGGTCATTTACTCCGACAGGCACCCACCCCAATGGCATCACCATCATCGACTCAGCAGATGATCCTGAGGAGTACATGGGTCCACAAGAGAGGTCGCACTCTTTTGTTTCTGCCTATGTTATGCATTGCTTAAACTTACCTGCTACTTTATCGTCCTGTTCAGCTCTTGGACTCCCAACTCAGGTCCAAATTAATGTTCAAACTTGAGTTCTAAATTAGTTGTGGGGCACATATTGTGGCAGCAATGAATAGTATGTCTGTCTAATATCTGGTTCACCTAGGGTATGCCTATGTTGTTCATCTTGGGTGGGAAACAAATAGTAAAGCAATCATCATGTGTCTTTTTATTAATTTAAAGCAATCATCAGCCTGCTATCATTATTTTTGGATCCATCCACTGGTTGTTACCATCACTCTAAATTTCTGCATGCTCTTCTTACATAATCTCACCATATTTTTTCGTATGCATGTCAGATATTGTACACAGTCATGCTGAACATGTAGAGAAAAACAGAAGAGTTTTGCGCAGCAATACAATGTCATGCAGACATTGCTCCATGGTGGGTTCAATGGCAAACCCTCCCCACCCCTCTCCAGATTGAAATCCAGACGAAGATATCTGTTCTGAGGCGGATTCAGACGCCGCTGACCACTCCTATTTACCCCCCAAGGTGTTTGCTCTACCTTGGCATGATGATGTTAGTCATATCATGCATATGTTGCCTTGCAGTGCCTACTTTTGACATCATATATGTCATCTGCTTAGTTTAGACATGTTCTGTAATGCCACCTATTTAGTTTCTATATCATATATGGGAATTATGCAGTCTCATGTCTTTTAGCCAGCCATAATATATGTGAAATGTGCAATGCCATCCAGTTTAACCAGGCATCATATATTTGAATGATATCTTGCCCATCCTTTTCTTCATTACATTTCCATTTGTCGACAATGTTTGTACATTAAACTACTCTTCCTGTGAATCAGCCATTTGGGTGGGAGATGGAAAAATCTGGAGTGAAAACAAGGCCTTCAGAGCAAACAGTGCTACCTGTCGAAGCAGATCTCTTGTTGGGTCCTGATAGCTCCTCAGAGATGGATTCAGAGACAGATGACCAGTCCTATTCCCCTACTGAGGTGTATGCTCTAACTTGGCACGGTTATACTGCTCATATCATGCATACGGTGTCTTGCATTGCATAGTTTAGACATCATATACACAATATTCAACACCATGTCTTAGTTCAGACATAATATCGAATGCCCTCTGTTTAGCATATAAATCACATACGTGAATTAAATGATGCAATCCTGATTACTTAGATAACATGTAGGTGAATTATGTCATGCGATCCTGTTTAGTTATTCATCATATCTTTGAATTATGTTATGCTATGCTATCAGGTTTAGATATACATCATATATGTGAAATTATGTCATGCTATCCGTTTTAGTTAAACAATATACATGTCAACTATTTCATGCCCTCTTTTTTCCACACTATCTATTGCATGTGTCTCTCATACAATGTCTGTACATTCAACTGTGTTTCCTGTTTATCAGCCATTTGAATTGGAGCGGGTGATGCCAGTATCTAGCGGAATAAAAACACGGTCTTCAAATAAAACAGTGATACCTCTTGGTGGAGATAGCACCCAGGTTGTACATGCACAAGAACCAGCCCTACCACACATAACCCAAACTCTCACAGATTGTACCCCTACTGTGATGGACAAAAAACCACCTTCACCCAATCTAACCCCAACCCCAGCCGATAGTAACCCAGTTCCTGTTGACACAGCACCATCTCCACCACAGAGCTCCCAAACAAGAGCAGTTAGTAAGGCAGCTCCAGTGCCCAAAGGGCCAGTACTATCACGGCGAACCCCAACTCCACCAGTTAGTATGCCTATTCCTGTGGAGGAAGCACAACCAGCCAGTTGTAGTTTAGCATCTATCGCATTTGATGTTGTTAAATTGTATGTGCGTATCTTCCCATCTTGGAAATATTATACTAAAGATGAAGGAAAATGCCAGTTGCAAGTGTTTGTCCAGGAGTTATGTGTAGGTAATGTTATTCATGGCAATTAATTTTCTTCGTCCCATACATCCTACCTCCATGATGGTTATAATACATCAAATTTTCCCATTTTTCTCTATAGAGAAGGACCAATTTGGAAACTCAGGATGAGGTAACCTATGCTAATACCTCTGCTATCTTCAAGAATGCTTGGTGGCAGTATCAGAATTACCTGAAGAAAACGTACTTCACCGGCAAAGAAACTCATCAAATTCCCTTACGTTCTTATGAGACACATTTACTGGACGATGACTGGGAACGCCTTGTTTTGTACTGGTCCCAAACCAAGAATGTGGTAAGGTCAGTTAGCTCATTTTCTATTTTTAATTATTATATTCTTGTGTCTTATTGTACTATGTTCTTGTAGACAAGTGCCTAAACCTGAAGAACAACTGTTCTAATTTAAGATTCCATTTCTATCATAGTTCAAAAAAGCGCTAGGCGTTAATTGTGCGTTTTGCCACGGCCTTGCACTTTACTGACCAAATCGCATGCTTATGCACAGTTATGCATAGATTAAGCGTAGTTATGCACAATGTGTTTTGCCAACGCCTAGAGCCTAGGTGCGCTTAAGCGCTCGCTTAGGCGCGCCTTTTTTAACTATGATTGCTTTGCTCTTGTATCACTGTATTTACTGATACAAACTTATTTTTAAATTGAAGGATCCAATTGAAACTCCAATTGGACAGCAGGTATGTGCACGCATGTTTCTTTAACAGGTTTGCTCTTATAAATAGCTCTTTTGATTTCAAATTCAATTGTGTATACAGTTGACTTTCATATCATGCACATTACTAGCATCACAACAGAGCCAATAGTGTTGTTGTACATGTAGACCTGTGGTACCCATCTCAAATCTTGTTGTGCCATGTAGTTTCCAACGCTTTGTATTCTTTCACTACTGCTCTATCTTGAACTAATATGATTTGAACCGTGTCTCTATTTTGATTTGGCAAGACAAGGCAGTGACCATAGGACATAGATATATGTTTGTTTGATGCTTTTATTATGTACTAGTACTTGGCAATAGAAGACTTGGTAGTTTAATCCTGTCCACCTTACTAATGAACTAGTTCACCGAAATGAGTTTCATATACTAGTACATGCTAAACTTGTTATGTGTCTGCTTGTTTCTTCTTTTAGAATGCTGACAGAATATTGGGGAAGAGTGCCTTATTAAGCAATGGTAAAGGAAGTAATGCAGATAAGGTTCAGGATAGCGACACATCCTTGTTGGTCTCCAACAAAGCTGATAAAACAGCTAAGGAAGACTATCTTGAAGACAGCGAGACAACCCCAAAATCCTGTCTTGGTTTAGTGTTCGAGTTACTGGACACTACCGCTTGCACTAGCTATTCAAACTCAATGTCTGAATCAGTTCGGTTTCTTGAGTATCAACTACAAGCTGAAAGACATCGATCAGCTGTGCTGCGACAAGAAGCGGAAGGACTGTGGAAGTCCCTGGAGCATTCAGAAGCTTACTTTCTGGTGCAACAGCAAGCGTTGGAGGATTTTAGCACCAAACAGGACAAAGCTAATCAGCTTGCTAAGCTTATTGCCAGCATGGTGGATACCCAGGACAACGTTTCTTGAGCTCTTCTGAAGTTGTTTTAGTTATCCTCTTGTTTTGCTGCCGCGTTTATTTGCACTGGTGGCCAATTTTGACAGCCAGTGTATGTAATATGCTGCTTTGTTCCCACTATTTGCACTAGTGCGAACTTTGATGCCCAGTGGATATAATATGTTTAATAGCGGTAATAGGCTAGCCTTAATTGCTTGCTTATTTATTTCCTTATTGTCTTGTTTAGTTGTTTTCTTGTAGTCACTGCAGTTCTTTTTCTGTGTTTTTCTAGTGGCCACAATAGCCTATTTTTGGTAACTAGGCCAAAATAATCATGGCAACACATGGACTGTTGTAACCATGGGCCTCCTGCAGGCCGTATGATCCATGGACCTTCGTTCGGCCGTATGACCATCGGCCTTCTATACGGGCCGTAGGATCCATCAGCCTTCTATACGGGCCTTAGGGATCAATGGGCCTTCTACGGGCCGTAGGGTCCATGGGCCTTCTATGGCTCATACGTTCCATGGGCCTTCTACGGGCCGTACTATCCATGGGCCTCATACGGGCCGTAGGATCCAAGGGCCTTCTACGGGGCGTATCATCATTTCGCCAATCATGGGTCGTACTATTCATGGACCATAACGGGCCATTAATAGGCCGTATTTGATAACTCTATGAAAATAGCCCAACGGTTTTTTTTTACATGAAAACGGCCCAACGTATTAACGGTCCGCAAACGGGCCGACTGTAACGGCGGGCTGAATTTGGCCCACAAGCAGAAAATGACAGTAACGGGCCGTATGTAACCGAATGCTGCAAGTGAGCCAAAGAATCAATGGGCCCTGAGAAGGCCGAAAGATAACTTGGGCTGGAAACGGCCCAATGGAATAACGTGCCGTTAATGGGTATAAAGTGATACACTGTTCATTACGGCCCAGTTTCACCATGGGCCGTTAATGGGCCAAGAGTTACAAAGGTCCTCATATGGGCCGAAAAAAGTCATGGGCCACACATGGGCCGGAATTTAAAATGGGCTGAATCATATTGGACAGCCCAGATGACGCTACTGGGCCTAATTCGGATAGGACGTAACGGGCCCTGGGTTAGCAGGCTATAAATGGGCTATATGCGAACATGCCGTTAACAGGCTTTCCGTGGGCTGGCCCTCCACCTTTTGACCAAGTCAAACGGGTCGGCCTTTTCACAGGAATGGGCCTCTGTTGGGCCGTGCCACGTGTCGCCGTATCATAGGCGCCTTCGGTCCAATGAGCGGATGACATCTGACCCAACGGTGAGCCGACACGTGTTCCCTCCAGCCAATGATGATTTTACACGTGCAAAATCCCCATTGGTCGGGGCTGTTAATGGGTTATCGGATCCAAAACCCGACCCGATAGCTTAACGTCGTTCCGTTACGGTGGATGCCACGTGTCGGTCACCCTTGACGAAAGCACATCTGTGACGCGCGATTTATCGTCATGGAAGTGGACACTTCCGTGATGATAATTTTGGTAATGTCATGGAACACTTCTACGACAACACAGGTATGACTATCTTGATTCTGTCATAAATTTGTCATGGATGTACACGCATGACGAAAAATGCGACCTACTGTGACAAACATGTATCATCACGGAAGTGTATTTTTTTGTAGTGTACGTGAGTTAATATATCAGGCAATGCACTGGTACAAAGGGATTATCCTTTTACTCTGCATATATAACTTGTCTGAAGTCTAACTAAGCAAAATGTTTGACCAAATCCTTTCTTAAGAAATACAACAGGACAGATGTACGGCATGAAAATTTATTGCATGATGCAGGTTATGATATTGTTTCGAATCCTAGATCTTAAATTTCAGAAAATCCAAAAGTGAGCATAAATTCTTGAAACTGAGCATGGTGACGTGATATGGCACAAATATTACTTCGTAAGTGTTTTATTCAATTTGAGACAAGCTGCTTATAACAAGTTGCACAAATGAAGAGCCAAGGTATTTTGGAACAAAGACCTGTCACGTTAAGGCGAATGCTTTCACTATTGAAATCGAGGGCGTTTACGTGCCGCCACGAGTCCCCGCTTCTCATCGGCAGGTGCCGTCCGAGCAAGCGTGTGAGTCGATGGGAGGCATGCGAGCAGACCGCTATGCAGGCTCATCGGGGGGCGAGCCCTTTGACCAGGCTCCGCCGCCCACCTTCGTCCCAACTGCTCCCACTTTTAATGTTGCCGGCGCCGCAGTTTAAAATCAACCCCGCACTACCCGATATAGCTACAATCTTCTCTCTTCCACTCCGATTCTCGTGTCGTCTACCTCCAACTAGCCTGACCTAAACGTACGACATGCCGCATCACGATGGTCTGCCCTTAGTCTTGCAGTTTCCTGAGGAAGACACCCAGCCGGAGTCTCAAGAACATAAGGTGCTTTAGGACGAGCTTGAACTAGCCTTGCGGGAAGACGCCGTGCCTGTCCCCACTCCCGTTCCGGCTCCCGTTGCCCCGACTGCGCCAGCACCCATACCCGTGGCATTGATGGGCTGGGAGCCGCACATTGTCGCCGAGCTTGATCCCACGGGGTTCCACGAGGTCCCCGCCGACTTTCATGCGCCCGTGCACCTGCCAGCGCATGCGCCTGCACATGCACTGACACGCAAACCTGTGCCGGTGCCCATGCACACGAATGTCTCCGCTGCACCACTGACAGCGCCTGTCCCCGCACGGGTGCCAGTGCCCCCCTCAGCGGCATGGATGGCCGCCGTCGACCGCTTCCTTGCACCAACGCCAGTCGCCTCCTCCCACCAGTTGACTCGCTCCGAAGTCTAGAACATTTTGGCCTTCCTTGAAGCTAGGCCAACGTCCTGGAGTACACCAACAATGGCGCAAGATGCCATCGTCGCGGTTGGTCAGTGGCCCGACGACACACAGAGCATGGCAGAGGAGCCGCTTCCGACCACAAGACGCCCCCGCCGCCGCCGTGTAATCTAAATTTGCCATGAAAAATGTTCGGATTGCCATGCTTAAAATCCAAACGTTTATCATTTCCGTTTATTTTATATCGATCGTCATATAATTTAAAGTCGGAATCAGACTGAACAAAATCTATGGTTTGATCGATTGAATGTTCTGCTAGAGCCGTATCAAATTAAATATAAAACGTCATCAAGCCACATGTATTCCTTGTCATCCAATGACCTAGACTGCTTCAATGTCGAGCTCTCAAGACGTTTAGCGTGCAGTTAATTTCATGCCAAAAATAGTGCTAATCACATAATAACACGCAAATAATATCCTACTTAATATCCGCATGCACTTAATATACTTCCAAATTAACGTGCATTGCACATACACACTGACTAGTGCTGCTAGTACATGAAACTGGTGCCGTGACTTGTGAACGCGTCCAAATATGGTCAACGGCAACATCGCCCGCGAGTTCTTCGTGTTTGCACATGTGTCTAAACGCAGAAGGGGAGGAGAGAGGGAGAGCACACATGGAACCCACCAGTAAGTGAAGGCGAATAGTATTAAAAATAATATTACATGTTATCCATTAAATAGGTTGTGGTAATATAAAAACATTATGTGAACAAAGGGGGGTACAACAAACATTGTTGTTCTATGTATGTTGCCTATTGACATGCGGCTTGAAGGCCCGGTCGCATGTTTGATCCTCGTCCTTTATTTTTTAATTTGTATATGGGTCCAAATTTGTTTCATGACATGTGGGCCCCTCGGTGTGTAGTTTGTAGCACTTTAATTTGTTGGTCGAAATTTGTTCCATTCCAAGTGGACCATCGGTGTGTAGTTTTGTAGCTTATTTATAATAATTAAAGAGAACAACAGAGTTTTTGCAATAATACCATGGTGCCACATTGAAGGCAAGAAAGGACGTGCGAGAGAGCGATGACCGAGCCAGAGGAAAATCAACTAGGGGAGTTGCGGGGTTGCAACGGTGTTTGGAGTAGTTGTGGGCCGAATGCTCTGAAAATATAATCTAAACCCACCGGAATAAATGCCTACACAAATTAATCGAAGGTTGGGGTGCCCCTCACAATGTAAATAGCTCCGGCTTTGCGAGCGATGGAGAGGTAGCTTCAATGCGTGGAAGATACGGTGTGAGAAAGCGAGGTCAATCGAGAGAAATATAGATAGAGAGACAAAGTGAGTGTGGTCCGACATTCATTGAACAGATATATACACTAAAAAAAGACACATCCGTGACATTTTGGGCCGAACACAATTTTTTTCTATCATACATATGACACTTCTATGACGATAATTGTGACAAAACCCGGTATCATCATACATGTGGTGGGATCCTACTTCTATGACAAAAAATCATGACAGAAAATGGGCTTTTCATCCTGGGCGGGCCAGAGACGCAGCTGCATGACATTCTTTGGGCTGTCCATGACAGAAAAAACCATGATAGAAGCGAGGGGGAGGAAAATTTTGGGGAGTTCCCGGTTACGGTGGGAGGTCGGGGGCCGAGCGATGCACGTCTCTCTCATACACGTACGCGCGTGTGTGCGAGGCGTTGGCTCTAACTGAACCCGAGCGAGGCGTTGGGCTCTAACTGAACCCGAGCGATTGCACTGCAGGCTACGCATTACTGAACCCGAGCGATCGATCGATGGCTATTAACTGAACCCGATCGAGCGATTCCTTCGCTACTGCTGCTAACTGAAACAGATCGATTGGATGAACAGTGAGCGTTGTGGGGGGGTTTGGATGAACAGTGAGCGGTGGAGTTGCCTCTGGATGAACAGGACCCCGTGGTGTGGTGGAGGGCTGGATGAACAGTAGACGGTGGAGGGGTGCCCGTGGAGGGGTGGTTGAACAGGACCCCATGGTGTGAAGGGCTGGATGAACAGTAGACTATGGAGGGGTGCCCGTGGAGGGGTGGATGACCAGGACCCCGTGGCGTGGAGGGCTGGATGAACAGTAGACGGTGGAGGGGTGACGTGGAAGGGTGGTTGAATAGTAGACGGTGGAGTAGCGCACGGTGGAGGCTAGATGAACAGGAGCCTGTGGAGGCTGGAGGAGGTCGACGGTAGCCCGTGGAGGTTGGAGGAGGTCGATGGTGCAGATGAACAGTATCCCATGGAGTCCCATTTTGCGGTACGCCACACCCCTCCCGATCAACAGGACCCCCGTTTCGACCGTAGCGCTCCAACACAAGTCCGTTTCCTCCGTTTTGCGATACGCCACACCCCTCCCGATCAACAGGACCCCCGTTTCGACCGTAGGAGGACGTTTCCTCCGTTTTGCTGTACGCCAGACCCCTCCTGATGAACACGATCCCGTTTTGAACGTGGCCGGTCGAACAGAAGGCCGTTTCCTCCGTTCTGCGGTACGCCAGGCCTCGTTTACATTGCCTGTTCCGTCCAAGCCCTCCCGACGAACACGACCACGCATTCCGTTCCGACCCAGCTGGTTGGCTCCCCATGAACACGACGACGACGCTGTTTCTCCATTCCGACCCAGCCAAGTACACGAGCCCTGGCCGTACGTATGTGAATATGCGTTCGAGACCCCGCCCGTATGTACACATACGTGGCCGTATTTTCTTTCTTGCGCACTGGCCGCTGTACGTACGTGTCCATGCTACATGCGCGCCTCTACTATGACACGTGCGCACCTCTACATCGACCAATATATATGTACGTACACGTCCGCGACCAGAATGACAACGCTACATACGCTTCGTCCAGATGGGTCCCGACTGTCAGGCACTTCCTTGCGTGCGAAGATGTAGCTGGTGGGTCCCAGCAGTCAGGGGAAAACGTTTTTTTCACGTAATACGGTGGCCCGTCTGGTGGGTCCCCGCTGTCAAGTGGAGGAATAATTATTTTGCATGTAATAAGGAGGCACTTCCTTGCTGCGGCCGTGGACCCAGCTGTCAGGATCTCCATGTACAGTCCACGTCCGATGGAAGTCGTTCCTGGACCACCTTAACCACGTCGCGCCAAGAGCACCAGGGCGGTGGACGACGGCGAGGCCTAGGAAGGGGACGATGTGGAGCCGGGGAAGACGTGGCAGTGGATGCCCACGCGTAGAGGAGTACGAGGGTTCACTGCGGTGTGAGGTTGTCGTCGCCGTAGAATAACAGGGGGTGTGGGTGAGTAAAGGGATGGCCTGGCCAGCGGTGGGAGTAGTAGGCAGCGGTGAGGCCTCCGCCGCATCGCAGCCGGCCAGGGAGGCAGGAGCACGAGGCACGACCGGCGCTAGTTTGGGCGGCTGGAGCAAGAAGACCAGAGGTTGAAGAAGCACTACGGCCGTTGGATGGACATCGTACGGTCTCTTGAGCTAGAATCGTGCATCTTGACTAAGTTGACAAAGCCCTCCACCCTCGTCAACTTAGTAGGCCCACAAGTCAGCCTACCACTATACTGGGTCCCAGCTAACAGGGGGAGTATTCATTTTTTTGTGCGTAATAAGGAGGCACTTCCTTGCGTGCGAAGATATAGGTGGTGGGTCTGAGCTGTCAATGGCGGTAATGTTATTTTTGCGAAATACAGAGGCCCTCTCAGTGGGTCCCTGATGTTAGGTGGAGGAATCATTACTTTGCGTGTAATATGAAGGCATTTCCTTGCGTGCGGCCATGGACCCAGCTGTCGGCCTCTCCACGTACAGTCCACTTCAGATGCATGTTGGTCATTGACTAGGCCGCGCCGAGAGCACCAGGGCGGTGAATGACGGCGAGGCCTAGGAAGGGAACGACACAGAGGCAGGCAAGACTCGGCAGTTGTTTCCCACGCGGAGGGGAGTACGACTGTACGAGGGTTTACTGGTTCATCTGTCGTCGCTGGAGAATAACAGAAGGTGTGGGTGAGTAGAGGGATGGCTAGGCCAGCGACGGGAGTACGGTGGGGCGGTGAGGACTGCGCGGTAGCACAGCCGGCCACGAGGAGGAGGGAGCAGGCAGTCCCGCTAGCACTTGTTTGAGCGGCTGGAGCAGGAAGAGCAGAGATTGAAGAAGCACGACAGTCGTTCGATGGACATCCAACAGTCACTGCTTGTGCGTCAACCTTTTCTTAGGAAAGCCTCAAATCTGTGGAAAACAGCATACAACCCATCTGCCATTATTTCTAATAATTTACAGCCCATTTGCTAATTCTCAATGTTTTTTTTGGAGCACATATTCTTTTTGTTAGCATTACAGCCCATATTGTGGCCACGGTTAAAAAAATTTACGAAATTTTGCATATTTCGGTGCGGTCCGAACTGTTTTTAATCCCGAAATTTCGACTCACATTCAAACTGATTTTAAAAATAAATGTATATCAATGTAAAATCCAACAAATTCTCCACGCATAAAAATTAATGTAATTTAAAATCTTGAAATGAAAAAAAGATATTTGAAACTAATTGCCGGTTTGATGTGTTTTAAAAATTTACAGCCCATTTCTCATTACTGATAGGCCATTTTCTCGGCCAGCCGAATGAAGCTCTCCTCGTCTTAAAAGATTTGCATCCCAACAGGCCTAACAAAGCGACTTACTTGGCAAATCACAAAAAAACTAGGCTGTGGCCGTGGACCCAGCTGTCAGCCTCTCCACGTAGAGTACTCTTCCGATGGAAGTTGGTCGTTGACCACATTGACCACGTCGCGCCGAGAGCACCAAGGCGGTGGACGACGGCGAGACCTAGGAAGGGGACGACGCGGAGCCGGGGAAGACGCGGCAGTGGATGCCCATGCGGAGAGGAGTATGAGGGTTCACTGGTTCGGCTGCGGCGTGAGGTTGCCGTCGCCGCAGAATGACAGGGGGTGTGGGTGAGTAGAGGGATACCCTGGGCCAGCGATGGGAGTAGTAGGGGGCGGTGAGGCCTCTGCGGCATCACAGCCGGCCACGAGAGGCAGGAGCATGCGGCACGACCGCGGCTGCTTTGGGCGGCTGGAGCAAGAAAACCAGAGGTTGAAGAAGCACTATGGCCGTTGGATGGACATCGTATAGTCACTAGAGCTAGAATCGTTCATATTGACTAAATTGATAAAGCCCTCTGTCCTCGTCAACTTAGTAGGCCCACAAGTCAGCCAACCACTATGGTGGGTCCCAACTAGCAGGGGGTATTCATTTTTTGGTGTGTAATAAGGAGTCACTTCCTTGCGTGCGCAGATATAGCTGGTGGGTCCGACCTGTCAGCGGGGATAACGTTTTTTCGCGAAATACAGAAGCCCTTCCCACGTACAATGCATGTACAGTGCGTAATAAGGAGGAACTTTCCTTGCGTGCGACCATGGACCTCGTGGGTCCTAGCCGTCAGGCTCTCCACGTACAGTCCTCTTCCGATGACTCTCGTATGTTGACCACGCTGCGCCGAGCGCACCGAGGTGGTGGACGACGGCGAGGCCCTAGACTGGAACGACCCGGAGATGGGGAAGACGCGGCAGTGGAGTCGCAGACGGAGAGAAGTGGGAAACTTGACTGGTTCGGGTGCCGGTGGGCCTACACTCGACAGAGAATAACAGGAGGTGCGGAGTGGAGGGATGTCCTGGTCGTCGGCGGGGTAGTGTTTCGCTGAGGAGCGCAAAACAACACCGCTGGACGCCGAAAGCTGGAGCAGGCAGTTCCGGCAGCGTTGGGGGAAGAAGATGAGAGATTTAAGAAGAATGCCGACCGTTGGATGTAAATCCAACACCTTCTTAGGCTTCGACCTACTGGCCCACATGTCAGCCAGTCTATTTGTTTTTTTAGTCCATTTGGTGGGCTGGGTGAAACAATGATGTATCATCTATGCAGCCCGTTTAAATCCCATTTGCATTTTTCTCAAAATCCGCGGACTTGCTGGGCTGGGTGAAAATATCATGTTGGGCTAGACGGAGAAATGTTATAAAAACATAAACACATGATTGCACATTAGTAAAATCTTTGCAAGCTTATGTACGCAATCACTAGGAGTTAACTTGCCAAGTTATATATAAACAATTATTATTATTATTTTGTAAGAACTTTCAACTTACAAAATAAAATATCATTTTGATTTGATGAGTTAATAGTACGTGGGGTATTATTATTTTTTAGGCTAGACGTGGGACAGTTGAGTTGGTTCTAGGGGAAAGTACTAGGAGAAAACTCAGTTTACATCGAAAAAGAAAGTGGGAGAAAATTCAGAGCCTGCTGGGTCCACCTAAGGAGGGGAATATGTTGGGAGGAAGGAGATTCAAAGCACGGCAGCCGAGTGAACTAGTTCTTTTTACGGACAAGTGAACTAGTTTACATACATAAGCAAATAGCCACTAAAAAAAGAAATCAGGTTAATGGGTTCTTAAAAGAAATATTTTGGACAAAACAGATAATTACGACACATAGGCTAATGCATGAAACACTCAGATGATAAATGTGCTTATAAACAGGTAAAGTACAACATCTAGACCTTCCTGGCACGCTTGATCATGATGTTGCGGCTGTCCATGAACTCGTCGGTTATGGGAAGCAGACACGCCCTCATGTCCAAGATCTGCCTGTACATGTCGTAGCATGTGTATGCGTCCTTGGCCGCGTAGGTTATGTAGGCTAGATTCAGAGGTACCTCCCACGTGTTCATGTCGTCTTCTTTCAAGTTGGCGTATCAGGGGTCGATGATGGTCTCAGCAAGGTCAACCACGGAGTCCTTCTCCTGCCCGTTGCTGATGATCTTATATTGCTTCTGGATGTCGACAAGGTTGTTGCACCAGATGGCCGAATCGTCGCGTTCTTCCTTCTCTCCACCGTAGCGAAGGTGCATTCGGCGCTGCTGATGAAACGGGCGAATGCTCCAGAACCTGGTGCAGCCATAGGACTGAGGCGAGGCAGAGCTCCACCGAGTCCGTATCGTTGGTGTACATCACATTCAACTTGGGGAAGCCATATGACAGAATGGCGAACTCAAAGGGGAACTCCTTGCTGAAGTCCATATCCAGCAGGCTCACCCCTCGGATCGCCATTGGAGTCTCTTCAAGTGAACGAGTGTGTAGGCGGCGGAAGCAGTTCGTTTTTCAGCTCTTGGGGAACTGGATTCAACAGTAAGGTAAGTGTGTACAGGTGATAGCAGTTACTACCCCTCCCTCGTCCACTGCACGCCTGGCAGAAGATGGACCCTCGGCGCATTGAAACGCCTCCATTAAGAAACCTACTCCGGCCACACGTTGGTTCACGAGCGGGTATGTATTGGTACTGTAATAACAGGAGTTACTGGTCACTTTACTTAAATTTAATTAGCTTTAATAGAAATTTATACTTAAAACAATCAATGCATTCGCTCGTTCTATCAGTGCCACAGGATCAACATGCACAACAATTAGAATTATTATTCTCAGGAAGCACACGATCAGCACATTTGTTGCACTTTCACAAAGATAATACTAGCCAAGTTTGAACTGTTTGTTATGGTTGTTGTCCTCTGCATCATCATGCCGTGTTTCCCAGCTTGCAAGATTCAGAACCAACAAATAAGATCCAAATAATAAATACAACAAACATGCCTACACATCTCATTGATTCCCAGCCTGCAAGATTCAGAACCAATAAATAAGATCCAAGTAATAAGTACAACAAAGATGCCTACACATCTCATTGATTCCCAGCTTGCAAGATTCAGAATGAACAAATAAGTTTCAAATAATAAGTACAACAAAGATGCCTACACATCTCATTGATTCCCAGCTTGCAGGATTCAGAACCAACCCATTAGAGCCTTTTGATAAAGTGAATATCGGGATTAAATCCATCTTGGCTAGCCATATGTCATACAATCAAAGAACTTGGCGAATGCTCTTGACCGTCACAACATTTGTAGTTGAGTATTCTTGTTTGCACAACATGTTTACATAGCAAAAACAAGAAGACAAGAGAGCATGATTTCGCTTTAATAGCGGCCTCCTTGAACTCAACCTCCAGCTCTACTTGGATGAGGTCTGCCTGGAGTTCCATGATTCAATTCATGCGCCTTTTTCTGCAGTTCACCTGAAATGAAGCAAAGATTGCATCATTCAGCTAGCAAGAAGTACTTTCTCTTGTGAGCTGGCAGGTTCTTCTTTAGTAGTTGCACTAAAATTGAGGAACATTAAGGTTGGCTCTCCGGCTCATGTAAGGTGCAACTATAATTTTCTTATCCTTTTGTGCAGTTCCACTAAAATAAAGTACCATTATGGTGACAGTGACGGCACCATCTTGCAAAGGCTAATAAAATGTTTCACGAGATTACCGGCAGAACTTGACGGAGATTTTGGAAACTCCAATCACCATTTTGTGCAGTTCCACCAAAATTGAGAGATGTTTCCCACGTGACATTTTAGTTGAACTGCACAAGACACTCATTCCAAAAAAAGTGTTTTGTGAAGTTCACCAAAAGGTCACAATGGCAACAAAGTGAAATGGATATCCCTATCTGCACAAAAAGATAGAAAGTAAACAGTTGCTGGTCAATAAGAATATACGAAACATATACAAAATGAAAAGAAAAAGCATCTAAATTATGTTCATGGAAATCATGCAAGGACAATAGAAATTTTAAAACTTCAGCAATGCTTCATGTTACCAGAAGCATTACGATCAACAATGAGATTCCTCAAATATGGGATTACTTTAATGGTGGCATTGCTTGTTTACGATACACAGTAAATCAACAGCAGCTAAAGAGTTGGTTTAAGGGCATGGGACCATGGGGACACCAGGACACTCTGCAGCGTAAAGGAGCAACTTACTTATCATACCGGGGAAAACCGCAGGAGTGCCATTTGTAACACAGTTTAATTGCATCTTATCACTGGAGGCATTAGATTAACAATAACACTGGTTAGACATGTCCCTAAGGTAACAGTGTGATCGCTTCATTTTACATGCGCCCTTACATTAACAACAGCAAAAGGTTGGTATAAGGACATGCGACAGTGGACGCATCAGCACAATGTACCTACAAGGAGGCATAAAGTGGTGATGCCGAGTTTGTTCATGCTATGTGAGGGCAGCAAATCTAATCCTAGAGACCTTGTACTATGTGAGGGCAGCAAATCTAATCCTGGAGACCTTTTACTATGTGAGGGCAGCAAATCTAATCCTGGAGACCTTTTACTATGTGAGGGCAGCAAATCTAATCCTGGAGACCTTTTACTATGTGAGGGCAGCAAATCTAATCCTGGGACCTTTTACTATGTGAGGGCAGCAAATCTAATCCTGAGACCTTTTACTATGTGAGGGAAGCAAATCTAATCCTGGAGACCTTTTACTATGTGATGGCAGCAAATCTAATCCTGGACATACTGTGTTGACTTGTCCACCAGCCGCCACTTTCTATCCTTTTTTCAACAAATAATTGATCTATTCCTTTTCCAGTTTGTACTGCATTTTCCCATTATTTCCGTTTTCAACCAAGAGACCTGTAACGCCCCGGATTCGATGCGCCAGGTGTCTGCCAGTTATTCGTCGTCGTTGCCATGTCATTTGCTTGCATGTTGCATTTTGCCATGTCATCATCTGCATTTCATATCATGTCATCATGTGCATTTCATTCTGCATACGTGTTCGTCTCATGCATCCGAGCATTTTCCCCGTTGTTCGTTTTGCAATCCGGCACTCCTATGCCCTCCGGCGTCCCCCCTTTTGTCTCTCGTTGTGAGCGGGTGTTAAACGTTCTCGGAATGGACCGAGGCTTGCCAAGTGGCCTTGGTATAGCACTGGTAGACCGCCGGTCAAGTTTCGTGCCATTTGGAGGTCGTTTGATACTCCAACGGTTAACCGGGTAACCGTAAAAGCCTCTCTCTCTTTGCAGCCCAACACCCTTCCAAAGTGGCCCAAAACACATCTAACTCCCCTCCATGCTCTCGGTCGTTCGATCACGATCGTGTGGGCGAAAACCGCTCCTCATTTGGACTCTCCAAGCTCCCTCTACCTATATATATGTGACCCCCCCCCCCCGAAATTCCGCAGACGAAACCCT
>NC_041391.1:652033116-652036098 GCF_002162155.2 Triticum dicoccoides | reverse complement strand
CAGCCTCCACCTCACCCCGGCGAATCACGCGACGCCACGTCACCCACGCCGCCGCCGCGGGAGCCCGCGCCGCGCCTCCCCGTCCTTGCCCGGTGCCGGATCCGGCCGGGGCCACCCGGATCCATCGTCCCCGGTCTTCTCCGGTGCCCTCTTCTCCCTCCCCGGCCGCCTCTACCGCAACTCCGGCGAGATCTCCGGCCAGATCCCTCGCCGCATCAAAAACCGTGCATATCGAAGGTTGACCCCGAATCCACTAAGTCCTGTAATTTTGACATTTTCATGCCATGTTCGTCATGCTATATCTCCGCATCCGTAGCTCCGTTTCGTGCGTGTAATATGTCAAATTGTTTGTCTCAACGAGTACATCATTTCATTCCACTGCATCATATTCATTTGAGGTCATCTAGATGCCTGAATCATCATTGTAAGAGTGCTTCATGATGTTATCTACTGTCTGTTAACAGAACGAGCTCTTTTGTCATTTTTGCCATGATTGATGTGTGCATCCTATGAGGTTGATGTCTACATGTGTTTTGATCTATGCCATGTCTTCTTTATAGAGGTGCTTACCATGTATTTTTTTGATCAATGTGGTGACTAGCACTAGCATGCAAACTAGGCTTCGTGATATTGCTGATTCTAGTCCCTGTTCTGATGTTATTTTCATGCCATGTAAACTTGATGCTACAGAGAGATCCATGCATATTTTGAGATACTTCAGTAAGGGTGTTTTGACCATGTGGTTATTGTCTATCCATTCATGTCCTTGGTTGGAATTATTGAGTAGTCTAGCATGTCATTTTCATGCTCTACTTTTGCTTCAAAATGTTGCCTGGCAGATTGTTTACTTGTTATTCAATTTGGCCAAGCTTGCTATAGTTGATCCTTGCATGCTATGAACTTGTTCTTGACTTGGTTTGTTTCACAAACATGTCTTCTTGACGATGCTATGCTTATATTGTCATGCAATGACTTGTGGTGAGTGTATAGAGCTTGTTAAGTAGTGTTCATGATGTTGCTGTTTTGCTAGGATGAATCTGTTATTTCGTGATGCGATATAAACATGTTGCTACTAATCATTCTATGCATAATCTGGAGATGTTCTATAAATATGTTTTGATATACATGTCATCCTCTAACTATACATGCCCCTGGTTGCATTTATAGGTTGCTGTAGATTGTTCATATCTTGCTCCAAAGTTGCTTGAAAATGTTGCTGTCAGCCTGTTAACATTAAGTTCAGTTGTTGCCATGTCTTTTCCTAGTGATCCATGTACCCTATGACCTTGCTATTGCCATGATTAGCTTCACAAATATGTCTTCTTACTGTTGGGTACCTTGCCATGCCATGTATTGCTCTGTAGTGAGTTGCACAAGCTCACCAACATGCCTTCATAATTCTGTTTCTGCCATGTTTGAATCTATATAATAACTTGCTATGTTTACGTGGGTGCCATCATATCTTCTGATCCTTTTTGGCTTATGGTCATTAAGGGACTTTTGATCTATTCATTTAGTAGATTCATGCCGTGCCTTTGTTTGCCATGATAAGTTCCTGTAACATGTTGTTTGATAGCTCTAAACATTGCATCGTGATGTTATTTTCTGCAAAGTCTGAAATTGTTATAACTTGCAACCTTACCATGTGTGTTTGAGCATGTTCTAGTGATTTATAGAGATAGCTCAGTGTTCATGTTTTGTTATGCTTTACCTGTACATCATTCCCATGTATTTTGTTTTCATGTTGAGATGTTGTAGCATGTTGTTTTGATGCTTGCAATATGCCTAGTTGCTGTTTTGGACAGATTGTTGTTATAACTTGTATAGTGTGTGTTGAACAGTTGCTCCGTTTTGAGTGTGCTCTATATGAAACTTGCTTGATTTTGCATGTAGTTTCATATTATCATGTTGCATCCATGTTTTGAGAGTGGTTGCTTGATGTTTGGGTGCATTTTGCATCAATGCCATGTTTAACTTGTTTTGCTCATATCTTCTAGGCCGTAGCTCCAAATTAAATGGACTTTATATGTAACTTGACTAGAATCTCGTGTAGATCATCTTGGTGCATCTTAACTTGATGTATAACTACTTGAACATAAGTTGTATTCAGATCTGGACTAATTTCGAAATATGCATATGAGGACTTACCGGAATTGTTATATGTTGTTCCCGGCCTCATTTAAACTTGCCTTGATGTGTTGTTCTTGTTTGCATCATCTCTTGCCATGAGTAGCCTCATCTAGTTTTGTCATGCATCATGCTTGTTGTGCATCATGTCTTGTTCATGTGTGGTGTGTTTACTATGTTGTGTGCTTCTTCTCGATAGTTCCTGTTTCATTGCGATCGTGAGGATTCGTTCTCTACGCTTGGTTCGTCTTCGTGGCTTCATCTTCTTCATGGACTCGTTCTTCTTCCTTGCGGGATTTCAGGCAAGATGACCGCTACCCTGGATCTCACTACTATCATTGCTATGCCAGTTGCTTCGTTCTATCGCTATGCTGCGCTACCTATTACCTGTTTATCAAGCCTCCCATATTGCCATGAACCTCTAACCTTTGACACCTTTCCTATGAAAACCATTGATTGGATATGTTACCGCTTTTGCTCAGCCCCTCTTATAGCGTTGCTAGTTGCAGGTGAAGTTGAAGATTGCTCCATGGTGGACAGGATTTTGGTTGGGATATCACAATATCTCTTATATTATTAATGCATCTATATACTTGTTAAAGGGTGGAAGACTCGGCCTTTTTCCTAGAATTTTGTTCCACTCTTGCCGCCCTAGTTTCCGTCATACCGGTGTTATGTTCCCAGATTTTGCGTTCCTTACGCGGTCGAGTGATTTATGGGACCCCCTTGACAGTTCGCTTTGAATAAAACTCCTCCAGCAAGGCCCAACCTTGGTTTTACCATTTGCCTCACCACCACCTACCCCTTTCCCTTGGGTCGGCCAACCCGAGGGTCATCTTTATTTTAGCCCCCCCC
>NC_041391.1:652016365-652032697 GCF_002162155.2 Triticum dicoccoides | reverse complement strand
AACTTGAGGGTTGGTTTTACTCGTAGCTAGTCTCATCCGGTGTTGCCCTAAGAACGAGATATGTGCAGCTCCTATCGGGATTTGTCGGTGCATCGGGCGGCTTTGCTGGTCTTGTTTTACGTTTGTCGAAATGTCTTGTAAACTGGGATTCTGAGTTTGATCGGGTCTTCCTGGGAGAAGGTCTATTCCTTCGTTGATCGCGAGATCTTGTCATGGGCTAAGTTGGGACACCCCTGCAGGGTATAATCTTTCGAAAGCCGTGCCTGCGGTTATAGGCAGATGGGAATTTGTTAATGTCCGGTTGTAGATAACTTGACACCAGATCCGAATTAAAACGCATCAACCGCGTGTGTAGCCATGATGGTCTCTTTTCGGCGGAGTCCGGGAAGTGAACACGGTTTTTGGGTTATGTTTGACGTAAGTAGGAGTTCAGGATCACTTCTTGATCATTGCTAGCTTCACGACCGTTCCATTTGCTCTCTTCTCGCTCTTATTTGCGTATGTTAGCCACCATATATGCTTAGTCGCTGCTGCAGCCTCACCACTTTACCCCTTCCTTTCCCTTTAAGCTTTGCTAGTCTTGATACCCAAGGTAATGGGATTGCTGAGTCCTCGTGGATCACAGATTACTACAACAGCAGTTGCAGGTACAGGTTCTGCGATGATCATGATGTGAGAGCGATGCTTTCTTGCATTGGTTCTTCTTCTGCTTCTTCTTTGATCAGGGGATAGGTTCCAGGTCGGCAGCCTGGGCTAGCAGGGTGGATGTCGTGTGAGTTTCTGTTTGTGTTTCATCCGTAGTCGGATGATGCTCTGATGTATTGTGATGTTGTATTCGTGTGGCATTGTATGCCTCTTGTATGTATCCCCATCTATTATGTAATGTTGATGTAATGATATCCACCTTGCAAAAGCATTTCAATATGCGGGTCTATCCTTGGTGGGACCTTCGAGTTCCTTTTGGATAGGGTCGCATATTGGGCGTGACAAGACCAGTTGGGTATCCGGTCTCTACTACTTTCACCATATTATTTCCTCTTTGAATCAAGTCCTAGATTCATGCTACAACTTTCCCCCATTTCTTCGTTGTTTGAACAAAGCCTTAGATTTGAATGCATGAAGTAGCTTTACCTCTAATAATACTAAAAAATTAGGTGGCTTTGGAAGAGCTGATGGGAGTAGAAAAATATGCACATGCAGACACGTGGGAAGTTGGGGCAGTAGAGCAAGGCCACTTTTGAAGAACTTATACCTGAGGGTCGCCGAGATGTCAGAGGGGGTAGGTCGGATCTGCGGACAATACAACAGGGAGGAAGAAGGGTCGGAGGACCTCCCAAGCCGGCGCTGTGTCGGAGAGAATGGCATGGGCAGAGGATCGGGCCCCTCCAGCAGCTGTGGGTTTCCTCCCTCGGCGGCGATGACCGCGTGAACGATGCACCTTTTAGTCCTCTACACACACCGGACGAAGGGATCCGACCGGATCTGTGACCAGCGGTGAGCAGAGAGAAAATGTTGCTACCGCTGTCTTGTTTATATCTGGAGAGGATGAGAGAATGAAGAGAGCAACCCTAGTAAAGCAAGCGCTCAGTCCCCTGTGTCCATATATAGTGGAGTGATTATCTTTTTTCTCTCCACAACAAGCATTTCAATTTGTCTACGTGGCTTTAAAGAAAAGAAGTTCTGTATTTAAGGTGACTACTGTATGACTCCTACTTACTACTACTAGTACTATAGTATTGTTCACTTGTGCTCCCCGCCCCTCCATTCATTGAACAACCCCACGGGTGAATAAACATACAGTAAGTACTGTATTTATATAGAACAAACAAGCTCGAACTATTTTCGCGTAGTTAAAAGTTGAGGCCGGGGCTTTTCCCGGGCAGTATGCGCGACAGTTTTTGGGTAGGCGGTTTGACAGAGAGGCGACGAGGGTGAGCGAGTGGGGCTGTGTGATTTGACGGCACGTTACTGCTGGAAAGACTTGTGATGTGATCACTCATTATAGTCATGAATTACTAGCGCTCCGATCGGGGTGATGCCCCCCTTCCGTTTCGCGCTCTAATCTGGTGCATGACACCTTGACCCGGATGCTGGCTCTCCCACATGTATGAGTAGTAAGAAGGAGCAACGAATGATGCGGTATATACTAGTACTATATTATGTACTACTCAGGTCGGAGGATTGCGAACCACGACAGCCTAGTGAACCAGCAGTGTGAACCACGGTAGCCCAGTGAACCAGCAGTAGAAAACAATGTCGTGATATGGCCATAAAAAACAATGTGCTACGGTCCACACTGTAGCATGTACAGTAACACTCCTCTTTGTTTGGATCCCTGAGTTAGAGCTAGTTTGGGTTGAAATAACCTCA
This sequence comes from Triticum dicoccoides, assembly GCF_002162155.2. Classification (NCBI taxonomy): domain Eukaryota; kingdom Viridiplantae; phylum Streptophyta; class Magnoliopsida; order Poales; family Poaceae; genus Triticum; species Triticum dicoccoides. The sequence continues at coordinate 652,030,327 of NC_041391.1, read as the reverse complement.
AATTATCGAAACAAGAGGGGTTAGTTTGAGCTAGTTTTCTCTAACCTAGCTAAAAAAACTAGCCCGGTGGAGAGGTTCTAATTGGGTTAGTTATCCTCGGGCCCACTAAAAGAGAACTAAAAAAATCTCCCCTGCCCACACCAGATCGCTCCCCCCCCCCTCGCACGACTCCTCTCTATTCCCCATAGGGCCGCCCGCCCAAGCGCCACTCGCCATCTCTCTCCTTCGGCCGCCCTCTCCTTCCGGCCTCCGCTGCCCTACTCCGGCCGCCCTCTCCCTCCGACCTTCGAAGGTCGCCCCGCTCCCCCTTCACCAGTCGTTTTTCTCACTTTGTCGTGCGCGGCAGCGACGCCTCTACCAGGGAGGGCGCGAGAGGGGTGAGTTTGTTCGTTCCTTCTCTGTCTCATGACCATATCATTGATCTTGCTTGCTCTAGCGCTAATTCTGATTTGGAAAAGTAGATCCTGATCAAACTTGGTATAGATTTGTGGTGCACACATGGAATTGTTTGATGCTGCTTGAGGAGGTAATAAATCTTTCTAGAGGCCCAAAGATTCAGGTCACCTTTCTAGGTATTTCAATTTCTGGCTTGCATTATTTCTAGAGGCCCAAAGATTCAGTTGACCTATCTAGGTATTTTAATTTGAGGCTTGCATTATTTCTAGAGGCCCAAAGATTCAGTTCACCTTTCTAGGTATTTCAGTTTCCGGCTTGCATTATTTATAGAGGCCCAAAGATTTAGTTCACCTTTCTAGGTATTTCACTTTCAGGCTTGCATTATTTCTAGAGGCCCAAAGATTCAGTTCACCTTTCTAGGTATTTCAGTTTCAGGCTTGCATTATTTCTAGAGGCCCAAAGATTCAGTAAACCTTTCTAGGTATTTTAGTTACAAGCTTGCATTATTTCTAGAGGCCCAAAGATTAAGTTCCCAGTCGGCGGCAAACGGCCCTGCTACCCATGCCGGTGTCGACCTCAACTCGCAAGGGCCAGCGTCGGAGGGGTTCCCGGGGCTTGGGCTCTACAGAGCCTTCCTCCAGAGCGACGATGGCGAGCTCCTCCCTCGGTGCATGAGGGGCTCCGGGATCCCTCCCTATCGTGAATGACTTCCGTGATGAGTTAGCTCATTCTTTGTTTCATGAAGGGCTTGTTTGGTTTGTAGCCTAAGGTTGCCATGCCTAAGCTTAGGCGTGCCACAATATCTCAGGCATGTGTTTGGTTCATTGTCACACTTGTGGCTTGCCATACTTTTCTAGTTACATGGTCCACATGTCATAGACTCAACTTCTTGCCAAATCTTGCCACACTTGTTGTGGCCATTTTGTTAGCCACACTTTTTTTGGCAGCCGCACTTTGCTAAGCTTAGTTGTGGCAAAGTTAGTCATGAACCAAACAGACCCGAAGTGTTTTTTTTTTATTTTGTGAAGCTTGATTGACGACTTGTATGTTTAAGTGGGATATCTCATTTGTATGGAAAAAGTAAAAATTATCATGTTTTGCATGCTTGATTTGTATAGATGGTTCATTTATGTCAATTGTGAGTGGGAGGGGGCCACAGAAGAGCCGGCCACAAATCCGGCAGGAAATAGGGTCCAAAGTAGTCAAATGATTGAGATAGAGCATTTATTGTCAATCTAACCCTGCCATCCATACACCTCTTTGGTTTAGAGTTAGTTCAGGGTTAGAATCTAACTCTAACCTCTAACTGAGTTAGAGTTCTCCTCATCTCGGTTCATCACCATCATACTTTCCCCATTCCTGTGTTTTCAGTATCCTACGAATCAAAGAGGCCCTTTTTTGCGGGAAAAATCAAAGAGGCCCTTAGACTGGTTTAGGTCCGGTCATTTTTTTTATAAATGTGTTATTTCCAAAATTTAATGAACGTGCTCCGGTTTCCACGAAAACAATCCGGTTTCATGTATTAATTAATTCATTTATTTATTCTTCTGCGGGGGGTTTGCATGTAATTCGTGAGGTCTGAAATGTAAAGTACCCCGGCATATGCTCCGAGTCGTGCATGCACTACGAACCAGATGCTCTATGTCCCACATGTCGGCGAATGGGAGCACGTGGAAATATACTAGGAGTACATATAGGAGGATAAATGCGTGAAAAAATATGTACTGTGAAGCGTAGCCGCGGTTCGAAAAGGAGACCTAAAGTGATGACAGCTATAGGTCGCACGCACCCAACTAGTGGTACTAGACATACGACTAATTTTTCCCTCAAAAAAAAGAGACACGAGTGCTCAGTACTCCTATTCTATAAACATGAGTCCCATCTGACAACAGCGTCCGTGCTACAGCTAGCTCTCCTCCCTCGTTTCTCTCTTCTAATTCTAAACTCGGCCGACGGCCGGTCGGCGGGGTGGGTTTTCTCAACTGCGGCCCCACCTCACAGTGAAACATTACGACTAGAATGAAAATGCCATATACTCCCTCCGTTCATAAATATAAGCCTTTTTAGATACTATTTCAAATGGAATACAACATACAGATGTATGTAGACATAGATTAGAGTGTAGATTCGCTCATTTTGCTCCCTATGTAGTAGTCACTTGCTGGAATCTTTAGAAAGAATTATATTTGGGAACGGAGGGAGTACTATACTGATAAAACATTAAGGCCATGAGGCGATGCAGTGCTGGTTAGACGAGGCAAGAAGAAGAGATGCATCCATCAACGACGTCCACCTCCTCGACTCAGGGCGCCGGCCCACCGAACGATGCCTAAATAGCAGCGGCTTTCGTGGCCAGGTCGACGTGCTTCTGAACAATGGCGTCCAAAGATTCCAGCCGCTGGAAGAAGGCCAACGTCTTTCTGTCGTCGCTTGCCTTGTAGTGGCCTATGTAGATGATTTCCTCGTAGACATGGATGTGCAGGTCGACGGTTTCCTGCATGGCGAGGCGCTGCGTGGCGAGCGCGGCCTCGAGGTGCTCATTCTTCGTCGCGACCTCGGCACCTGTAGGGCCACCAGGGCTTGAAAGAGTTCGTCACCATGGAGGCCGATGAGGGTGGCAGGCAATGAGGAGCCTGGGCGCATAGGCTGGAGCAGTACAGCAAGGTTGTCCATGCGCTTCTTGACGGTGGTTAACTTGCGGATGGAGTTGACCATCATGTCGTCCATGCGAGAAGCAAAGCCGGCGTCGGCGAGGGCTACGATGCCTGCGGTCGCCAGCACCGTCTGGAAATGCTGCACGGTGCGGGGCCGCAGGCTGGTGCCTTGGATGATTTGGCACAGCCGACTGCCGCTCGCGTCCATCGCCTCCATAGGTGCTTGTGGCTTCTGGTCACTTGGTATTGGATTGGAGTGAGCAGTGTTGCGCAGAGACTTGGTAGTAGATGGAATTGAGTGGTGGGGCGCCTTTATTATATGAGAGTCCAAACTCTGTTGCATTCACATCGTGCTGGCTCTATTCTGCTTCTCCAATTAATTCCCTCTGCAGGTAATTGAGGATGCATCATTGACCTTTCAACGTCTCGGGAACCGCTACGCTCTCGCTCCTTGGCATTCAAGCACCTATGGACCCGTCGACGACGAGGTGCCTATGGTGACTTCGTAAATTTCAAGATGATAGTGTCGTGCGTGTGTGCGTTCATAGGGGTGAGTGTATGCGCGTGTATATGAGCGCTTGCGTCTGTACTGTGTCAAAAAACGTAAATGTGTGTCAAAAAGAGACTAGTCAGTATACTCAATATTGTGCACCTCGGAAAGGAAAACGATAGAACTAGTACATATTTATTTACGGTGCAGATTCACTCAATTTTTCTCCATATGTACTCCGTCTCGGTGTAGTCTAGTCACTTGTTGAAATCTCTAGAAGGGAAAATACTCCTTTCTGGTTTACAGGGCTATACTAGCAAGTAGTTGTAGTACAATAGTGGGCTCACATAGCAATTTTGTCTCATGCAACATTCGGTTTGCGCTTGGCTCTTCGCCTCTTCGAGAAGACAAACAATGGTGTAATTACTACTGATTCTACAGTGTTGAATCCACTGCTGCATGTCCGTCCACCGTGAGTGTGACGGATAGCTTGTTGTAGAAGTATACCACTACTAAGCAAAAGCCTGTCCTTGTTTGCGAGCAACTGCGCGCATGGGCGAGGGAGAAGCCGTGTAGTAAAATCAAGCTTCTCCTCGTTGTACGAGTTGACGCAACACATCATAGCACTGGCCCCACATGCTTGCCACTAAACTTGGCTGAAAGACCCGCAGTGTACAATATATTTGCTGCAACCTCTAACATTTACCCATCACAAATTAAAATACATGTGGCCGTATGCATCGTTCTGATGTACAGGCCGGGGAGTCCCCCCTTTTCGAAAAAAAAAATATATATATTCCTGCCTTGACCAGATGAGCGTGCAAACTACAATCACCAGGGTGACAGGTAGGGCTAGAAGACTATTTTAATTTTTTTATAAACTTTGAGACGACCACATAGCATGGAGCCGACCCGAATGATTTTAAGCTTACACACACGGTACACGCTATCCTAGACTACTCTACACATGAAACTGCCACACGAGCGTCCGGGCTGCGCTTGGCTCTTTGCCTCTTTGGGAAGTCGAACAATGATGGAGTACTACTGCACTGGAGGAGTACTACAGTACGCTTATGGCCATCTGACACCGATAGAACTACTGCATGTCCACCGCGTACGGGAGGGAGAGCGTGTAGCGAAAGCTTCTCCTAGTCTTGCCAGCCACCATGCTCATGGGCAAGGGAGGGACGCTCCTGCCTTTGCGTGTATGACATGTGGGCCCGACAGGTGGGTGGCCAACCTGTCATACAGCCAAAGGCAGGTGCAGTTAAGTCCGCGAGGGAGAGGATAATCAAACTTCTCGTTGATGTATGAGTTGACGCGACACATCAAAGCACTACACTCAATATATTTCAATAATTTGCGGTTACCGATGCATTAATTACAACGCATGCATGCATGCCCTGACTCTCCTTTTGATACTTGCATGTGTTGATTTAATGCACCTTGAAGTAGTACTCCCTCCGATTCCTTTTACTTTGCGTATAACTTTTTCTTATTTTTCTCAGATTAGTCTGCGCGTCTGCGTTGGTTTCCATCTGTGCCCCCGCTCTATTAGTTCTGCCCCCATTAATTGCGCCAGTTTCCAAAGAAGAAAATGGCTACAAGCAACTGCATGCAGCGCCGGATGCGGCTTGACCGCCTGGGGAAGCCAACTCAAGCGAAAAGGAAGGAGGACTAGCCAACCATTGCATGCGCATTTACTGTCGATATTTATGCAGCTTACTCATGTGCAGGGAGGACAGTTATGCGCAGAGTATAAAATATGTGACGGTAAAGCTTTGTAATGCCCCGGCCCAAGCGAGAGATGGTTGTGCACGAGGAGGGCGAGATCATGCAGACGGAACAGGAACCGACGAGGCAGCTAACTAAGGTCTCCATGGACCTCACCGTGCTCCACTGCACCTTGTGCCTCCGCCCCTTGATGCCACCAGTGTATGAGTTTTGAATACACCTCGTCTGTTCGGCTGATTGAGCAAGGTGCAGGTTTCTTGATTGATGTGTTGTTTAATTGACTTTTGCAGTGCAAGGGAGGGCACCTGGCCTACGCGGACTACTGCGTCGAGCGCCCCGGGAACCAGCGGCAGTGCCAGAAGTGCAAGCGCGGTGGTGGCTTCGACGTGCGTAGCACGGCGGTGGAAGTCGTTGTTTCGTCGCTGAGGGTGGTGTGCCCGCATGAAGGATGTGGGATCTACGTCATTTACCACAAGCTCGCCGATCACCAGAGCGTGTGTCCGCTCGCGCCCTGCAAATGCCCAGTGCTCATCTGCGGCTATGAAGGCCGCCGTCGGCGCTCTACCACCACATCAGCAACGCGCATCCCATGCCCGTGCACATGATTCAGTACGGCAAGGTGCTCCAGCTGCAAGTGCCACTGTCGGAGCCACGGCTCTTGCTGTTCGCGGAGGAGGACGGCCGCGCGTTTTTCTTGGTCGGCGGTGTTCTCGACATCGGCGTGCCTATCGCTGTGACGGTGGTCTGCATCAGAGCGGGGGCGTCCCCACTGCCGCACTACATGGCCAAGCTGTGGGCGAACGGCCGCTAGGGGAGCCCAAAGGCACGACCGACGCCATCAAGGTGGAAATGGAGGTGACAAGCAGCAAGGATCCCAGCGACGTCGACGTGCAGGAGCTGACCTTCTTCACAGTTCCGCCCAAGCTGCTGACCGGGGCTAAGCTGGTGTCCCTCCATATTAAGATTGACAAGCTCATGTCCTAAATGTTTCTATAGTGCCTTCTGTTTATCTTAGTAATATGCTAATATAGGGATTACCTCGGTCTACTTTAGCTTAAGAAATGGTGGGTTTTGGTGGCGATGCAGCAATTACTTCGACATCTGATCAGTAATTTCCAATAGTCGAACGGATATTTTGTGTCTGTTGGATATAAAGTTCCTTTGGGTAAGAAGTACTAGATAAAAGGAGATGTATGTAGACGTATTTTAGTTTTAGATACGTCCCTTTTTATGCATTTTGATGAAAAGCACTCCCTTCGTTCCACAATACATGCCTTCCATTTGTCAAAATACAGATATATCTAGACATGTTTTAGTATATAGGTACATCCATGATAGAGCCAGTCGGATGGTTGGGAACACTACAATTCGTAGCAATAGATGCGTGTGTGACTCCCAGATGCAGAAGTCGGGGGTCATCATCCTCCTTTTCGAGAAAAAACAGACGCGTGTGTGAGAGGACGAGTGTGTGTGTGCACCTCTTCTCTTCATGTATAACGTACTAAACTAAGAGTACAAGTTTTTGTGGGTGGCACGATGGTGCGTGCGAGAAGTCCCGAGAGATAGGTTTAATGTGTCTGAAAAAAAGACTAGCCTATAGCTTGCCACGCGGCTATTCCTGTCGAACGCCCCATTAACCGTAAGATATGTATACGACGGTACCAATTATTGCACGTACACAGTAGAAAAAGTACACCACGGCTAAGAACACGTGCCCACGTAACGCCATCTGGGAATAGTGCTGCACTTCGAAACTAGAACTGTCAAAAAATTTGAGCTTGCGTCTCGTCACATTCCAAATTAGTCCATGCTATATTGAATTGCAAACCTGTTCACACTGATCACAACCTAAACAGTTTCCCACTTAGGAGCGTATTAGTACTTGGTTATAAATACTAGTATGCCAGGATGACTGCACATTCCTCCTCAACTCCTCATCCACAAAAACAAACAAGTCATTCAGCATCCTTCCCTTGCGTCTGCCATGGCCAGCATGAGTTCTGGGTCGAGAGATTGCCACCAGGGAGAGGCGAGTATGGATGCGGAAGCACGAGAGATGTCCCGCCTCACTGCGAAAGCAACCGACATGTCCCGCCGCACGGAAGTAGCAGCACAGAGGTCCCGCCGCGCTGTTGAAGCAGCACGGAGGTCCCGCCGCGCCGTTGATGCAGCAGACTAGTCCGGCCGCACCGCGGAAGCAGCAGAGATGTCCCGTCGCGCCACGAATGCAGCAGAGATGTCCCGCCGCGCCGCGGCGGCCTGGGAAAATTTCTCGCGGGCAGGCGACGACTGTTATAGGCGCATGCATGCGATCGTCCATAGCCAGATGGATCAGATCTCTGGCTGGGCGAGGTTGCAGGACGACATGAAAGCCACGTTTGAACAGGCTACCGGCGTCATCCGGCAACTAAGGGAGGGCAATGAGAGGCTCCGGGCCGAGCGCGACCTGCTGAGAGCGAAGATCGTCCGAAGTGCAGACCAACAGGAGGAGACTAGTGTCTTGTTGAAGAGGACCGGCGTCATCGTCAAGAAACTTATGGACGAGAATGACATGCTCTGCATCGAGCGCGAAAGGCTGGTGGAGGAATCCGTGGATGTTCTCAAGCAGCGTCTTGAGGACACGAAAGAGCTCATCGCCGCTCGCCGCAGAGATTAGTTCCCACGGCCTGCAGCAACGCATCAAGAAAGTAGAGATCAGCGAGCCAGATCCTTGTCTTCCATCTTCTTTTGCCCTTGTGTATTTCGGGCGTATCCGCATGTGGCTTTTTTAATTATCTTTCTAATTATGTAAGACAATTAATCGTCCTTATATATTCATCAGTCTTGCTATAAGTCGCAGTAGATGCTATATAGGTCCGTCAGATCTTACATCAAGATCCGTGCTTTAATATTTTCTTTTTTCTCTCTTAAATCTCAGTCGAGTGAGACATAGCCACGCCATTAAACAGAGGCTCGGGCGCCATTAATGGAGACCTTGGGAGAGAGGTAGACGGTAGATGGAGGTCAAAGGGCTCTCCTCCCGATAAGCACGCGCAGGGGTCTGATCGCACGTCTCTCGTACTCAAATAGCTACCCTGCATGGCGCCTCCTAGGTAATAAAAAATGGGGACGCATGGCGGCACGTAAATGGTAGTAAATAGAATGCCCACGGTTTCAATAATACTTGTGTTTCCGATTGTAACGTGACAGCACTTGTTCCAAAATGACTTTGTTGATTGTTAATGTCTACGCCTTCACAAATCAGACATGGCACCAAGCCAAGTTCCATTATTTTCATGTGTGTTTTGGATTTACAGGAATTTAAAAACTAAGTTTCTCAATGTTTCCAGCCCAGCCACGACGCCCAGAATTTTGAATTTCATTCCCATTTCTTGCATGGAATCTAGAAATTTACCCGAGGACACACATGTGATTTTTCAAACAACTTTGGTGCACTGGAACATGTGCTTGTATTTCAAATTTGAATTATGCACACAAAGGTGACACGTTCCCTCTCAGAACCACGAGCCTTCTTGAGAGAAGCTCAGATTTGCAAGAAGCTTATACCCAAATTTGTTCCTATTCGGCAAAAAAAATTTACCACCGCATGGTACTACCATGACATGACACCATGGCAAGTATCATAATTTTAAAACCAAGTTTCTCAATCTTCTCGACCGAGCCACGATGCCCAGATGTTTGAATTTTATTTTTCATTTTTTGCATGGGACCTAGAAATTCACTCGAGGACACAAATGTGATTTTTCAACCAACTTTGGTGCACGGGAGCATGTGCTTGTAGTTCAAATTTGAATTATGCACATTAAATGACCAAAAACTCAATTAATGTGTAAAAAAGGACAAACGAAGCTGGAATGATTTCCAAAATTTAACAGGGCACTCATGTAGTTCTATGCTGCCTTTGTAAATAAACTCAAGTGGGACAACGTATATCCTTTCACACTCAAAGGTGGCACGTTCCCTCTCAGAACCACGAGCCTTCTTGAGAGAAGCTTCAGTTTGCAAGAAGCTTATACCAAAATTTGTTCCTATTCAGCCAATTCTTTTGCCACAGCATGGTAGTACCATGACATGACACCCATGCCAAGTTTCATGATTTTCAGACGTGTTTTGGATTTACAAGAATTTAAAAACCAAGTTTCTCAATGTTCTCGGCCGAGCCACGATGCCCAGGTGTTTGAATTTTATTCACATTTCTTGCATGGGACCTAGAAATTCACCCGATGACACAAATGTGATCTTTCAACCAACTTTGGTGCACGAGAGCATGTGCTTGTAGTTCAAATTTGACTTATGCACATTAAATGAACAGAAACTCAATTAATGTATAAAAAACGACAAACGAACCCGGAATAATTCCAACATTTAACAGGGCACTCATGTAGTTCTATGTTGCCTTTGTTAAGAAACTCAAGGGGGGCGGCGTATATCGTTTCACACTCAAAGGTGGCATGTTCCCTCTTAGAACCACGAGCTTCCAAATCAGCCCAATTTTTTACCACAACATGTTAGTGCCATGACATGACACCATGCCAAGTTTCTTGATTTCCAAACGAGTTTTGAATTTACATGAATTTAAAATCTAAGTTTCTCGATGTTCTCGGTCGAGTCACGACGCCCTGATGTTTGAATTTCATTCTCATTTCTTCCATGGGACCTAGAAATTCAACCAAAGGACACACGTGTGATTTTTCAACCAACTTTGGTGCACTGGAGCATGTGCATGCAGTTCATATTTAGATTATGCACTTTAAAAGTCCAGAAACTCAATTAATGTATAAAAAGGCCAAACAAACCCGAAATAATTTCAAAATTTAACAGGGCGCTCATATAGTTCTATGTTGCCTCTATAAAGAAAATCAGGGGGGAGGCAGCGTATATCGTTTCGCACACAGAGGTGACACGTTCCCTCTCAGAACCACGAGGCTTGTTGAGAGAATCTCCGGTTTTGCAAGAAGCTTATACCAAAACTTGTCCCAATTCAGCCAAAAATTATACATATGAAAACAGGGTTTAGATTATCTCGAACATCTTGCTATCTAGACCAATAATGTACTATGATTTGAATTCAACATAAAATGGATACAAATATTTGAATTGGAGAGCGTATGGTACATGTAGTTCATAGTGAAATATGATAACTGCTATATGCATGTTTTTTGTTATCAAGATAATATTTAAATTATTGTATAACTTGACAACAATCGTATTCAAATAAGGAAAATTTATTCAAGTTTAGTCCATATGGTAGATGAAAATATATATGTTCACATGGTGGAGTAAAATGTTCATATATGATGGAAGATCAAAATGTACGACTACATCAATTATAAACCGCAAGGTCACCTAAAAATATATTCGAATTCAACATAACGTGGATTCAAAAATTGAAATTCGAGATCACAGCATCTGTAATCATATAAAAAGAGACATTACTCTTTCTTTGCTGGGAATTGATTTGTTTTTTGTTGTTGTTGAGGGAAGTGCAAATCGATTTGGTACTGTGCAGGGTAATCTTGTTCTCCCGATTTTTTTCACATTTTTCTTGTAGTTTTTTCAATGGCATCTATAGCAATATAGTAAAGGGGACATGACTCTCTTGTGTCTTGTATGAATTGTTTTTTACACGTTAAGTTTGTTCTGCCGAACAAGGAATCCGCACCTTGTTATCCCGAAATTTTCAAGCTTGAGTATCTTTTGTCTCACCTACTTTGAAACTCCCGCTTCTTCAACCCGCACCACGCCTTGTTATCCCAAAATTTGGACTCGCGCGAGAACTCCCGCCTCATCCGAAATCTCTCCCGCGGCCCAGACAAGCGAAATCCCCCTTCTACCCCTCAGCCAGAAATGAAGCTCCGCATTGCGGTGTCAAAACCGGTGGGGGTACGCTGGTCCCTACATTTCGGACAAGCGCGTCCCCAAAATTGGCTCCCCCCTCCCCCTTCGCCCCCCTCCCCCATTCGTACACCGAGGCCGCCAAAACCCGCGAGACCCCACGCTCCTCCATCGGCCTCCCGACCGCCGCCCAGTCGGAGACTCTTCCCTGACTATGTTGTCCACCGCAACAGCTCGCCGTCCCTCATCCACTGCACCAGATGAGGATCCGTTGTCGATCTCATCGTCCCGCCGGATCAGCCGCCCCGTCCTCCACCTCCAAGGAGTAGCCCCAACGTTTGCCTCGTCTATCGCGCCACCTCAATCCCCATAGCGCCTTCTTGACCTGCCCTACCGGAACCACAGCACCCTCACCAATTCCTCTGATGAAGCCGAGGCCAACTCGGCGCCACCAAGGAGGTTCTGCACTCACCGCTGCATTTTATCTTTAATTCGATCTCACGGGGCTGCCGGTGCTCGATACCGAGCAGACATGGCGGGTCTCCATCGACGGCGCCGTCGCCGGCCACATCATCCACGGCGTCTCTCCCCCATGTCGTTGCTTCCTCGGCGGCGACTTCCACAACGGCACTAGCTGCAGCTGCTCCGGCTCTCGCTCGTGCTGCGGCTCTGTTCTTGCTATCGGTCGCGCTGCTGCACTGCTCCTGCTTTCGTTCGTGCTGCTGCTCTGCTCTTGCTCTCGCTTGCGCAGCTGCTGCTGTTGCACGACCTCCGGTAGCTACAGGAGTTGCTGCTTTAGCACTCGCTCGTGGTGCTACAGCACGACTTGCTCTTTGCTAGTGTGTTCCCTGCTCGAGCGTCTGCTGATTTAGATCACTGCTTCTCTGCTACTAGTGCTCAAACGCCCTAAACATCTATTGCAATGCTCTGTTACTAGTTCAATCAGTTTCGGAAGTAAAATTCAGTTTCGACTGTGAAGTTCATTTTCTTCAGTTAAGTTCAGAGTGAACAGTACTTACAGCATCTGTCAAAGCGGCTGTGGCGCGGTTGATGCGTTTTACATCTAGCACTTCTTGGTGATGTATTTTACATCATCTATTGTAGATGATATTAGGGTCTCACTTCAGATTAACGTTGTTTGTCTTGTCATGCTTCAGCCTCGCCGCCACACACCTTAGCGGAGCTGCTCCAACGACGGAACTGTCCATCACAGCGGAGCAGTACCCTCGGCGCGGTTTCCAGAGGCCTCGGATCTTCTTCCCCGCCTCTGACAGTCACACCAGCATCATCACCATCCTCCATGTCCAACCCAATGATGCTAAGGTCCACAAGGCTATGCCAAAGAGGTTGTACACTCGTCGCATCACTTTGTTTCTCCATTCCTGTGTTCTTCCAATTCATGTGAGCCAAACACCCAGGTTGACTGAAATCCTATGTTTCCAAATGCTCTGTTTTGCACGTGCATTCCTATCATATTCTTGTGTTTTTCCTGTCCCTGCGTTTATAGAATCCTCCAATTCTAAGGAGCCCTTACAGATTTACTTCATTTTCAGATAGGCGTCAAAGAAAACTTTGTGTGTTATGTCCTGCTCCTATCGTGCCGTCATCCACCCCACCTGAGGTGCACCATCTATAGAAGCGTTCACTGTAGTAGAGATCCCCCCTGCAGACTTTCTTTCGCTGCCTCAGATCATCTTCCCTGTTGCCGGCAGCCACGCCAACTGCATTACCATCATCGACTGAGCAGATGAATCTGAGGACTACACAGTTCTGGAAGAGAAGTCGCAGCCTTTTGTGTTTGCTTATCTTATACATCGGTTATTATTACCTGCTACTTTATCGTTCAATCTTGAGTTTTGAATTGCCCATGGGTCTCATATCGAGCCAGTAACGAATAGTATCTGTCTACTATCTGGTTCATCTGGGATCTTCCATGTGGTTCATGTTGGGTGGGCAACAAACAATAAATGATCCATTGTCTACCTTTTTAAACTGAAGCTATAATCTACCTGCTATCATTAGTTTTGGATCCATCCACTCGTTTGCTACCATCAGTCTTGATTTTTGCATGCACCCCTTAAGCCTTAAAAAATCTAACTATTTTTTTATTATGCATGTCAGATATTGTACACAATCGTACTGAACATGTAGAGAAAAAGAGAAGACCGTTGTGTGCGAATATAATGTCATGCAGACGCCGTTCCATGGTGGGCGAAGTGCCCCCCTACTGCCTTTCCAAATTGTATTCCAGAGGAAGATAACTGTTTAGATGGAGATTCAGAAGGAGCCGACCACACCTGTTTACCACCTGAGGTGTTTGCTCTAACCTGGCATGCTGATGTTGGTCATATCATGCATATGGCGCCTTGCATTGCTTACATTATACATCTTATATGTCATCAACTTAGTTTAGATTTGCTTTGTGTGAATGCCACCTGTTTGGTTTCTATATCATACTCCCACCATTCCTAAATATTTGTATTTTTAGATATTTCAACAAGTGACTACATACGGAACAAATGAGTGAATCTACACTCTAAAATATGTCTATATACATCCGTATGTGGTAGTCCTTTTGAAATCTCTAAAAAGATAAATATTTAGGAACGGAGGGAGTATATGGGAATTATGAAATGCCATCTTCTTTAGCCAGGCATCATATACGTGAATCATGTAATGCCATCCTGTTTAGCCAGTCATCGTATATGTGAATTGTATCGTGCCATATTTTTTTCCATAATGTATTCCATTTGTCAACAATGTTTATACTTCATCTACTCTTCCTGTGCATCAGCCATTTGAGTCGGTCACGGGAAAATCTGGAGTGAAAACAAGGTCTTCTGAGCAGTCAGT
>NC_041391.1:651941953-652016045 GCF_002162155.2 Triticum dicoccoides | reverse complement strand
CCCCCGAGGTGCATGCTCTAACTTGGTTGGGTTATATTGTTCATATCATGCATATGGTGTCTTGCATTGCCATGCCATCTGCTTAGATTAGACATGCTTTGTGTGAATGCCTCCTGTTTGCTTTCTATATCAGATATGTGAATTATGCAATGCCATGTTTTTCATCCAGTTATCATATATGTGAATTATGCACCGCCATGGAGCCAGGCATCATATATGTGAATTATCTCATGCCATATTTATTTTTTCATTATGTATTCCATTTGTCGACAATCTGTGTATATTGAACTACTCTTCATGTGTATCAGCCATTTGAGCCGGTTATGGAAAAATCTGGAGTGAAAACAAGGTCTTCAGAGCAGGCAATGGTACCTATTGAAGCATATATCTCGATGGTTACAGGGAGCTCCTTAGAGGAGGATTCAGAGACAAATGACCAGTCCTATATCCCACCTGAGGTGTATGCTCGAAGTTGCAATGTTTATATTTCTCATATGATGCATATGGTGTCTTGCATTGCTTAGTTTAGACATCATACACACAATACTGAATTCTATCTGCTTAGTTTAGAGATCATACATGCGAGTGCCAGCTGCTTAGTACATGAATCAATTATGTCAATTATATCATGCCATCCTATATACTTAGACAACATGTATGTGAATTATTTCATCCCAACCTATTTTAGAAAGACATCATATAGTTTTGTCATGTCATCCTGTTTAGGTACTCATCATATGTTGAATTATGCCATTATATCATGTTAAGTTATCCATCATATATCTGAAACTGTCTCATGCTATCCTATTTAGTTAGGCATCATATATGTGAAATTGTGTCATGTTGTCCTGTTTGGTTAGACAACATATATGTGAATTACCACATCTGTCTATCATACAATGTCTGTATGTTCAATTTCTTTTCCTGTTTATCAGCCATTTGAATTGGAGGGGGTGATGGCAGTATCTAAGGGAGCCAAAACCCGTTCTTCACAAAAGACAATGCTACCCGTCGATGCAGATAGAACCATGGTTGTACTGACCCACAAACTAGCCCCACCACACATAATTGAGACTCTTCCAGATTGCACACTTACACCGTTGGGCACAGAACCAGCTACAACCCATCTAACCGCAACCCCAGCGGATAGTAACCCACTTATAGTTGACAAAGCACCATGTCCACCACAAAGTACCCCCACATGAGCAGTTTGTAAAGCTACTGCAGTGCCCAAAGCACGAAGGCCACCACAGCTAATCCAAACTCCACGTTTAAAGCAGAAGAGCAACCGTTCTCAGGTCAGATTCCGTAGCTATGGTCCATACTCCTTTGCTGTTCCATCACTGTATTTACTCATACCAACTACTTTCGAATTTGAAGGATCCAATTGAAACTCCAATGGTGCAACAGGTATGTTTTAAACCTATTTCTTTAACTGGATTGTTGTTCTAACTTCTTGCTCTATGTTGATTTCAGTTTAAGTTCTATAAACAGTTATGTTTTCATGTGATGCACATTACAAGTGATGGCAATGCTGTGTAGTTTCTCACACTTATATTCTGTCTATGCTGCTGTGTCTTAAAAATATATGAGTTGAACTGTGTCTCTATCTTGATTAGGGAACATAAACTAGAATGATATGGACAATACAGTGACCATAGTACATAGATATATGTTTGTTTCATGTTGTTATCCCGTCCACCTTACTACTGAACCGGTTTACCAAAATGAGTTTCGTATACTACAAGCTAAACCTATGATGTGTCTGCTTGTTCCTCTTGTAGTATGCAAACAGAATATTGGAGAAGAGCACCCCACTATGCAATGCTAGAGAAAGTAATGCAGATAAGGTTCAAGATAGTGAGACAACCCTGTTGGTCTCCAAGAAAGGTGATAAAAACGATCTTGTAGACAGTGAGAAAACCCCACAGTCCTGCGTTGATGTAGTGTTCGAGTTACTGGCCAGTACTGCTGGCACAAGCTCTTTGAACTCGCTGCCTGAATCACTTCGGCTTCTTCAGTCTCAGCTACAAGCTGAAAGGCATCAGTCAGCTGTGCTGCGGCTAGAAGCCGAAGGACTGAGGAAGTCCCAGCAGAATTCAGATGCGTACTTTCTTGTGCAACAGCAAGCGCTGGAGGATTTAAGTGCCAAACAAGAGAAAGTTAATAAGCTTGCTAAGCATCTTGCCAGCATTATGGGTACCCAGGATATTGTTTCTTGAACTCTTCTGAAGTGGTTTCAGTTCTGGACTTGTTTTGCTGCGGCATTTATATGCTGCTTTGTTCCCTATATTTGCACTGGTGGCGAACTTTGATGCCTAGTGGATGTAATATGTGTAATAGCAGTGATAGCCTAGCATAAGTTGCTTGCTTATTTATTTCCTTGTTGTCTTGTTTATTTGTTTGCTTGTAGTCAGTGCAGTTCTTTTTTGCGGTTTGCTATTGGCTGCAATAACCTATTTTTTAAAACTAGGCCACAATAACCATGGGCTAATATTTACTGTAGTGACACTAGGCCTCCTACGAGTCGTAGAAACAGTGGGCCTTCTACGGGCCGTCGAAACAGTAGGCCTTCTATGGGCCGTAGAAACAATGGGCCTTCTACGGGTCGTAGAAACAATGGGCCTTCTACGAGCCATATCATCAATGGGCCTTATACGGGCCGTATGATCGATTGGCCAAACATGGGCCAATAACAGGCCGCATTATGGCCGTAAACAGGCTAGAGTTGGAATCGTCCGTTCATGGGCCGACCATACGGGCCATCATTAATAGGTCGTATTTGACGACGCTATGAAAATGGCCAAACGTATTAACGGACCACAAACGAGCCGACTGTAACCACGGGCTGAATTTGGCCCACAAGCAGAAAATGATAGTAACGGGTCGTAAGTAAACGAATGCTGGAAATGAGCCCAAGAATAAATGGGCTCTGAGAAGGCCGAAAGATAACATGGGCTGGAAACGGCCCAACAGAATAATGGGCTGTTAATGGGTATAAAGTGATACACTGTTCATTAGGGGCCAGTTTCACCACGGGCCGTTAATGGGTGTAAAGTTATACACTGTTCATTATGGGCCAGTTTCACCATGGGCCGTTAATAGGCCAAGAGTTACATAGGGCCTCATATGGGTTGAAACACGTCATGGGCCATACATGGGCCAGAAGTGAAAACAGCTGGAATCATATTGGATGGCCCAGATGACGCTACTGGGCCTAATTCGGATAGGGCGTAACGGGCCTTGGGTTAGCAGGCTGTAAATGGGCTATATGCGAACAGGCCGTTAACAGGCTTTACATGGGCCAGCCCGCCATCTTTTGACCAAGTCAAACGGGCCGGCCTTTTCACAGGAATGGGCCTCTGTTGGGCCGTGCCACGTGTCGACGTATCATAGGCGCCTTCTGTCCAATGAGTGGATGACATCTGTCCCAACGATGAGCCGACACGTGTTTCCTCTAGCCAATGATGATTTTACACGTGGAAAATCCCCATTGGTCGGGGCTATTAACGGGTTATCGGATCCAAAACCCGATCCGACAGCTTAACGGCGTTCCATTATGGTGGATGCCACGTGTCGGTCACCCTTGACGAAAGCACTTTTGTGACATGTGATTTATCGTCATGAAAGTGGACACTTCTGTGATGATAATTTTGGTAATGTCATGGAACACTTCTACGATAGCACAGGTATGACTATATTGATTCTGTCATAAATTTGTCATGGATGTACATGCATGATAGAAAACGCGACCTACTGTGACTAACACGTATCATCACGGAAGTGTATTTTCTTTGTAGTGATATGCTCTGGAGAGATATTGTCCGATTGAGCTTTTGGCAAGGGTGAGGGCTGTAAGATAGAGCTTGAGAGATAACCCAGTCACAGACGTGTAGATATATTTTGTGCGTGTGAGGAAGCAAGGTCAATCGATCACATAGGGTCGCCGTGCGATCAAAAGAGTGAGACGGGTTGGAGAGAGTGACCTAGATAGACAATGTGCGTGAGAGAGTATACAATGTAAATAGGTCGAATTGGGCTCAAACATGGTGATATATCATTTTTGTCCGAGAAAGAGCGAGGTCAATCAAGACATACAGAGAGAGAGAGAGAGAGAGAGAGATTGAGTGAGCGTGGCCCGCCATGAGGTCGAAAGAGTGGCGGCGGCTTGGATGGACTAACCTAGATAGACAACATGCGTGAGAGAGTATAGAGTGTGTCGATCGAGGCCCGAACAGGGAGATATATCATTTGTGTGTGAAAGAAAACGAGGTTAAACGAGACTCGGATAAATAGAGCGAGATTGAGCGAGTGTGGCCCGCCGTGCGTAAGAAAGAGTGAGACAGTCTTGAGCGAGTGACCTAGATATACAACGTGTGTGCGTGCGCGTGAGAGGTTGGGGGGCTAGATAGGCAATGCATGTATTTAGCGCGAGAGGGTGAGAGGGAGAGGGAGAGAGAGAGAGCTCGGCATGGGGTGCATTGGCGGGTGTGTGAAGTAAATACATTTGGTAACAGAGTGGAAAAAGGGGTTGTGTAGTTGAGAGAATTAGAGATCGAAACATGGAGAGAAAGAATGAACGCGTGTTGGAAACCGATAGCTTACTAAGGTGGTTAGGAGAGGAAGATTGACCGATACAAGAAGTATGTAGCGTGTGTGCGGGGGGGGGGGGCTAAAAACAACATTTGAATGTAGATAGTACGAGACTTAATATCGATGTTTCAGTTCGGTGTACATTGTAAGATATGAACTGAGGACCATGCATACGGGTAATTATTTCAAATTCGTGCCATACTAAGTTTTGAAAAGTTGACATTGACTCAATTTGTTGTGCTTTTTTGTAGGTCATATGTTTGAATCCATCCAAAAGTTTTCTCACTACCATGGTGTTCATCATATACATATGAATTTGTATTAAAAACGTAGCATGGATACAGTGAAATGCGATATCCACGTTAGAATTGGAGATCGCTACGTGACAGACACTCTAATTCAAATAACTAATTATGTGACACACACACTCTAATCCATGTTAGCGTTGATACCGTTTCATTTTTTTCAAATAACTCCTCATTAATTAATTTATAGTACTCCCTCTGTTCACTTTTATAAGACCTTGAAGACATTTCAGACAATGTGCAAAATAGTTCATTTTAAGTTGTCTGAAACGACTTACAAAAGTGAACGGAGGGAGTATCTCGCTTCGAATGACTAATTATTGCAAGGAAAACACGGGCATGGTAATACATACAGATTCGTTTGCAAATGAAAGAAGATTCTTTTGCATTCTCAAATGTAGGAGCACCAGGAAGACCAGGGTCGTGTCCGGGTGGATGCTGCTTTGGTGCCTTAAAGGCACCTGCCTTTGGGTCACTGACATGTTGGCCAGCCACTTGTTTAAGGCACCAAAGCATAGTCCTGTTGGGGTGGTCGCGTGTGTCGGACGGATGCGTAGCATCCAGCCACCCACCCCTTCCCTCGTCCCTCCCTCCCCCACTCCCTCCCCCCCCCAAAAAAAGAGAAGGACAACGACAAAATAAGTTCGCACTTCCATGTTTCGGATTGAAATATCTGGCGGCCCCAATTCCAGCCCTGCAAAATCTCTCTTCTCCACCATCCCCTTCCGCGCCCAGATTGCTCAAATCCCTAATTCACCGCCAACTCAAGCAAAGTTCGAATTGCCCCTCGTCTCGTCTCTTTCCCCACCTCTATGTCGGACGATGACGATGAAGACGACGGTCGTGCTTCACCACCGCACCGGGTGGTCACCCGACAATGTCGGCCGCCGCAACCGACGTGCCTCACAGACACCGACTTCCACCGCATCAGGTGCGCTTCACTGGCGCCGTCTCCCAGCTCACCAGGGCTACTTCACCAAGCACATCGTCGCACCTCCGCCCCATGAGGCCGTTGGGGCTTCACCAACGGTCTCGTCCACCGCATCGTAGCGCTCCGCTGCCACTCAAGGTCTGCATCCATGCGCGGCCAGCCAACGCCAGCACATGACCCTTAACATCTCTGAAGTGACCCGCACTCTAGCTAGGCGAGCATGCCCAAACGCCGGCCCGAACTAGGTATCCACACATCACTCCCTTGTGCACTGTTCCGATGATGTTTGGATATCCTTTCACTACTCTCTTAGCTTACACGCCTATGCAACTTTGACTTTAACTCTTATTTCTTCCGGAGATATCATCTGAAACAAGCAAATCCATTTTTTAGCGAAGCATGACGGCGCTACGGGATCTGGTACACATCCTGCACAACCGTATAACCTTGTAAGTATCTGTCCTCCGGTACAACATCAAGGTCGATTCCTCTTATTTGATCAACCATTTGTCATGTCAAAAATGCAGAGGGGGATGCAAGGAGCACAAGGCCTGCACATCCAAGCAAGTCGTAACATGGATGTGTACATGGAACATCCCAAGCGCAAGCAGAGCTGCAGTGAGCCTGTACAACGAGCTAGCGTAAGTCCCTGCATTTAGTTTAATTCATACTAGCATTCATGTATGATTTGTGTGCAGTGGCGGATCCATGAATTCAAGTTACCAGGGGCGAACATTTAACTTAAAAAATACGAAGGCACTTGCACTCCGGAAATCAACATAACTTGAGAAATGTGAAGCTACATGCACTTTGAAAACCAGCTAATGATCCAAAGTAGTTGAGATTATAAACACTAAAAGATGCAAGCACCAAAAAGCACAAAATGCAACATGGTGTACAAGGACTACAAACATGGTCTGTACCCGCTTGAATTATTCGTTCTCTGGCTGAAAATATCGAAGTGTAATTGCACCTATAACCAGTGCGCAAACTGCATATCAATATATCTATCCTGCACAAGTATGCCAATAGTTTCAAACAACAGATTAGAAAAGTATGTAAGCTATGTTGTCATGATATGGGGACTTTTTGGTAGATGGCCTCGACGTTTCCTCAAGCTATGAAAATGCACTATAATTTGCTTGTCATCAATGCCTGCAAATCTCTGTCTCTCTCAACATAGCAGATCATCATTAGACATTAAATCCGTCAATGAGCTTGCAAAATGCTTGCATTAGATCCCTCATTAGACACTATATGTTCATCACCAGGAGCATGTAAAATGTTTGCATCAAATCCTTCATTAGCAGTCTATTCATTAGACACTTCAGGCTCAAGAACAACATGAGCTTGTATGTTTGCATCGGAAACTTGATTAGATACATCAGACTCAGTCAGTTCAGTATTGATTGGGGGGGTTATAAAATAAGTAGAAATTGGTTTCATTTTCTCATAGATTCCCTACATACAAGCAGTTTTACAACACCGCCAGGTTTAACTATTCGCCAAAAATTGAAGAGTTCAATTAGATATAATCAGGGATGTGATGTACCTGCTCGTTGCGCATGCTACTCTTGCAAGCTGTGATTGTCCATTTGCGCAAGCTCGATGCCATGCCCGTGCTGCCACCGCTGCCTCCCACACAGGCTACACCCAGGGTTGGATCTTCATCTTCTTGTCCTTCCATTCGCTTGAAGCCCGGCGACCGCCCTCCAGCGAGGGCGCGAGGAAGTGCTGTGTTGGTTTGTCCAGCGGCGGCTAGGTTATGAGCGAACTAGACTGGAGGCTGGAGCAAATGAATTGGGATTTTTCCTGCTGTCGATCGATATGTGCGGCGCTCGTTTGGGCCGCGAGCCTGCTATAGGGTCTGCCTTGCACTTATGTTATTGGCCGATCCAAATTGAAACATTTTTCTTCATTTCTTACATTGCCCGCTCGTGCGTTGGGACGAACAAAACTAGCTTGGGCCAACCTGGATGACTCAAACTAGGTGCACACTTTCCAGCCACCTGAGGCGGCCGCCCATACGAGCCCCTATGGTGGTGTTGCCCCTTTTTGCGTGTATGATTCGGTAGTGAAAAATATTCCAGTGGTGCTTTTGATTTACCCACAGAATGGTTGAATTGCTTGTTTCTATGAACTAAGTTCGCCAATAATGTGAAGGATGCCAGTCTTTTCATCCTATTGTAGATTGCTTAGATCTCGATATGCCAAAAGTAATCGCATGAAATATACAGTAAAAGCTAGTGTGATGTGTGTGGCTACAACTAGTCTGACTACACGTCCTCATATAACATATCAAGGATGCACCATCTTACCAGATTAACCATTTGACTTACCAATGCATTGTGGGAAGAAAGAAGTGTTGGGACTGCGTATCCAAGCAATTGATGCCATGGACTCCTTCGTACAACCTTGTGAGCAAAAAACAAGTTGCAGTGTGCCTGTACAAAGAACTAGCGTAAGTTCAGTGACATGCTTCTCAGAATTTTAGTTAGCCACTTATTGACAAATTGTTCAATTATGTTGCTTGCTTAATTTAGTTTTCTACTGATTACATAATGCCACATCCTATTAATCCTATTGTAGACTGCGCCTATCTATGTGTTTGATACTTACTGTTAAGAATTACCTGTTTGCCTTAACTTAAATAGCTACTTGTTTGTTTAACTGCTTTGCTGCTGCAACAGCGGGTTACAATGATGTTAATAACTACTTTTCAGCATCCAATTGAAACTCTTTAATTCCTTGTTTGTTTAACTGGTTTCTGTTATAACTCCTAGTTGAGATGTTTTGCTAACTTAAACTTTTCTGAATCCGATCGGAACTTTAATGGCAGAACAGGTTAGCCCAAGATCAAAGAGCGAGGTCCCCATGGACGTTACATCATCCCACAACAGTTGCACCGGCCCAATCGTGCATTATGAATTGCCAACTGCTCATGCTCTAGAGGCTAAACTAGTGGTAGAAAGAGATTCTGCTTCTGCACTTAGAGATGAAGTTGACATGTTGAGGAAGCAAACAGCACAATCACAAGCAGTACTCAAGACAACCATTAAATATTTGGTGGAGTTCAAAACGAAGCAAGCAGTGACTGGCCACATTGTTAAGGTCCTGAAGGAAAAAAGGAAATTAAATTCCCACTTGGTAAATAATAGGTGAAACGTTCTTTCCATCATTGAATAACCTTTGTGTTGTTTGTTCATGTAATCAATCAAACCATTTGTTTTAGAGATCATGTAATAATTGTTTTTGTTTTTTGTTTTTTGGTTTGTAATTTTATTTGAGCACAAGTTTGTATTAATTGATAAGACTCGGAGACATTTCATTTGGATTGTTGTGCCAGACCTACAAATATGCCAATCGGGCTGAATGTGCATTTAGGAATAATAGTAGTATAGATGGACCATAAGTGGCACACATCGGAAAGGGCCAAGATGTTGGCTAAAAAAGGATGTTGTTGTAGCAAAAAAAAAGTACAACGGCCTGGCTTATGTATGTTAGTTGATATTATTGATCCATATACTCAATAAGTGTTTATATGTCTGTTAGTTCTATACATTCTTGGTTGGTTGACTCGGTATTTGAATCTTGATACATCGCTTGTGTACATATCTAAATGGGAGTACACATTATGCTGCGTGTGACATTTGAGTTGGACATGAAGTGTTCCAAATATTCGAATTCACCTTAAACTGGATTCTAGCTTCCGAATTTGAATATCGGCATTTGTAAACCATATTCATATATGATAATGGAATACATCTTTGTCGTCCTTTTGAAGATATATAAAAACACATACAATGATTTATAAAGATTCAAATAGGAATACAAAATGGATTCGAATTTAGTTGCTAGGGTAAACGTGGATGCTTATTGTCCCAAAATTCGAAAGAAGCAGCAAAATGTCCACTCCCACGTCGGTTGCCCGAAGCCAAGTGTTTGGGAGATGGAAATTACTGTGTACCCATTACATGGACAATCCATCGGCCCGATTTCCAATGCTCTAAATAGGGGTAGGTTAGTAATTTCAATTAGACGTGGCACGACCGCCTCTGAGCCCATTCCGACACGGTGGGCGTCAAACATGGGTGGCAAAACACATTTGATTCTAGCTCGTCCGAAAGACCTCTGTTTCTCCCTCTATTCCCCATTCATACACGGTGGGCGGCAAAACAAACTCGACTCGACCGAAATCGATGTAGGCAAATATTTTCAATAGGGGCAGGTTTGTAACTTCACTCAGACGTGACACAACCGCCCTACCAGTCAGCCCCATTCATACACCATGGGCGCCAACCATGGGCGCCAACCACCCTCTCCTCGCCTGAAATCGCTCTGGGCAAATATTGGCGAGATGCGAGATTACCGTCCTATCCCCAACCGACGAGACATCCAAATTTTAAACGGGGGCTAAGTTCGTAACTTTCCCATATTTCAGACAGGGGCGTCCCAAAAACATGGTTCCCCGTACCACTCCCTCCATTTTCCCATTCATACACCATCCGTGCTAGAACAACATCCCCACACCAGCCTCCATCCGCCACCACATCTATCGCGGCCGTCCTCCACCACATACATCGCCACCGTCCACCACCATGCCGGAGCGCCTACTAAGACAAGTCGTCCACTACTAGAGATGGATGTTTCTCATCCACGGGACGGACCAATAGCCTTGCATCGCGTCCTCTCGCTTCATCGGTGATGTCGTCCTCTTTGCCGGGGCCGCTCACATGACCTTCTCTTCCACCGCAACGGGACTTATCCCCCGATGCACCCGTCTAGCGTCGCGGATCTGCTTCAACGCCACCGACAGCCATTGCACCCCTGATGCCTACACGATGCTGCAAGAGAGGTGGTACTTCATATCTCCTCAACTTTTTGATCTCAACCAGAAAATAGATCTTAACTTGGTTACTCTACTTTCTTTTCAGCTCTTAGAATTTAGTTCTTAGTTCGAAGCAAACAATGGATGCTAAATATCATTTCTTCGGTTTGCAGCTTCAAATCTACCATGGCACAATCATAATACGGTTTAATTGATCATGCTTAGGGTTTAATTGATCATGTTGGTTCCGTGGTGGTTTCTTTAATAGAAATCGTAGGGAAAACCCTCTTTTGCTAAAACAATATGTTAGAGTTTCCCCTTTTTATGATCACTATACGATCAGAATACGTGCTTCGTGTCATAATAACACTACTCCACCCATCAAGCTATACAAGCTTAGTTGTTCAAATACGAATCTAATATTATTAAAACAGAGTTGTTTAATTGGTCAGCCAAATGTTCCTAAATTAGTTTTGAAAATGCATGTTCGTCGCTCGGGTGTGTATCTCTACAGGGTGCCCACGGTGGGCCGGCCCACCCTGGGATTTTGGGTCATCCCAGGCCCCGATTCCCCTCTGTTCTGCTGTGTGCTTCCGATCTCTACTCGCCCGCAGCCGCCTGCCCGACTTGCCGTCCCCGGATGGCATGACTCTAGGAGGACACGCCGGACTAACAGCAGGCCAGGAGCCGCTTGCCCAACAGCGTCACCGCTGCCTGGGCGCGCCGCTGTGCCTACCTTCCCAGTCCGTTCAGGGCTCGGGCGTGCAGGACCCACCAAGCCAACCTGATTTATCCTGAGATACGTCCTCAACACTCAGCAGCCACTCCTCATCACCCATTTTCTAATTGATTCATTACTCATTAGGCAGGACTGTCATTAGGGTTTGTTGTGTGCTCAATGCCACCTACAATTAATGGTTCAGATGTATTTTGGTAATCTTTAGTACCTCTAAAATTCATAGGGTTTTCAAACTTCTGGCCCTCGGAACAGACACTAGTCATTTTGGATTATTGTTCGTAGTGACTTTGACCCAGATTACTACTGCAAGCCAGGTTTGTTGACAATTTTACTTGTCTTTCTTACTCATTGGATATAATATCCAATTATTCACGTTGATTAGTTGCATACAATAAGTGCTAGACAAACTTCTGCATTCAGATTTTGGACGGTCTCTTACTGCAGTTACAATTCTGCATACTTGTCCTAGTAAGCTCACAAGTAAATGATTGATTCACTACATCTATGCTTGCCTTGTCATATTTGTTGTCAATATTCTTTTAGGGTGGACCACCCTGTTTCTAAATACTGGAACCATATACATGAGTGAATAGTATTTCTCTCTGTGATCTCTTCCATCATGTGTGGGCAATGAACACTGCATTGTATAGAAAGAAAGTGTCATTTCCAGCTTTTACATAGGTTTTGATCTTTTACATGGAATACAATCTGCTTACTTGCTTTGTGTCGCACTACCAACACTCCACCCATGAAACTAAACATTATGCCACTCATAATTGCTTAGTTTATTTGTTGAAATACGAATTTCATATGATTCTAATGTTCCTACTTCAGTTTTGAAATGTGTGCATGCCTATTATAGAGACATAAGGGGTTTGTATTTCTGTGTGTGGTCTGGTCAGCACGGTTGGGGGGTGCACTTTGCATATGCAGGGGTTTATAGGGAGACACTCTTCGAGTTGAATCCGCAATGCATTCCATAGATAATCTGAATACCTTTTATGTTTTCATGAATCTCAGATTCTGAACAGCATCATAATGATTATGAGCTTGCGCGCATTAAAATAATAAAGCAAAACAATGCCATGGCTGTCAAACTTGGCATTAAGGGACTGAAATCAAGTCTGGATGCAATGCAATCCAAACGCTCTCCACCTACAGATTCATGCTCGGAATATGATCCTAACAGTGATTCTGAGCTAGAGGGAGACCTAAGTCAATGTAGCTCCCTAGTGGAGGAGTCAGAGGAAGATGCCCTATCTTATTCACCCATCAAGGTGCTTGCTCTAACTTTCCAAGGTTACATTGCTCGCACATATCTTGCAACTGATGCTTTGCATTGCTTCTACTTTGTTGAACTGCCATTAGCTTAGTTTACACATCGTGTATGTGAATACGCCCTGACTATCCATTTTCAGTACATATTCCATCTGTCATCATACCGTATTTATCCATTCAAATGTTGTTCTTGTGTATCAGACGTTCAATCGTGGAGGAGCACAAGCAAAGTATTTGGAAAAAGGTAGTGGCACCTGATAAATCAAATAGCCCATTAGGTGTAGTTGCAATATCACCTGACCCACAAAACACCCCAACTCTAGCAGACTCTAGCCCTACTACACTGGTCATTTCTGATACCCCAACTCAGCAGACCCCAACTGCAGCAAAGAGTACACCAAATCCAGTTGCCAAATCCCTTTTCGAACCAGAGAGAGCCCCAATTGTAGCAAATAGGACCCCTGTTCCATTTCTTCCTATTTTAGAAGACGAAGCTTATGTTGTTGTCAGGAACTTTGTGCGCATCTTTCCTTCATGGAAAGATTATACCGCAGACAAAGAACAATTTCCAGTCTTCCTCCGCAACTTACGTGTGTAATGTACTAATGTTATTCATGGTCATTACTGCATATGTTTCTGCTAATAGAAGACACAAGATTTCATTCTTTTAAATAGGCGAGGAGAAAACTGGATTGTGAAGACGAGCAAGGGTTGGTTGCGCTTTTCAAGCACTCACTGATGAAGTATCGTTCCTACCTGAGGCAAGCGCACTTTGATGGCAAGCCTCTGAACCGAAATTTCTTTAAAGTCTGCGATGCTACATTTAGACTGTGACTGGAATAATCTTGTTACACATTGGTCTCGGCTACAGCGTAAGGTACTGTCTATGATATCACATCACAATTTGAATTACATTTCTACATTTTCCTTAATGTCTCACTTGTATGAAAACGGTTAGCAGAAGAACATTCATTCTCAAGGGACCACGGAATCTCGCAACTATACTGGACACTGCATTGCTCTTGTGAGTACCTCTTGCCCTGTATGACCATACTTACTTCCATAATTGTTTGATTATGTAGCATCATTGCACATGTTAGCCTCGTAATCGTCCATTTGGTGGACATTATAAGATCCGTATGGACTCTTACATAAATTTAGAATCAACCCAATGCTTTTGAAGAGGTTTAGCTCTGCAGTCCTCTTGTAAGGACTGAACATGGTCTATCACTGTACTTACATTAACAGCTACACCCTCCGTGCCATAATATAAGAACGTTTTGTACAGTACACTAGTGTTAAAACACTCTTGTATTATGGAAAGAGGGATTGGTTCATTGTGTAGCATTCTGGATCTTATCTCCCTCGCCCACAATCTACTAAAAAAGATCATATCTATATTTAATCTTACCAACAGGTAGAATACACAGACAATGCCAGTGCAGAAGTGTAGCCCATTGCTCTCGTCAGTACATTTTGTCCTGTAACGCTTGTACTTCCAGGGATTGGTAATTGATTATGTAGCATCAATCTGCATCTTATCTTCATTATCCTCTATCCCTTCCAGTATTATCATATCTATAATTACTCTCTACAAAATGTAGAGTACAGGCAATGCTTATGAAGAAGATTATGTGCTGAAATTCTTGAGTTATCCTTCCCTTGACATGGAGAAGGGCATTATAAAGCCGGTGTTAACTGTTAATGTAAGTCAGTCCTTCTAAAGCCTTTATCCTCAACTACTATTTAATTTCCTCACACTCCCTATCGTTTACTACTGTTTAGTTTGCTGTTTCTACCAAAATGCATGTTCACAAGAACCGTAAGTTCTAAGTTTTACTTGTAAAACCAAATTCCTTATTCATACCATGCATATTACTTAATACTCCCTATATGTATTCTTGTTTTTGTGGATCTATAATCCAGTGTGTTGTGAAGCAGCCCACGTTTGCACCTTTTCATCTCCTGTTTTATCTTACTGATGTGGCTGATGATATGAACAACATGCCATGCACAATATCCAAAATAGATACAATGATTTTCTTTGCCCTTCATCTATGCTTGTTATGTTGACATGGTAATCCAGTAGTGTGGTGAAGCTCCCCGCATTATGAACAATGCCAAATTATGCTATTGATATTTTGAACTTACTCTTTATTTTCTAATTTGAAATTGGATGGAATTGACAGCACTATCATCTTTGTTTATACACGTGCAAAACATGTCATCTCTATGCTTTGTTTCAGGGTGATATACTTGATGGCATGCACAAGTCTGCTGAAGGCGGTGAGACAAACCCAACATATATTGCAGCAAAGAAGGAAAAACATCTTGAAGATAGCAAGACAACCCCAAAGTCTTGTGTTGATGCAGTGTTCAAGTTACTTGAGACTAGCGGTCAGACAAGCTCACAGAATTCATTGTCTGAATCAGTTCGACTTCTTGAGTCCCAAGTTCTAGCAAAAAGGCATTCTGCAACTCAACTTCGACTTGAAGTCCTATCTCTAAGAAAGATTGCGGAGAACACCAATGAGAACCTCATCGCTAAACAGCTACACCTAGAAGCTATGACCGACATGCTAGGCCAGTCTCAGAGCCTTGCTCAGCATCTTGCGCAGCAGTTCCCCCACAAGGCTAACCTTTCTTGAACTGTCTTGGAAGTGGTCTCGGTTCGGTATTATTTTGTTACGCTGCAATGGTGCCCAGTTTTTGTAATCTGCTTCTTCGTTGCGCTTTATGATCATTGGTGGCAAACTTCGATGCCCAGTGGATATAATATACCTTAAATCCTTTATTGTATAGTGTAGGTTTATTCTTAGTTACTATCTCGTAATTTCTTTATTGTATAGAGTAGGTTTGTTCTTAATTCCTACTAGTTACTGCCATCATTCGCTATCTGAAAAAAATCAGATGTAGTCGACCGGGCCAAAACATTCGACTCTAACGGGCCTGATTTTTAGCAGGCCACAATTGGGCCAGCCTGCGTCTTTCTTGGGCCCGAATGATTGGGGCCTTCACACATTGCGCCAGGCCCACAACTTACACCAGCCTATATTTTAGTTGGCCTTTTGTCGACCCAGCGCTTAGTTTGGCCCAGGTAGCTTTGGGCCATTAACAGGCTGAATATTGTACTGGCCTATTATGGCCGAGATGAAACCATGGGCCTTTAGCAGGCCAAAAATGCATGTTGGGCCTCAATTTTCACTAGTCGTCGACGGGCCTTCAGTAGGCTGAAATGTAGACCAGGCCTTTTTGGGCCCAGTTAGCTCACGGGCCGTTACTAGGCCGAAACATATCTCAAGCCTTAGTTGGCCCACTGATATCATGGGCCTTTAAGGGGCCGAAAGCTTAGTACAGGCATCAACAGACCGAATTACGTGACAGGCCTTTAACAGGCCCAAAGTCACGTTGGGCTTACCTGTTGCCACCTTTAGCACGGGCCGTTAGTGGGCCCGATGTCCCATCGGACCATATATGGCCCATGGGCAGCACGGACCATTCCCAGGT
Source organism: Triticum dicoccoides (assembly GCF_002162155.2). Lineage (NCBI taxonomy): Eukaryota > Viridiplantae > Streptophyta > Magnoliopsida > Poales > Poaceae > Triticum > Triticum dicoccoides. Next base: position 651,999,864 of record NC_041391.1, on the reverse strand, counting down.
CGAAAGTCACAGCGGGCTGAAATGGGCCCATGTCTACATCAGGCCTCTAATAGGCCGAAAGTCACTGGGTTGTAGTTGGGCCCAAATATTCGGCGAACAATTAACGGGCCAGATCTGGCTTCGGGCCTCAAATGGGCCCAAATATTGGGCAAACAATTAACGGACCAGATCTGGCTTCGGGCCGTAAATGGGCCCAAATATTGGGCAAACAATTAATGGGCCAGATCTGGCTTCGGGCCGTAAATGGGCCTTTATTAAGCAAGCCGTTATTGGGATGGCCCACTAGTACCTGATTATGTACTATAGGCCTTTGACTGGGGTGGCATTTTCAACCTATATGGGCCTCTATTGAGCCCAGCCGCGTGTCGACGTATCATAGGCATGTCTCCTCCAATGGATGGGCAACATCTGGCCCACTGACGAGCTGACAGGTGTTCCCTTCGGCCAATCATAATTTTACACGTGGAAATTTCCCATTGGTCCGGGCTGTTAACGGGTTATCGGATCCAAAACCCGGCCCGATAGCTCAATGGCGTTCCGTTACGGTGGATGCCACGTGTCGGTCACCTTGACAAAAGCACTTCTGTGACGCGTGATTTATCTTCATGGAAGTGGACACTTCCGTGATGATAATTTTGGTAATGTCATGGAACACTTCTACGACAGCACATGTATGACTATCTTGATTCTTTCCTAAAATCGTCATGGATGTACATGCATGACAAAAAATGCGACCTACTGTGACAAACACGTATCATCACGGAAGTGTATTTTTTTGTAGTGAAAAAATGTGGAACATATAACACGTCTGCCCTCCATGGGGAAGAATCACGTCTCTTCAAATCACAATGATACTTTGGAGTTGTGAAAGGAATTGGAAGACCCAAATGACACAAAAGTAACTTTGAAAGGATTGCTAGCCAAGACGAAAGGCGACAGCACACCTAATTTTGTCAGGCCATTTGTCTTGTACACCATAGGCAAATATGTATGCCTGATAACACAGCAGTATGTGGACAGCAAATACCTTGGGATTGTTAGAAACATTGAGACAATAAAGAGCACCAATTTTGGATAGTGTATGCTTGAACATCTTATGGCTATTGTCAGGAAATTTGTAAATGGTGGAGCAAATCTGGAGGGTAACCTACCACTGCTGCGGGTAATACAATCATTATTAACATACCATACATTTAATTTTATGGAAAATTTTCTAAGCTGTTTTTATTGTAATGCAGACGTGGTACTACGAGAAGTGGAGGGTGCACCAATTGGACTCTACCATCTCGTATGCATCAAGGTTAAGGCCGTTGATCCAAAAATGGAGTGACGAGAAGGCACAGAAGGTTGACAACATAATCAACAAAAATTATATAGGGGTTGGAGAGGTAAAGTGTTAGTACTGTGTGCCTGGATTATCTACCATATGTTTTGAATGATACTAACTACACTAACATGCAGTATGTCGATGACCTGTTGCGGCCTTTCAATCCGCCACCACTTGGGACGCCGGTCAAACCAAAGAATGACGATCAGGTAAATGATGAGCATCAGGCACAAATATATATTGTAACTTTGCAAGTATAATCAAATTCATATGCTCCTAACTGCTTGTAATTTGCAGGATTAGGCACTCATGGGCCGTGTATTGGATGATTTGAAAGAAGTTGCCTCCATTGTGCGGGAGGCCAGTGCACAAAAATTTGATAGGATGTGCACCCTTGAAAAAAAATGGATGAGTGCCTTAGGCGTACCCTTGCGAACGGCAGACGCACGGACGACCTCGTCACAGAATTCAATGTAAGTATACCATTATGAGTTACTATAAAAAAATTACTATCAATACTCTCCACACTAACACATTTTTTAAAGAACCACCGCTATGGAATATTTTATGCTGATCGCCCAGGAGTCGAGGACATACAGCTATCTGACCTGGGAGTACCTACGGACCCAATGGAGGTCCCAGGAGAGAATACTACTCACCAGCAAAAACAAAAAGATGACACGGAGGTCATTGCCAAAGGACTTTCTGCTAAGGGAATACAAAAAGATTACATCGATGCCTCCAAGAAGAACGTAGCTAAAGATTTGCAGCCTACTCCTAGTTTGCAATCGCGAAAGCATTCAAAAACCAAGATTAGCCTTGAAGCTTTCATGCTGATACACATTTTACATCTAACAGATTTTGTTTTAAGTTAATGCAGATTCATAGCTAACATATGATCGTCCACGTTCAGGATTAAGAAGATAGAGCTGTTGCTGCAGCTTGCAAGGAGAGTCTCAAGAATGTTTCACAGCTTTATAAAGAGGTGGATGCTTCGCAGGGTGCTCTGAGTTTGGATTCGTGAAAGCATTCCAAAGCCACCACATACCTTGAAGCTTTCTTGGTGATGCACATTTTACAGTTAACTTGTTTTGTTTTTTTATTTCACACAGATTGCAAGCTAACAAGTGCTTTATTTTGAATCACAGGAGCCTCAGAATATGAGGCACAATGAGAATATGCGAAAGGCTGAAGAAAGAAGAAATCAAGATGATGAAGATGTGAGTATTGAGGTGGGGGGAGAGGCAGGTACCAAAAGACCCAACAGGCCTGCCAAGGCTAAGGGAATAAGGGAGCCGGAAGAGCCCCATGTCTTCTGAGTTGATGAGGACAACTATGATGATTCTTTAGCAAAACAACAACAAGATAGTGTGGTTGATTCCATGCTACCAACTTGTGCGAGCAGCCGAAAAAGAGTGGCATCTTCGTTATTGTGCAACGAAGATTATGTTTTGTATGATAGTGATAAGGAGAGAAAGAAAAACAGGACTCCATCGGTGTCTACCAACGATTTCGAGGACACAAAGAATACAAAGAGGAAAAACCATGCAAGCAATTTTAAAGATACAGACATAGGTGCTTCGAGGCTGGTGATCGACCTTGAGAAGTTTCGACAGATTTACGTGGCCGAAATTGTCAACACCTCATATCTTGATAAACAATTGGTGGTAATTGATGACATTATTCTACTACAGAAGCATTTTCAATGCCTCACCATGACAGATGTAGGCGACGATGACAAATGGTTGGGTGATGAAGTAAGATATTTGCCAAATTAGTTTATCAATTTTCTTTTGCACAATACAATTAACTTGAATTTTGTTTTAGTTGGTTGATGCTATGATTCAAATCATGCGTCATGATCATCCTAAGGACATAAGGGATGGGCAACTGGTTTACATTGAGAGTGTTGGAAATATGCCCTAGAGGCAATAATAAATTGGTTATTATTATATTTCCTTGCTCATGATAATCGTTTATTATCCATGCTATAATTGTATTGATAGGAAACTCAGATACATGTGTAGGTACATAGACAACACCATGTCACTAGTAAGCCTCTAATTGAGTAGCTCGTTGATCAATAGATGGCTACGGTTTCCTGACCATGGACATTGGATGTCTTTGATAACGGGATCACATCATTAGGAGAATGATGTGATGGACAAGACCCAATCCTAAGCCTAGCACAAAATCGTGTAGTTTGTATGCTAAAGCTTTTATAATGTCAAGAATCATTTCCTTAGACCATGAGATTGTGCAACTCCTGGATAGCGTAGGAATGCTTTGGGTGTACCAAATGTCACAACGTAACTGGTGGCTATAAAGGTGCACTACGGGTATCTCCGAAAGTGTCTGTTGGGTTGGCACGAATCGAGACTGGGATTTGTCACTCCGGTTGACGGAGAGGTATCTCTGGGCCCACTCGGTAGGACATCATCATAATGTGCACAATGTGACCAAGGGGTTTATCACGGGATGATGTGTCATGGAACGAGTAAAGAGACTTGCCGGTAACGAGATTGAACAAGGTATCGGGATACCGACGATCCAATCTCGGGCAAGTATAATACCACTGGACAAAGGGAATTGTATACGGGATCGATTGAGTCCTTGACATCGTGGTTCATCCGAATAGATCATCGTGGAACATGTGGGAGCCAAAATGGGTATCCAGATCCCGCTTTTGGTTATAGACCGGAGAACGTCTCGGTCATGTCTGCATGGTTCCCGAACTCGTAGGGTCTACACACTTAAGGTTCGATTATGCTAGGGTTATAGGAAATAGATATACATGGTTACCGAATGTTATTCAGAGTCCTGGATAAGATCCCGGACGTCACGAGGAGTTCCGGAATGGTCCGGAGGTAAAGATTTATATATGGAAAGTTGTTGTTCGGGTTTCGGGAAAAGTTCGGGTTTTTCTGGTATTGTACCGGGAAGCTTCCGAGGATTCCGGAGGGGTCCGGAGGTCCGGAAATTGTTCCACCACGTCCAATACAGCAGCATGGGCTGTAAGGGGGCGCCCTAGCCTTAATGGTCCAGGGGCACCATCCCCCCCAAGGCCCATGCGCATGGGAGAGGGGAAACCCTAAGGGGGAGGGCCTCCACTTGACTTGGGAGGCACTCCTCCCCCCCTTGGCCGTCGCCCCCAACCCTAGATGGGATCTAAGGGGGCCGGCCCCCTTCTCTCCCCACCTATAAATAGTGGAGGGGTGGGAGGGCAGCCGCACCCTAAGTTCTGGCGCAGCCCTCCCCCTCTCCCAAGTACTCCTCCTCTCCCGCGGTGCTTGGCGAAGCCCTGCAGGATTGCCGCGCTCCTCCACCACCACCACGCCGTCGTGCTGCTGCTGGATGGAGTCTTCCCCAACCTTTCCCTCTCTCCTTGCTGGATCAAGGCATGGGAGACATCACCGGGCTGCATGTGTGTTGAACACGGAGGTGCCGTCCGTGCGGCACTAGGATCTCCGGTGATTTGGATCACGACAAGTACGACTCCTTCAACCCCGTTCTCTTGAACTCTTCTGCTTAGCGATCTACAAGGGTATGTAGATGCACTCCCCTCTCTCTCGTTTGTAGTCTCTCCATAGATAGATCTTGGTGACTCGTAGGAAAATTTTGAATTTCTGCTACGTTCCCCAACAGTGGCATCATGAGCTAGGTCTATTGCGTAGATACTTTGCACGAGTAGAACACAAAGTAGTTGTGGGCCTTGATTTTGTTCAATATGCTTACAGTTACTAGTCCAATCTTGTTTCGACGGTATTGTGGGATGAAGCGGCCCGGACCGACCTTACACGTACACTTACGTGAGACAGGTTCCACCGATTGACATGCACTTGTTGCATAAGGTGGCTAGCGGGTGCCAGTCTCTCCCACTTTAGTCGGATCGGATTCGATGAAAAGGGTCCTTATGAAGGGTAAATAGCAATTGGCATATCACGTTGTGGCTTTTGCGTAGGTAAGAAACGTTCTTGCTAGAAACCCTTAGCAGCCACGTAAAACATGCAAACAACAATTAGAGGACGTCTAACTTGTTTTTGCAGGGTATGCTATGTGATGTGATATGGCCGAAAAGAATGTGATGAATGATATGTGATGTATGAGATTGATCATGTTCTTGTAATAGGAATCACGACTTGCATGTCGATGAGTATGACAACCGGCAGGAGCCATAGGAGTTGTCTTAATTTATTGTATGACATGCGTGTCATTGAACAACGCCATGTAATTACTTTACTTTATTGCTAACCAGTAGCCATAGTAGTAGAAGTAATAGTTGGCGAGACAACTTCATGAAGACACGATGATGGAGATCATGATGATGGAGATCATGGTGTCATGTCGGTGACGATGATGATCGCGGAGCCCCGAAGATGGAGATCAAAAGGAGCAAAATGATATTGGCCATATCATGTCACTTTTTGATTGCATGTGATGTTTATCATGTTTATGCATCTTATTTTCTTAGAACGACAGTAGTAAATAAGATGATCCCTCATTAAAATTTCAAGAAATTGTTCCCCCTAACTGTGCACCGTTGCGAAAGTTCATCGTTTCGAAGCACCACGTGATGATCGGGTGTGATAGATTCTAACGTTCACATACAATGGGTGTAAGCCAGATTTACACACGCGAAACACTTAGGTTGACTTGACGAGCCTAGCATGTACAGACATGGCCTCGGAACACAAGAGACCGAAAGGTCAAGCATGAGTCGTATAGTAGATACGATCAACATGAAGATGTTTACCGATGATGACTAGTCCGTCTCACGTGATGACCGGACACGGCCTAGTTGACTCGGATCATGTAATCACTTAGATGACTAGAGGGATGTCTATCTGAGTGGGAGTTCATTAGATGAACTTAATTATCCTGAACATAGTCAAAAGCCCTTTGCAAATTATGTCATAGCTCGCGCTTTAGTTCTACTATTTTAGATATGTTCCTAGAGGATAATATAGTTGAAAGTTGACAGTAGCAATTATGCGTACAGTAGAAGGCTTATGTCCTTAATGCACCGCTCGGTGTGCTGAACCTCGAACATCGTCTGTGGATGTTGCGAACATTTGACATACACGTTTTGATAACTACGTGATAATTCAGTTAAATGGTTTAGAGATGAGGCACCAAAGACGATTTCGAAACGTCGCGGAACATGTGAGATGTTTCGAGGGCTGAAATTGGGATTTCAGGCTCGTGCCCACGTCTAGAGGTATAAGACCTCCGATGATTTTCTTAGCCTACAAACTAAGGGAGAAAAGCTCAATCGTTGAGCTTGTACTCAGATTGTCTGGGTACAACAATCGCTTGAATCGAGTGGGAGTTAATCTTCCAGATGAGATAGTGATGTTTCTCCAAAGTCATTGCCACCAAGCTACTAGAGCTTCATGATGAACTATAACATATCAGGGATAGATATGATGATCCTTGAAAGTATTCGCGATGTTTGACACCGCGAAAGTAGAAGTCAAGTAGGAGCATCAATTGTTGATGGTTAGTAAAACCATTAGTTTCAAGAAGGGCAAGGGCAAGAAGGGATACTTCATGAAATGGCAAAACAGCTTCTGCTCTAGTGAAAACCCAAGGTTGAACCCAAACCCGAGACTAAGTGCTTCTGTAATGAGAGGAACGGACACTGAAGCAGAACCACCCTAGATACTTAGTAGATAAGAAGGCAGGCAAGGTCAACGGAAGTATATTGGATATACATTATGTTAATGTGTACTTTACTAGTACTCCTAGTAGCACCAGGGTATTAGATATCGGTTCGGTTGCTAAGTGTTAGTAACTCGAAATAAAAGCTACGGAATAAATGGAGACTAGCTAAAGGTGAGCTGAAGATATGTGTTGGAAGTGTTTTCAAGTTTGATGTGATCAAGCATCGCACGCTCCCTCTACCATCGAGATTGGTGTTGAACCTAAATAATTGTTATTTGGTGTTTGCGTTGAGCATAGACATGATTGGATTATGTCTATCGCAATATAGTTATACATTTAAGGAGAATAATGGTTACTCTGTTTATTTGAATAATACCTTCAATGGTCTTGCACCTAAAATGAATGGTTTATTGAATCTCGATCATAGTGATACACATTTTCATGCCAAAAGATATAAAATAGTAATGATAGTACCACTTACTCGTGGCACTGCTATGTAAGTCATATTGGTATAAAACGCATGAAGAAGCTCCATGTTGATGGATCTTTAGACTCACTCATTTTGAAAAGTTTGAGACATGCGAACCATGTCTATTGGTATGTACGCATGAAGAAACTCCATGCAGATGGATCGTTTGGACTCACTTGATTTTGAATCACTTGAGTCATGCAAATCATACCACAAGGGCGAGATGACTGAAAGGCCTCGTTTTCAGTGAAATGGAACAACAAAGCAACTTGTTGGAAGTAATACATTTTGATGTGTGCTGTCCAATGAGTGCCGAGGCATGCAGTGGATATTGTTATGTTCTTACTTCATGGATGATTTGAGTAGACGCTGAGTATATTTACTTGATGAAACACAAGTCTGAATTATTGAATGGTTCAAGTAATTTCAGAGTGAAGTTGGAGATCATCGTGACAAGAGGATAAAATGTCTATGATATGATCATAGAGATGAGTATCTGAGTTACGAGCTTTGGCACGCAATTAAGACATTGTGGAAATTGTTTCACAATTAATACCGCCTAGAACACCATAGTGTGATGGTGTGTCCGAACATCATAGTTGCACCCTATTGGATATGGTGCGTACCATGATGTCTCTTATCAAATTACCACTATCGTTCATGGGTTAGGCATTGGAGAAAACCGCACTCACTTTAATAGGGCACCACGTAATTCTGTTGAGACGACACCGTTTGAACTATGGTTTGGAGAAACCTAAGTTGTCGCTTCTTAAAAGTTTGGGGCTGCGACGCTTATGTGAAAAAGTTTCATCGTGATAAGCTCGAACCCAAAACGGATAAATACATCTTCATAGGATACCCAAAATGGTTGGGTATACCTCCTATCTCAGATTCGGAAGCAAAAGTAATTGTTTCTAGAAACGGGTCCTTTCTCGAGGAAAAGTTTCTCTCGAAAGAATTGAGTGGGAGGATGGTGGAGACTTGATGAGGTTATTGGACCATCCCTTCAACCAGTGTGTAGCAGGGCACAGGAAGTTGTTCATGTGGCACCTACGCCAATTGAAGTGGAAGCCGGTGATAGTGATCATGATGCTTTGGATCAAGTCACTACCGAACCTCGTAGGTCGACGAGGACGCGTACTACTTCAGAGTGGTATGCAATCCTGTCTTAGAGGTCATGTTGCTAGACAACAATGAACCTACGAGCTATGGAGAAGCGATGGTGGGCCCGGATTCCGACGAATGGCTCGAGGCCATAAAATATGAGAAAGGATCCATGACTTTGGAATAAATACTTGATGGTCGTAAGGCCGTTGGGTACAGATGGATTTTAAAAGGAAGACAGACAATGATGGTAAGAATCACCATTAAGAAAGCTCGACTTGTTGTTAAGATGATTTCTGACAAGTTCAAGGAGTTGACTACGGTGAGGCTTTCTCACTCGTAGCGATGCTAAGAGTCTGTTGGAATTGGATTAGCAGTTACTGCATTATTTATGAAATTTTGCAGATAGAATGTCAAAACATTGTTTCCTCGACAGTTTTCTTGAGGAAAGGTTGTATGTGATACAACCAGAAGGTTTTGACAATCCTGAAAGATGCTAACAAGTATGCAAAGCTCCAGCAGTCCTTCTAAGGACTGGAGTAAGCATCTCGGAGTTGGAATGTACGCTTTGATGAGATGATCAAAGATTTTGGGTTTATACAAAGTTTACGAGGAACTTGTATTTCCAAAGAAGTGACTGAGAGCACTATAGAATTTTTGATGAGTATATGTTGTTGACATATTGTTGATCAGAAATGATGTAGAATTTCTGGAAAGCATATAGGGTTATTTGAAAGGTGTTTTCAATAGAAACCCTGGATTAAGCTGCTTGAACATTGAGCATCAAGATCTATGAGGATAGATCAAAAGCCGCTAAATGGTACTTTCAAATGAGCACATACCTTGACATGATCTTGAAGGTGTTCAAGCACTACTAGGGAAAAGCCTAGCAGCGGCGCGGGTTTTGGGCCTATTAGTAGCACGGGGGGCCGATGCTACTAATAAGGCGCTACAGCTAACGTATAGCAGTATCGCGGGTGCCACCCGCGCTACTACTATGTCCTTTAGTAGTAGCGTGGGTAAAAACCCGCGCTACTACTACCAGCGCGTGTTTTTTTGAATTTTTTTCGAAAAAATATTTCGATTTTTTCCCTAATTTTCAAATTTGTGAATTATTTTAACCTCAAATCTCTAATCACCCCTCATCGCTGCTCAATTTAATCTCTAATCACAACTCATCATTCCAAATCATCTAACTTCCCGGACGGTCACCCATCCTCTCACTACTCCAGCCTGAGCACGCTTAACTTCCGGGTTCTATTCTCCCTCGTTTCCAAGTCTGCACTTGTTGTTTTCCTGACAAAAGTAAGATGTCAATCCTATTAACCTCAGGAATTTAGCTTGAGCATGAAGTCACACATTTCACTATTTGAGTTTGAAACTATTGTTCTAAAAAATTAGTAACATTAACATTTCTTGACAAATTAGTTTGACCACAGTTTGACCACAGTTTGGCCATAGTTTGACCAGATTTGACCAAAATTCAAAAAAAACTAAAATAATTATTTAGTAACACTAATATCCTAGAATAATTAGTTTGACCATTGTTTGACCACAGTTTGACCACACAGTTTGAAATATTTTCGATTTTTTCCACTATAGATCTTAAAAGCCCCGTAAATTTTTTCTGTTAGGTTTTTGAGGATTTTGAAAATGTTAAATTGGGATGTAACTTTTCGAGTAGATGATTCTTCATATAAAAAACTTTTTCATCCGAGTTAGTATGCAAAAGTTATGCCCATTTTTACAAATTCTCGAGAGATTTTGCAAATAAAGTCGAAATTCATATTTGCAAATTTTCCCAACAACTAGACCAGGAAACTTATTTTCTTTTTTTTGACATTTTCATCATTTTCTTTTATTTTTTTAAAACTGAAAAGGCGATCCACAGGGGGGGTAGAGTTTGAAAATGGGACCTTTAGTAGTAGCGCGGTTTTTTACCCTAAAAACCAATGCTACTGCTATCAAACTTAGTAGTAGCAAGGTTTTAAAAACCCGCGCTACTACTATGGCATGTCCCGGGGGGCACGGTAGAGACCACTTAGTAGTAGCGAGGGTTAAAAACCTGCGCTACTGCTATCAACGTAGTAGTAGCGAGGTTTAAAAACCTGCGCTACTGGTAAGTAGCAGTAGCGAGGGTTTTTAACCCTCGCTACTAGTAACTTTCTGTGTATAGGCTTTTCCCTAGTAGTTAAGATGGATCAGTCAAGAAGGAGTTCTTGCCTGAGTTGTAAGGTATGAAGTTAAGAGTTAAAGCTCGACCACGGCAGAAGAGAGACAAAGGACGAAGGTCGTCCCCTATGCTTCAGATGTAGGCTCTATAGTATGCTATGTTGTGTACCGCACCGGAAGTGTGCCTTGCCATGAGTCAGTCAAGGGGTACAAGAATGATCCAGGAATGGGGATCATTGGACAATTGTCAAAAATTGTCCTTGGAGTAAATAAGGACATGTTTCTCGATTATGGAGGTGATAAAGAGTTCGGCGTAAAGGGTTACGTCGATGCAAGCTTTAACACCTATCCGAGTGACTCTGAGTAGCAAACCGGATACGTATAGTGGGGCAACCATTTGGAATAGCTCCAAGTGGAGCGTGGAAGCAGCATTTACAATATGACATAGAGAATTGCGAAGTACATACGGATCTGAATGTTGCAGACCCGTTGACTAAAACCTCTCTCACAAGCAAAACATGATAAAACCAAAGAACTCATTGAGTCTTAATCACATGGTGATTTGAACTAGTTTAGTGACACTAGTAAACTCTTTGGATGTCGGTCACACGGCGATGTGACCTATCAGTGTTAATCACATGGCGATGTGCACTAGATTATTGACTCTAGTGCAAGTGGGAGACTGTTGGAAATATGCCCTAGAGGCAATAATAAATTGGTTATTATTATATTTCCTTGTTCATGATAATCGTTTATTATCCATGCTATAATTGTATTGATAGGAAACTCAGATACATGTGTGGGTACATAGACAACACCATGTCCCTAGTAATCCTCCAATTGACTAGCTCGTTGATCAATAGATGGTTATGGTTTCCTGACCATGGACATTGGATGTCGTTGATAACGGGATCACATCATTAGGAGAATGATGTGATGGACAAGACCCAATCCTAAGCCTAGCACAAAGATCGTGTAGTTCGTATGCTAAAGCTTTTATAATGTGAAGTATCATTTCCTTAGACCATGAGATTGTGCAACTCCCGGATACCGTAGGAATGCTTTGGGTGTACCAAACGTCACAATGTAACTGGGTGTCTATAAAATTGCACTACGGGTATCTCCGAAAGTGTCTGTTGGGTTGGCACGAATCGAGACTGGGATTTGTCACTCCGGTTGACGGAGAGGTATCTCTAGGCCCACTCGGTAGGACATCATCATAATGTGCACAATGTGACCAAGGGGTTGATCACGGGATGATGTGTTACGGAACGAGTAAAGAGACTTGCCGGTAACGAGATTGAACAAGGTATCGGGATACCGACGATTGAATCTCGGGCAAGTATAATACCGCTGGACAAAGGGAATTGTATATGGGATCGATTGAGTCCTTGACATCGTGGTTCATCCAATGAGATCATCATGGAACATGTGGGAGCCAACATGGGTATCCAGATCCAGCTGTTGGTTATTGACCGGAGAACGTCTCGGTCATGTCTGCATGGTTCCCGAACCCGTAGGGTCTACACACTTAAGGTTCGATGACGCTAGGGTTATAGAGAATAGATATACGTGGTTACCGAATGTTGTTCGGAGTCCCGGATGAGATCTCGGACGTCATGAGGAGTTCCGAAATGGTCCGAAGGTAAAGATTTATATATGGAAAGTTGTTGTTCGGGTTCCGGGAAAAGTTCGGGTTTTTCTGGTATCGTACCGGGAAGCTTCCAGGAGGATTCCGGAGGGGTCCGGAGGTCCGGAAATTGTTCCACCACGTCCAATACAGCAGCATGGTCTGTAAGGGGGCGCCCTAGCCTTAATGGGCCAGGGGCACCAGCCCCCCCCCCCAAGGCCCATGCGCATGGGAGAGGGGAAACCCTAAGGGGGAGGGCCTCCACTTGACTTGGGAGGCACACCTCCCCCCCTTGGCCACCGCCCCCAACCCTAGATGGGATCTAAGGGGGCCGGCCCCCTTCTCTCCCCACCTATAAATAGTGGAGGGGTGGGAGGGCAGCCGTACCCCAAGTTCTGGCGCAGCCCTCCCCCTCTCCCAAGTACTCCTCCTCTCCCGCGGTGCTTGGCGAAGCCCTGCAGGATTGCCACGCTCCTCCACCACCACCACGCCGTCGTGCTGCTGCTGGACGGAGTCTTCCCCAACCTCTCCCTCTCTCCTTGTTGTATCAAGTCATGGGAGACGTCACCGGGCTGCACGTGTGTTGAACGCGGAGGTGCCATCCGTTCGGCACTAGGATCTCCGGTGATTTGGATCACGACGAGTACGACTCCTTCAACCCCGTTCTCTTGAACGCTTCCGCTTAGCAATCTACAAGGGTATGTAGATGCACTCCCCTCTCTCTCATTGCTAGTCTCTCCATAGATAGATCTTGGTGACTCGTAGGAAAATTTTGAATTTCTGCTACGTTCCCCAACAGAGAGGGTGGTCGGCGTCGCTATGCTCGAAAGAGATGGTAAGGTAGAGAATTGCCAGGAGGCCGCTTTGGCGGGCAGTCATGGAACAACAAAAGAAGACAACTACCTCATATATGATCTAGTACCATCTCACCATGACATAAACACATTTATTTTTCTAATTATTATGCATGTTGATGTAATCATCTTTGCTGTCCAGGTTTTTCTACCTACGAACATGGCGAACACCCACTAGTTCCTTGTGGTTGTAAACCCCAGAAGGAGGGAGATTCAGATTCTTGATTCACTTTTCATCTACGTAATACACACACAAGTGGGTCACGTGGTGAGATTTTAAACGTCTTTCAATATAACACAGGATTTAGCATCATACCTAACCATGAACCGTGACCAACTTCTCATGCCATGGACTTTGGAAGATATGTGGGGTGGAAGCACATCTGAGAGCATCGCTGCAAATCAATGGACCACAAAGCCATGGATGGCAAGACATTAACGTGGCCCAATGGACAGTAAAGCATGTTCCTATGCCAAGACAAGATGACAAGTCAGTTTACGGTATTAGCTTCTTATTATGTTTTTCATTGTTAATACGTGAAATGTTGCTAACAGAATTAATTGTTGTAGTTCTTCTTGTGCACTCTACATGCTGGAGAACATCGAACTCTTTACGGGAGAAGATCTTACGCTGCATTATGACCAAGTACATAGAGTAACACCTAAAATTATGTCAATTTTGTAAACATATGGAACGATACTAACATATCCTCCCATGCAGGCATACATCGACAATTATAGAAGAGAGTTGCCTGTTGTCCTTCTTAATTCGCCCTACAACAAATTGAAGTCCATGAAAAGGTTGAAGACGTACAATGCTAGCCTATCGGATGCAGCTTCGATTGAAGATCATGAAGATGCAAGCATTTAGTCCAGTACTGGTTGATTCTTAGATATGGAGTGTACACTTGGTTATGAAGCAGTAGAGTAGGGTGTGGTTTGGTTTTAGTCCTAAAGAAGGTTTTCTAGCCATGTTCTTAGTCCAGTGCGGATTAATCAAGTTGTAATACTTCATAGTACTGGTTCCAAGTACTATTATTGAAATAAATTTGGTTTGCATGGGAGACACTGAAACATATTTTTGCTTTTTACAAGCAGAAATTTTGAAGCTTAGGAAGGTTAACTGAATTCTTAAATTTATATTTAAGTTTCGTCGGAGTCTGGACAAGATTCAGAACAATTACATCGCTAGTTAGAAGTTTCAGATTTTTTTAACATTGCTAGTTAGAAGTTCCAGAAATATTTCAGCGAGTGCTGAAATATTTTGGCCGAAATTCAGTGAGGCTGAAATATTTTGGCTGAAAGGCAAATATTGCAGTGAGTGCTGAAATGAATGAAATTTAGTTATTTCATTGAAATCTCACCAAAGCGAAAACCATGGTGGCGTGCCATCTTGAGCAGCACCAGACATGATTCAGTATTATCAACAAAATTTTGTCTCACATATATGAGGAAAAAAGGTATGAGCATGAGCATGCAAGATCGGATGGGCAATAATTAAAATAGCTTCACAAGAGAGAGTAAAATACTTCATGTGTGAACACTCAATCCTAGTTGACTTTAGAACCAGTTTTCATCCTAAAAGAGGTCTGGTGATTTACTTATAACCAATAATAAAAGCGGTCCAGTTCTTTTGGCTGATTTTCGAAGAAACAGGGACTATATCTTTTTGACGATTGTGATTCTCAGGAGACCTACGTGTTTTTACGCAACTTACCTTAGTTTTTTTTACACCATAACATACCTTTGCTAAACTCTCCATGCCCCCCCCCCCCTAATATTCAACCAGAGGTGGGTCCCCTCCCTTGATTTCCTGCAACGGAAGAAATCGATACATGGATATATGCCCAGGTTGTTACGATCCCTATAAATAGGGTTCCTTTGAAACCTCGTAGATCATAGTTCATCCTTCTGCGCCGCCCAAACCAGCAAGACCGAAGGATGGAGCAACCCAGGAATCTAGCAAGACCGAACGACGAAGCCAAACATGAATCCTCTGGTAACTCCCCACGATCTCCTGTTGCAGTCGCTACTATTTTTTGTGCCATGATCTTCCTCCCATGATCTCTTGCTGCAACCCCACTTGTTGTTTGCATATTCATGTAACTCAGCATGTTTTTAAACAAATTAATTTGGGGGCATTAGGGGAGGGCGCTAGGATTGTTTTCCTACCAGATTGGCAGTTCATTGATTAATTCCAGGCTAAATCTTAGCGTCTGGTCTTGTCGATGCCAATTAGTGCAGCGGGCACTTGCCTTCGTTTTTCCTTCCACACGAGTTATGGAAGGCATCGATGGCCCATATTTCAATTTCATACTATTGACCATGATTAGCACTAGAGTTGAGGAGACCACGGTTGGACAGTTTTTTATTTTCCAATCTTTATTTTATTTTAGATAAGCGCCTTGCAATGGAAACGTAACCAAGCTGAATCTAATGATAGTATTTGCACATTCATGGAACTCAACATGCTTGTAAACAAATTACCTCATGCAGTAGCGTAGAGCACAATTTTTATGTTGGTATATATAAGTTGTATTCGTCTGTATGAGTGTTTAAATTGTATACCATGCTGAATCTAACCACACTTGCACATCCATTGAACCAAGGATGCTTCTTTGCCGCCATATGAGGAGTTCATAAACCGATTAAACACGCAGCAAAGGATGTACATCCAGTTGATAGGACTAGGTGTACTTCTCAAGACACCTAGCATCAAAATTAGACGTGTACTATGCATGGCCATCGCTAATTCATATGATGCAGAGCAGGATGCCTTTATCATCAATGGGAGACCATGTAGGATCACACTAGAAGATGTAGCGCATATAACAGGCATGCCCTGCCATGTGAAGAAGCACGTCCCTTCAAATCTTGATGATAATATGGAGTTGTGGAAGAAACTGAATGACCATAATGACACCAAAATAACTTTCAAAGGAATGCTAGCCAAGATGAAAGGTGACAACACACCAAATTTTGTCAGGTCATTTGTCTTGTACACCATAGGCAAATATGTATGTCGAACAAAAGAGGAGTATGTGGATAACAAATATATTGGGATTGTTAGAAACGTTGAGACGATAAAGGGCACAAATCTTGGACAGCTAACGCTTGACTATCCCCCTGGGCGTGCCCCCGGCCTCATGGGCCACCTGGCAGCCCTCCGGTGCCCATCTTTTGCTATATGAAGTCGTTTACCCTGAAAAAAATCATAAGCAAGCTTACAGGACGAAACTCCGCCGCCATGAGGTGGAACCTTGGTGGAACCAATCTAGGGCTCCGGCGGAGCTGTTCTGTCAGGGAAACTTCCCTCCGGGAGGGGGAAATCATCACCATCGTCATCACCAACGATCCTCTCATCGGCAGGGGGTCAATCTACATCAACATCTTCACCAGCACGATCTCCTCTCAAACCGTAGTTCATCTCTTGTATCCAATCTTTGTACCAAAACCTCATATTGGTACCTGTGGGTTGCTAGTAGTGTTGATTACTCCTTGTAGTTGATGCTAGTTGGTTTATTCGGTGGAAGATCATTTGTTTAGATCCTTAATGCATATTAACCTCTGATTATGAACATGAATATGCTTTGTGAGTAGTTACAATTATTCCTAAGGACATGGAGAAGTCTTGCTATTAGTAGTCATGTGAATTTGGTAGTCATTCGATTTTTTGATGAGATGTATGTTGTCTCTCCTCTAGTGGTGTTATGTGAACGTCGGCTACATGACACTTCACCATTATTTGGGCCTAGAGGAATACATTGGGAAGTAATAAGTAGATGATGGGTTGCTAGACTGACAGAAGCTTAAACCCTAGTTTATGTGTTGCTTCGTAAGGGGCTGATTTGGATCCATGTGTCTCATGCTATGGTTAGGTTTACCTTAATACTTCTTTTGTAGTTGCGGATGCTTGCAATAGGGGTTAATCATAAGTGGGATGCTTGTCCAAGAAAGGGCAGTACCCAAGCACCGGTATGCCCGATGATGTTATTAAGAAGAAGGTTTTATCTTTATATTTGAAGGGAGACGCATTGACATGGTATAGGCTATGTGATGATATGGGATCCTAGGACTATAAACGATTGAAATTGGAATTTCACCAGAAGTTTTATCATATGCATCTTGTTCATCGTGATCGTAATTATATATATAATTTTTGGCCTCGCGAAGGAGAAAGCATCGCTCAAGCATGGGGAGGCTTAAGTTAATGTTATATTCATGCCCCAATCATGAGCTTTCAAGAAAAATGATTATTCAAAACTTTTATGCTCGGCTTTCTCTCAACAATCGCACCATGCTTGATACTTCTTGTGATGGGTCTTTTATGATGAAGACTAGTGAATTCAAATGAGATTTATTGGAAAGAATTAAATGCAACTCTGAAGATTGGGATTCCGACGATGGTAAGGAGTCAGGTATGACACCTAAGTTTGATTGTGTTAAATCTTTTATGGATACCGATGCTTTTCGTGGATTTAGCACTAAATATGGACTTGACTCTGAGATAGTAGATTCTTTCTATGAATCATTTGCTACTCACGTTGATCTCCCTAAGGAGAAGTGGTTTAAATATAATCCTCCCACTGAAGTAAAAGTAGTTGCACCTATTACAGTTGAAGAAAAGACTATCACTTATACTGATCATATTGTTCCTTCTACTTATATTGAGAAACGACCTTTCCCTGTTAGGATAAAGGATCATGCTAAAGCTTCGACTGTGGTTCATAAGAGTAATAATAGAACATATACACCTCCTGAGCAAATTAAAGTTGAACCTAGTATTGCTATGGTTAAAGATCTCTTGGCTGATAATATTGATGGGCATGTTATTTATTTCTGTGAACAAGCTACTAGAATTGCTAGACCCGATGCTAAGAAACATAGACCCGTTGTAGGCATGCATGTTATTTCTGTTAAAATAGGGGATCATTGTTATCATGGCTTATGTGATATGGGTTCTAGTGCTAGTGCAATACCTTTTTCCTTATACGTAGAAATTATGCATGATATTGCACCTGCTGAGGTAGAAGAAATTGATGTTACAATTAAGCTTGCCAATAGAGATACTATTTCACCAATTGGGATTGTTAGAGATGTTGAAGTCTTGTGTGGGGAAGTTAAATATCCTGCTGATTTTCTTGTTCTTGGTTCCCCACAAGATGACTTTTGTCCCGTCATATTTGGTAGACCCTTCTTGAATACTGTCAATGCTAAAATTCATTGCGAAAAAGATGTTGTTACAATTGGCTTAGGGGATATGTCTCATGAACTTAATTTTGCTAAATTTCGTGGACAACCCCATGATAAAGAATTGCCTAGTAAGGATGAAATTATTGGTCTTTCTTCTATTGCCGTGCCTCCTACAGATCCTTTAGAACAATATTTGCTAGACCATGAAAATGATATGTTTATGAATGAAAGAACGGAAATAGATGAAGTATTCTTTAAACAGGGTCCTATTTTGAAACACAACTTGCCTGTTGAAATCCTAGGGGATCCTCCACCACCCAAGGGTGATCCCGTGTTTGAGCTTAAACCATTACCTGATACTCTTAAATATGCTTATCTTGATGAAAAGAAGATATATCATGTTATTATTAGTGCTAACCTTTCAGAAAAGGAAGAGGAAAGATTATTGAAAACTTTGAAGAAGCACCATGCTGCTATTGATGATCTTAAGGGCATTAGTCCCACTTTATGTCAACACAAAATAAAATTGGAAGAAGGCGCAAAACCAGTTATTGATCATCAGCGACGATCAAATCCTAAGATGAAAGAAGTGGTAAGGAAGGAAATACTAAAGCTCCTTGAGGCAGGTATAATTTATCATGTTGCTGATACTCAGTGGGTAAGTCTTGTCCATTGTGTCCCTAAGAAGGGAGGTATTACTGTTGTTCCTAATGATAAAGATTAATTGATCCCGCAAAGAATTATTATAGGTTATAGGATGGTAATTGATTTCCGCAAATTAAATAAAGCTACTAAAAAGGATCATTACCCTTTGCCTTTTATTGATCAAATGCTAAAAAGACTATCCAAACATACACATTTTTGCTTTCTAGATGGTTTCTCTGGTTTCTCTCAAATACCTATGTCAGCTGAGGATCAAGAAAAGACCACTTTTACTTGCCCTTTCGGTACTTTTTCTTATAGACTTATGCCTTTTGGTTTATGTAATGCACCTGCTACCTTTCAAAGATGCATGATGGCTATATTCTCTGACTTTTTTGAAAAGATTTGTGAGGTATTCATGGATGATTTTTCCATTTATGGATCCTCTTTTGATGATTGCTTGAGCAACCTTGATCGAGTTTTGCAGAGATGTGAAGATACTAGTCTCGTCTTGAATTGGGAAAAGTGCCAATTTATGGTTAATGAAGGCATTGTCTTAGGGCATAAAATTTCTGAAAGAGGTATTGAAGTTGATAAAGCTAAGGTTGATGCTATTGAAAAGATGCCATGTCCCAACGACATTAAAGGTATAGGAAGTTTCCTTGGTCATGCCGGTTTTTATAGGAGGTTCATTAAGGACTTCTCTAAAATTTCTAGGCCTATAACTAATTTATTGCAAAAAGATATCCTTTCGTTTTTGATGATGATTGTGTAGAAGCATTTTAAATGCTTAAGAAAGCTTTGATTTCTGCACCTATTGTTCAGCCACCTGATTGGAATTTACCCTTTGAAATTATGTGTGATGCTAGTGATTATGCTGTAGGTGTTGTTCTAGGGCAAAGAGTAGATAAGAAATTAAATGTTATTCAATATGCTAGTAAAACTCTAGAGACTGCTTAGAGAAATTATGCTACTACTGGAAAAAAAATCTTGGCAGTTGTATTTGCTTGTGATAAGTTTAGACCTTACATTGTTGATTCTAAAGTAACTATTCACACTGATCATGCTGCTATTAAATATCTTATGGAAAAGAAAGATGATAAACCTAGACTTATTAGATGGGTTCTCTTGCTCAAGAATTTGATTTGCATATTATTGATAGAAAGGGAGCTGAGAACCCCGTTGCAGACAACTTGTCTAGGTTAGAGAATGTTCTTGATGACCCACTACCTATTGATGATAGCTTTCCTGATTAACAATTAGCTATCATAAATGCTTCGCGTACTGCTCCATGGTATGTTGATTATGCTAATTACATTGTTGCTAAATTTATACCACCTAGTTTCACATACCAACAAAAGAAAAAGTTATTGTATGATTTAAGACATTACTTCCGGGATGACCCACACCTTTATAAAGAAGGAGTAGATGGTGTTATTAGACGTTGTGTACCTGAGCATGAACAGGAATAGATCCTATGCAAGTGTCACTCTGAGGCATATGGAGGACACCACGTTGGAGATAGAACTGCACATAAGGTATTGCAATCCGATTTTTATTTGCCTACCCTCTTCAAAGATGCCCGTAAGTTTGTCTTGTCTTGTGATGAATGTCAAAGAATTGGTAATATTAGTAGACGTCAAGAAATGCCTATGAATTATTCTCTTGTTATTGAACCATTTGATGTTTGGGGCTTTGATTATATTGGACCTTTTCCTGCCTCTAATGGGTATACACATATTTTAGTTGTTGTTGATTACATTACTAAGTGGGTAGAAGCTATTCCAACTAGTAGTGTTGATCATAACACCTCTATTAAGATGCTTAAAAAAGTTATTTTCCGAGGTTTGGTGTCCCTTGATACTTAATGACTGATGGTGGTTCACATTTTATTCATGGTGTTTTTCGTAAAATGCTTGCTAAATATGACGTTAATCATAGAATTGCATCTCCATATCACCCACAGTCTAGTGGTAAAGTGGAATTGAGTAACAGAGAGCTCAAATTAATTTTGCAAAAGACTGTTAATAGATCTAGAAAGAACTGGTCCAAGAAACTTGATGATGCATTACGGGCTTATAGAACTGCATATAAGAATCCTATGGGTATGTCTCCGTATAAAATGGTTTATGGAAAAGCATGTCACTTACCTCTCGAACTCGAACATAAGGCATATTGGGACATTAAAGAGCTCAATTATGATTTCAAACTTGCCGGTGAGAAGAGGTTATTTGACATTATCTCACTTGATGAATGGAGAACCCAGGCCTACGAGAATGCCAAACTGTTTAAAGAAAAAATTAAAAGATGGCATGACAAGAGGTTACAAAAGTGTGAGTTTAACTTAGGTGATTGTGTGTTGTTATTCAACTCTCGTTTAAGATTTTTTGCAGGAAAACTTCTCTCCAAATGGGAAGGTCCTTACGTTATCGAGGAGGTCTATCATTCCGGTGCCATAAAAAACAACAACTTCCAAGGCACAAATCCGAAGTTAGTGAACGGTCAAAGAATCAAACATTATATCTCAGGTAATCCTATAAATGTTGAAACTAATATTATTGAAACTGTAACCCCGGAGGAATACATAAGGGACACTTTCCAGAACATTTCAGACTCCAAAAAGGAATAGGTATGTGGTACGGTAAGTAAACAGACTCCAAAACAGTTCTAATAGCATTTTTTTCTCCGTTTTGGAATATTTAAGAAAATAGGAAAATAAGAAGTAGTCTGGGAAGGACATGAGGCTTCCACGAGGGTGGAGGGCGTGCCCACCCCCTGGGCATGCGCCTTGCCTCGTGGGCGCCTCGTGTACTCTTCGGACTCCGTTTTCTTGCACGATACTTCTTTTGGTCGGTAAAAATTCATTATGTAATCTCTCGAAGGTTTTGACCACTGTATCACGCAAAAATCTTCTGTCTTTGTTTCGAGCTGTTTTTCTGACAGATCTAGAGCACCATGACGCCTCCCTCCTCCAACAATGAAGACAAGGAAGCTTGTCTATTGAAGATAGAGCTAAAGAGAGAAGAACCAGGGGAGATCAACAAAGATGAAGGGATCAAGAAGGCCATGGAGGATCAAGCTCCAGCGGCAAAAGAAGAGAACATCCCTCAACCTCTTCCTAACCTCTTTACCCCAACTGAGATTGAAGCTTTCAAGATGATTGAGTTAGCTCGCATACAAAACAAGTATCTCACACAGGAATATATTTTGTTGAAGGATCATATCGTCGCACTTAAGGGCATTATCCGCAAATTGGAAGAGCTCCTATGTTCGATGTGCGACTATCCACCATCATCACCACCTTCTTCACCAGCAAAGGAGACATAATCACATGGGTATGGGCACTCCCCTTGGCAACTGCCAAGCTTGGGGGAGTCGCCCCGGTATCGTATCACCATCACACTCCTATCTTTACCATTTTACTTAGTTCGATCCTTTTGGTAATATCTTGATCTAGTAGAATAAAGTTTTGGTATGAATTAGTTTTGAGTTTTTGCTTTGTGATCCCTCTATGTAATCGAGTCTGTGAGCTATATATAATAAAGATTAGTGTTGAGTCAAGGGCTTTGCTATCTTGCTATGATCTTAAGTGCATAAAATTATAAAAGAAATAAAAGAGATCATATTGATCTTGTGGAAAGTAATGACTTCACATATAAAGAGTATGATGATTGAAAGTTGTTGAGAGTTGACAAACATAGTTTTGGTCATCGCTGCAATTAATAAGAAGTAATAAAGAAAGAGAGGTTTTCACATATAAATATACTATCTTGGACATATTTTATGATTGTGATCACTCATTAAAGTATGACATGCTAAAGAGTTGATGTTGGACAAGGAAGATAACATAATGGGTTATGTTTTCTCACATCTCAGTTAAAGTATATCACTGTTCAAGATATCTTCCGATATTCCGATAAATCGGCCGATTTATCGCCTACCTTTGTCTGAACGATAAGATAAATTGGTCGATAAATTAGTCGATATGGTGATAAATCGGCCAATATGCCGATAAACTGGCCGATTTAAAACTTATCATGGGTCGACCGATAAGTTCTCGATAAGCGATATCCCCAACATTGAAGTATATTGTCATGGATCATTCAAACATGTTAAGCTTATCTTTCCCCCTCATGCTAGCCAAATTCATTGCACCAAGTAGAGATACTACTTGTGCTTCCAAATATCCTTAAACCCAGTTTTGCCATGAGATTCCACCATATCTACCTATGGATTGAGTAAGATCCTTCAAGTAAGTTGTCATGTTGCTCTCTAAATATGTATGACTTATTAGTGTGGAGAAAATAAACTTTATATGATCTTGTGATATGGAAGTAATAAAAGCGACGGACTGCATAATAAAGGTTCATATCACAAGTGGCAATATAAAGTGACGCTCTCTTGCATTAAGACTTCGTGCATCCAACCAAAAAGCACATGACAACCTCTGCTTCCCTCTGCGAAGGGCTTATCTTTTACATTATGCAAGAGTCAAGGTGATCTTCACCTTTCCCTTTTTATTTTATCCTTTGGCAAGCACCTCGTGTTGGACAGATCCTGATATATATATCCAATTGGATGTAAGTTAGCATGAACTATTATTGTTGACATTACCCCTGAGGTAAAAGGTTGGGAGGCAACACTAGAAGCCCCTATCTTTCTCTATGTCCGATTAAAACTCCATAACCATAAGTATTGCGTGAGTGTTAGCAATTGTGAAAGACTAAATGATAGTTGAGTATGTGGACTTGTTAAAAAGCTCTTATATTGACTATTTCTGATGTTATGATAAATTGCAATTGCTTCAATGACCGAGATCATAGTTTGTTGGTTCTCAATGAAGTTTCTGATTCATACTTGATATTGTGAATAGATTGTTACTTGAGCATAAGAAATCATATGACAATATATATATATATATATATATATATATATATATATATATGTTGCGGTTATAAGAATGATCATGATGCCCTCATGTACGTATTTTATTTTTATCGACACCTTTATCTCTAAACATGTGGACATATTTTTCGATATCGGCTTCCGCTTGAGGACAAGTGAGGTCTAAGCTTGGGGGAGTTGATACGTCCATTTTGCATCATGCTTTTATATTGATATTTATTGCATTATGGGCTGCTATTACACATTATGTCACAATACTTATGGCTATTCTCTCATATTTTACAAGGTTTACATAAAGAGGGAGAATGTCGGCAGCTGGGATTCTAGGCTGGAAAAGGAGAAAATATTGGAGACCTATTCTGCACAGCTCCAAAAGTCCTGAAACTCCACGAAAGTCATTTTTGGAATTAATGATAAATATTCAGTGGAAGAAATACCTGAGGGGGGCCACCCATCTTCCACGAGGGTGGGGGCGCGCCCTACCCCCTGGGCGCGCCCCCTGCCTCGTGGGCCACCTGGTAGCCCTCCGGTGCCCATCTTCTGCTATATGAAGTCTTTTACCTTAAAAAATTCATAAGCAAGCATACGGGATGAAACTCTGCCGCCACGAGGAGGAACCTTGGCAGAACCAATCTAAGGCTCCGGCGGAGCTGTTCTGCCGGGAAAACTTCCCTCCGGGAGGGGGAAATCGTCACCATCGTCATCACCAACGATCCTCTCATCGAGAGGGGGTCAATCTCCATCAACATCTTCAACAGCACCATCTCCTCTCAAACCCTACACTACAAAAAAAATACACTTATGTGATGATACGTGTTTGTCATAGTAGTTCGCATTTTTTGTCATGCATGTACATCCATGACGATTTTATGACAGAATCAAGAGAGTCATACGTGTGCTGTCGTAGAAGTGTTCCATAACATTACCAAAATTATCGTCACGGAAGTGTCCACTTCCATGACGATAAATCATGCGTCACAGAAGTGCTTTCGTCAAGGGTGACCGACATGTGGCATCCACCATAATGGAATGTTGTTAAGCTATCGGGTCCGGTTTTGGATCCGATAACCCGTTAACAGCCCGGACCAATGGGGATTTTCCACGTGTAAAATCGTCATTGGCTGGAGGAAACACGTGTCAGCTCCGCGTTGGCACAGGTGTCACTCATCCAATGGGCGAGACGCGCCTATGATATTTTGACACATGGACCGGCCCATAAAGTTTAAATGGGCCGTCCCGACTAAAGGCCCAAAAGATTTTGCGGCCATAATGGGCCGGCCCAACTTAAGGCTTATGAGATTTTGCGGACCATAATGGGCTGGCCCAGCTAAAGGCCCACAAGATTTTGCAGGCCATAATGGGCCGGCCCAGGTAAAGGCCCACAAGATTTTTGTGTGCCATAATGGGCCGGCCCAGCTAAAGGCCCACGAGATTTCGCCGACATTAATGGGCCGGCCCAGCTGTAGGCCCACAAGATTTTGAGGACCCTAGTAGGCCAGCCCATTAACTGGCTGCCATGTTTTGGGCCGAATGTCGGCCCATATTTGATCCGGTCCATTAATGGCCTGCCATGTTCCGAGCCTAATAATGGCCCATATGAGATCCGGCCCGTTAAAATCCTACCACGTTCTGGGCCAAATTACGGCCCAGATCAGGTCCGGCCCTTTAAGAGGCTTTGGGCTAAATTATGGCCCATATCAGATTTGGCCTTTTGGACGATGTGCTTTTGGGCCCACTTGCTAAAGGCCCATTTAGTAATTCGGCCTGATATTAGTTTCGGCATGTTAAGGGCCCGTTTAACATTTCGGCCCTATATTAATTTCGGCCTGTTAAAAGCCCGTCATATAGTTGGGCCTAACTACGGCCCAGTTTGCATCCGGCCTGCTCGCAGCCGATATCTGATTGGGCCAAACAAGGACCGAGACAATTTTGGCCTGTTAAAAGCCCGTGATTTGATTTGCACAATCATGGGCCGGGGTCCATTTTGGGCTACTTCCGGCCCGTGAGCTGTTCGGCACGTTTCAGGCCCAACCTACTTCTCAGCCTCCTAAAAGCCCATTGAGTTTTCTTGCAAAAAGAGGGTCGGTGGTTACTCGTCCTATTAAAGGCCCAAATCTACTAGTGGGCCAGTTTACTTTTGGCCTTTTAACAGACCAAGATGACGGGGCCCATGATGCGGATCATACATCGTGATTGCATGACGGCCCGATTATGTATCGTAATTTTACGGTTTGGCCGGTTTACTGCGAAGACAGGATATATATATACAATAAAATAACTGCAACATCGTAAATAAGAAAAACCTGGACTATACAATAAAGAAATTACGGCATATTACATCCACTGGGCATCAAAGTTTGTCACTATGGTAATAAAGCACAAGCAGACAGCAGATTACATACACTGAGCATCAAAGATCACCACCAGTGCAAATAAACATGCCGCCAAAATAATATACAAAACCGATAGCACTTCAATAGAGTTCAAGAAAGGTTAGCCCTGCTGGGGAGCTGCAGCGCAAGCAGCTAAGCAAGCTGATGAGACTGCTCTTGTTCAACACTTATATCTTCCTCACTCTGAAAGATAAACAAGCAGACAGATGACAGGTTTTGCACATAAAAGTATCAGTGCTGACAATTCATCACATTTCTTACTAACGAATAAATTGACACAATTTAAAATTGCATTAACACAATATGGTATTGTTCAGGTCAAGACATGGCAGAAAATGACATTGTGAAGGAGTTGGCAGCTTCACGACACCACTGGGTTACAGATCAAGAACTCATAAGTATCAATAGATAGTGTGTTGTCAATTTATCCCATTTCAGATTGGCAAATAAAGAGACGGTTTAAATAATAGTAGAATGATATGACATTGTTCATAGTTAAGACATTGCAGAATATGACATTGTGCTATACTGGGTAGGTTCACCACACCACTGGATTACGGATGAAGAACAGAAGCATACATGCAGTGCAAAAGAAGATCACTTGCTCTGTATAGTTTAATTTACATGGTATGAAGAAGGAACTTGGTTGTACAACTGAAAACTTAAATTGAGAAGGACAAACTTTTGTTTATGAACTACATGATAAAATTTAAACATGCAATTTGATGCAAACACCAAAAATAAAGAGCTGTTGTAGTCATTGTCAGTGTCAAAACCGGCGAATCACGGGTAAGGTGTCCCGAACTGTGCGTCTAAGGCTAATGGTAACAGGAGACTGGGAACATGATGTTTACCCAGGTTTGGTCCCTCTCGATGGAGGTAATACCCTACTTCCTGCTTGATTGGTCTTGATGATATGAGTATTACAAGAGTTGATCTACCACGAGATCGTAGAGGCTAAACCCTAGGAGCTAGCCTATGATTATGATTGTCTTGTCCTATGGACCAAACCCTCTGGTTTATATAGACACCGGAGGGGGCTAGGGTTACACAGAGTCAGTTATAGAGAAGGAGATCTATCATCCAGATCGCCAAGCTTGCCTTCCACGCAAAGAAGAGTCCCATCCGGACACGGGACGAAGTCTTCAATCTTGTATCTTCATAGTCCCACAGTCCGGCCAAAGTATATAATCCGGCTGTCCGGATACTCCCTTATCCAGGACGCCCTCAGTAGCCCCTGAACCAGGCTTCAATGACGATGAGTCAGGCGCGCAGATTGCCTTTGGCATTGCAAGGCAGGTTCCCTCTCCGAATACTCCAAAGTAATTTTTGAACACCTAAGTCATGTCCGGCTCTGCAAGATAAATTCCACATTCCACCGCAGAGAGAACAATAATCCACAAATCTGATCTGCTGATAATTTCTTCATAGCGTGGCATCACGCCACGGCCCGGCCTTTATTTGATCTGTTATCCACAACCAGCTACTGCGCATATTGCGAGGCGGTTTCCTTGGCGCGTCTTATCAAAGCAGAGATCGTGCCCCCTTAACGCGGGAGACTCTTCAATACGGGCGTGGGTAACCCAACCGCCCAACCGTACCACCAATCGCGGTGAGTGGGGAACGAGCAAGTTCCATTAGGCAAGCGGGGAGGCACAAAGTTTCATCGCCTCTATAAAGGCGAAAGGCCTCTTCCTTTCTACCCACGCCTTCTTCTCCTTCTGCTCGTCCCTTTCCTTTCGCCCGAGCCCTAGCGCCCAAGCATTCATCTTCCCCACCAACAAAGGTTCTCCGAAAATGTCCGAATCCGGAGCAGGAGGCAAGTGGATGGCCTCCTCCGTCCAGGAGAAGGATATTAAAAAACTATGGGCGGCCGAGTATCTGGCCAAGAAAATCGGCCACCGTCTTCCGACGGTGGGACAGATTGTCCCTACTCCGGAGCCCCATGAGAGGGTCGTTTTCCTCCGCCATTTCGTCCGTGGGCTTGGGTTTCCCCTTCACCCTTTTGTTCGCGGCATCATGTATTACTACGGGATTGATGTTCACGATATATCCCCCAATTCCTTCCTCAACATCTCGACGTTTATCGTCGTGTGCCAGGCTTTTCTCCGCATCTCGCCACACTTTGGACTATGGCTGAAGATCTTCAATGTGAAGCCCAAGGTGGTGAACGGCGAGCACGCCGAGTGCGGAGGCACCATGGTGAGCAGAATGCCCAAGGTCACATGGCCGACGGGTACTTTCAATGATTCCGTCAAGGAGTGGCAGCAGCAGTGGTTCTACATCACTGTGTCGCGCTGCAAAAAATGGGCCGCCGCTCCTGAGTTTTGATCTGGAGCCCCTTTGCAGCTTACGTCCTGGCCCAAGAAGGGCTTGAACTGGTCGTTGTCCGACGAACTATCGGTAATCCAGGCGTGAGTCAAAGGTATGGAAGACAGGGCCATCAAGCTTGTTGACGTAGTCCAGGTGATGCTGGTCCGCCTTGTCCTTCCTTGTCAACACAGAAGCTGCAATTTGTGGGAGTATGACCCGGCCGAGCACCAGATCCTGTGGGAGCTTTTCGGCTCTTCGCAGAAGGACATCTAGAAGGTGCTTTTTAAGTCTGGCAAACCGTGGCCGGACTCTGCTGCGGACCGCGGGTACCAACTGTCCCACCCCGCAAGTCCGGTAAGTCATCATTATGTCTTGGCCATCCGCATGTTTCATTGGTATGTCCCGAGGGAGATGTTTTTTAACGTGCTTTTCCACGATTACCTCAGGGATGGACGAAGAAGGCGGGGCGGATTCATTGTGCGGCCCCGCTACCGGAAGAACCGGCGGGACCACTTCTGACGAAGATGCTGGTCCCAGCGCCTTACGAGGCGCCTAAGAAAGAGGCCAACAAAGAGGCCAAGGAGACCAGGAGCGGCCTCCTTGTCGCGGTGCCTCGGAAACGAAGTTCGAAGACTCCAGTGAACATCCCTCCTCCGAAGAGGACGTGGAGTAGGAAGAGGATGAGTCGCCTACGGGGGGAGGGAAGAAAAGGATAGCCTCCTCATCCTTAGAGGCAGATTCGCCTAAGAGGGGAAGAACACTCATCCCAGAGGTGTCCACCACGGCTACCGACAACACCACGGAGTGGGATCCCAGGGCCCTGCCCCTGGTAAACTCGTAAGTGCATGAAATCCGAACATGTCCATGCATCCGGGATTACTAAAGTGTAATATTTCGATTTGCACCGTACTTTTTACAGTCCGGCAAGGTCTCCCGCCAAACAGTCCTCATCGGAGGATTCGTTGAGTTCCGATGCCTTGGAGAGCGATACACCTCCAAGGGCCCCTTCTCCAAAGCCTGGTTATGACACCGAGGTGTCGTCCCAAAAGGACCTGGACCAGGGCGGCGTACCTCAGGGGCCGGACACGCGGGAGCAGTGGTTGCCATGAATGTCGATGGCGGGGGCGATCTTGGATTCGGCCCACAGACGGACACAGTCCTGGAGACCCTTGAAGCTCCGGGATCAGGTAGGCAGCCCCTCTTGACTGGAGGGGGCAACCCTACTTCACCTGCGACCTCTGTCCAACCAAAGGTGTCGGGCAGCTTATCAACAGCGCTGGAGAGCGCTTCCATCGTCGATGAACATCGCGCCCTTATGGGCGCGGTGATAGAAAAGATTCAGGCCGCTCAGAGCGGACTGAATGAATCCTGCATCAGCCTTATAAAAGGCTTGGAGGTATGTTTTAGGAGTTTTTAGAAGACTGTCATAGTATAGATAGTAGCCCCTAATACACTGTTCAGTGAGGACAGGAACCGGATAGGGGATCAAATTTCTGTCCGTAGCGACTACCTCCTCTCATACTGCAGAAGTGTCCAGACTTAAGCAGAGTCCAGAGTGGGCTGAAGAGGAACTCGGCCGAGTAAAGAAGCAGTTGGAGGATAAACAAGGTATGTTGAAACTTTAGTAAGTTTTAGCACAAGTAAGTAGTTGTGTCTAATTAAATCATTTATATCACGCACTCTAGGGGCGAATGCCAAAATTGAGGCGCTCAAGAAGGCTGTTGCCTTGGCCGAAAAGAAGGAATCCACGGAGCAGGCTCTCCGCGAGAAGCACGAGGCTAGGGTCATTGAAGCTGAACGAGAGCTTCAGGAGGCCGTGAAGAAAAGCGAGACTTTGGAGCAGAGTCTATCATTGAAAGAATCCGAACTCATCCAAGCTCTCCAAGCCGCAAATGATGCTCGGGAGGAAGCCCAGGCTGCTCTGAAGGATATTCAGGAGGCGCGGAAGATTGCGGCTGGTAAGGCTTTTTCGTATTCAAAGCGATTTATATGCGGTAGCAGGAAAAATTCAGGGTGACCCATTGAATCCTGATTTCTCCAGGGGCGTTTGCGGATCTGCCGCGCAGCATATCTGATGCTGCTCAATTCTATCAAGCTGATGAGAAGGAGACTCCAGAGAAGCTCTTCTGGTCGCAGTATTTGGCGCCGAATTATCCGGTGCCATTTGTCGACCAGCTGAAGCAGCTGGTCGAACTGCACCAGGTGGCTGAACTAGCCATGAAGGATTTGGTTATCCGGCTATGGCCCGCCGAGCCCATTCTGAGCAGTTTCTTTGGGCTCGTGAAGCGAATTATGAGTGTCTGCCCTCGGCTTGACGTCATTAAGCGGTCGGTTTGTATAGAAGGTGCGCGAATGGCATTTGCCCGTGCGAAAGTGCACTGGGGGAAGATGGATGCTGAGAAGCTGATGACCGAGGGGCCACCGAAGGGGAAGGAGCACCGCAAGCCCGAATTATATTAAGATGGTGTCCTGAAAGGGGCCCGCCTAGTGGCAAAGCAATGTGCGAAAGACATTATTTTTCCCTAAAGGCAGTCATGCTGTCCTTTGTAAGGCGGAACAAGGTCACTTTTATGTATTTGCCTGTTATATGAAAATTTTATTCCTGCGCGGCTGTTTTATATATTAGTCTTGAGAGTTGGCTAGTCGTCGGCTTCTGCCCCCATGTAGGAAGTACGGGGGTGTTCGGGATACACCTGAACACTCTTTACCCCATTCTTGGGTCCATAAAGGAGGTGTTCAGCACAGCGAACCAGGCAATCGGACTATAGGGCTTTATTACTCTCACTTAGCCATAGGAATTCGAATATGGGAGGCACAGCCCCTGGTGTTCGGAAGACCGCACGAGGGGCCCTAATAGTGCCTGATCGGTAGATCGATC
This sequence comes from Triticum dicoccoides, assembly GCF_002162155.2. NCBI lineage: Eukaryota > Viridiplantae > Streptophyta > Magnoliopsida > Poales > Poaceae > Triticum > Triticum dicoccoides. The sequence goes on along the minus strand of NC_041391.1, from coordinate 651,968,320 downwards.
CTTCGCACTCTGCATTTTATTATGGCGCTATGCAAAATAAATCCTTAAAGATTTTACAACCTCTCGAACAGCTGACCAGCTCTCGCCTTATCATGACAGTCAGTTTTTGGCTTTCTCTACTGAGGTGTTCGTCCGGAAGAACCAGGCACAATCGCAGTAGTTCTCCCAGCGCTACCTTAGCCGATATTGCGAAACATAAGGTACCAAAACATGGGAGCCGGGCAAACCCAACTAATGACCCAAGACATGATTCGGAGCTGATGCATATAATGCTATAAGTTCGGGGTGCCGAACGACCGAGAAGGTGGTAGGACTTTGTTGCCATAGTGCGGGCGCAATGAAGCCCCTGGTGTTTTAAGGCATAACACGATGTTTGGATGCCGTTGTGACAAAATGTCAGTGAGAAATGATAGCATATAAGCGTCAAATGACTCTACATGTTGTATTCAAGTAATACGGCTATGCGTATGAGTACGGTGCATGTTATAAAAGAGAGGCATGACGGCAAAACATGTTGGGACCGGGCGGTAGGGAGTTGTGATGGATCCGAAGTAGTATCCGAATTGTATTCGGGTGAGGTCAAGATTCCCCCTTTGTGCGTTCGAGCTGATTCCATGTCGCCGGTCCAGTTATGCGCAAAGGCAAACCTGCAAAAAATGCTAAAGGTGTGTGTGTGTGCCACGTAGCGGCTGAGCCGTGGGATGTGGCTCGTCCAGCTTATGCTGGAGGGTCTGTTTGAGCCCTGATCAGGCTGAGCTATCGTGAAGTAGTTCAGACTCCTTTCGTGTCCGGGAGTTTGGCTGTTGAATCAAGGTTCGATTGAAAAAGTCGTGACTCGCTGCTTCTATTACTAAAGGGGCCGAATACACTTCGGCACCGAGGTGAAGCTCGATCTTGCCCGTAATTGTGACTACATTACGTGGGTCTGGTGTTTGAAGATTGATGTGGGCATTGTGTGATAATGCGTTGAGTCGCAGTTTGTCCTGGCAGTGCTGAATAGCTACTGCCTAGAGGTGTAATGTCGAAGGTTGATTCTTCGGTATGGCGACTTTTTGGTGATCCAAAGACCATCTCCAGAGTGGCGGGGCCTAAATGACCTTCGCGCCTAGTTATGACACTCTGAAATGAGTTTATTAGTGGGTCTGATCCTCGAGTGATCCATCCCTATCCAGTGCACCGTGTCCTGGTGCAGCAAGTTTGGACTGTTGTCGCCGCCAATAGGGGAATACCTCTGGTTGATATTGGCCAGACAGTCTAGTCGATCGAAGATGATCGGTCATATTTTTATACGACGGGGCAACTTGCTTTGTTGAGTTGACATCCCGAAGAATGTACGTCCGCTCCCATGTGGATGGTGCTTGTCATGTTCATGGTTTTGTTTGGTGGAAGAAATTTCTTTTGCCCTGTGTTGCTTGATGGTCTGGGCTTCTTGCCCTAGGACCCCTTCTTACTGTTTCCGGCATCGACCTGCCGATCTGTTTAAAGACCCAGCATTCTCTATTGGTATGATTGGCTGTCGCTCCTGGGGTACCATGAATTTGACATGGGCGGTCAAGTATGCGGTTCAGGCTGGAGGGGCCCGAATTATTATTTTGAAGTGTCTTCTCCCGCTGAACGGGCTGAGGGCTACGGGCTCCTGTATTGACTGTCGTGTCCTGGGCGTCATCCTTTGTCTTGGGACGCTTATATTTGTTGCGCTGAGGTTTGCGGACGCTGTTTCTGGCTGCTGATGTGCCCAGGGTGCTTGCTATGTTGTTGTTTAGTATGCTTTGCTTGTCTTGCGCATAGCCCCTAGCCGTAGTGTGTTGGCCGCGGGGTTTAGGTTGGCGTCCAGGCTTTAGTGCCTCTTCCTCGAATTGAGGTAGTAGCCTGCGCTTTGGTTAATATTTTGTTCGGCGGTCGAGTCCGTATTCCTTGGCTACCCGGGCCTTAGTCCGTTTGTCTATTAGCATATCCTGATCTGCTTGTAGCTGATGTTGCTTCTTCTTTAGGCTTCTTACGGTGGCTATAAGCTGGCGCTCGAAGCGCTCCCGCTCTACAGGATCCTTAGGGACGTTGAACTCGTCGTCTCCTAGGCTCACCTCGTCTTCGGAAAGAGGCATATAATTGTCATCCTCCAAGTATCCGTCCGTCGTCTGTTCCTCTGGGCTGACCTGCCCATGCTCCTGTTCGGCTTGTTCAAATGAAGGCTGATCAGGATTGTATTTCTCTTCGGCACCATCTGGATTGTTTTCTTCTCCTGTGCCAAAACTGCTGTGGCGGGGCTTAGAGCGGCGTCGATGATGCACATGCTTTGATTTCTTCCCTAAGGGGTTGTCTTATGTTGCCTCATCGCCATTATTTTCTTTGGGGGTGTCCACCATATATATATATATATATATATATATATATATATATATATATATATATATATATATATATATATATATATATATATATCATATGAAGAGGTGTCTATCCAGCACCCTGTGGGCGGTGGTTCTTGTTCTTCTCCTGCATCATCGTCTATACCGTCGATGTCTTCGGAGTCGAAGTTAAGCAGATCGGTTAAATCATCAACCGTGGCTATTAAGTGGGTGGTGGGTGGGTAACGAATTTCTTCGTCTCTGGCTTCCCACTCGAGTCGCACATAGTTCGGCCAGGAATCTCCTGACAGAGAGAGAGAGACCTTAATGAATTCAGCACATCTCCGAAGGGCAAGTGCTGAAAGATATCCGCAGCGGTGAACTCCATGACCGGAGCCCAATTATATTCGATGGGCATGGATGCACGCGGTCCGGAACCTACGGCCGAAGACAAGTTCGGGGGTCCGGAGATACAAACTTCCTTAGGAGCGGAGTCTGTGTTCGGCTCCAACGCCGATGAGTGTGCGACCTCTGGGGCAGGGTCCATCAACCCATCCTCGGAAGGCATGATCTGCTCTAGATCAAAGTCCGGAGCTGTGGCAGGGGCGATATTCCGAATACTGTCCGACGGCATATCTAAGTCATGCACGTCGTGATTGTTCAGCGCTCCTGACATGGGCTCAAATCCGTCGAAGATCAAGTCTCCATGGATGTCGATGGTGTAGTTTAGGTTTCCAAACCTGACCTGATGGCCAGGGGCATAGCTGTCGATCTCCTCCAGATGGCCAAGCGAATTAGCCCGCAGTGCGAAGCCCCCAACACGAAGATCTGTCCAAGGAGAAAAATCTCACGCAGGACGGCGTCGTTGAAGGTTTGGGTAGCCATCGAGCCTTACAACGACGACACAGAGGAACTCTCAATGAAAGCACCAATGTCGGTGTCAAAACCGGCGGATCTCGGGTAGGGGGTCCCGAACTGTGCGTCTAAGGCTAATGGTAACAGGAGACTGGGAACACAATGTTTACCCAGGTTAGGGCCCTCTCGATGGAGGTAATACCCTACTTCCTGCTTGATTGATCTTGATGATATGAGTATTACAAGAGTTGATCTACCACGAGATCATAGAGGCTAAACCCTAGGAGCTAGCCTATGATTATGATTGTCTTGTCCTATGGACCAAACCCTCCAGTTTATATAGACACCGGAGGGGGCTAGGGTTACACAGAGTCAGTTACAGAGAAGGGAGATCTATCATCCGGATCGCCAAGCTTGCCTTCCACGCAAAGGAGAGTCCCATCCGGACACGGGACGAAGTCTTCAATCTTGTATCTTCATAGTCCAACAGTCCGGCCAAAGTATATAGTCCGGCTGTCCGGATACCCCCTTATCCAGGACTCCCTCAGTCATGCCTAACCAAATATACACAACAAAGTTTGAAGTCTTAAGAAGGACAAACTTACATTATTGGTGAAGACATGCTCTATAAAGCCCTTGTCCATGCTGATGGGGGGGGCAATTCAAGAAATTTACCATAGAATCTTCCTCATAAGCATTGTCTTTATTCTACATTTTGTTAAGAGTAAATATAGATGTGATAATATATGAAAAAATGGAGAATATTTAAGATAAGATGAAGAGTGATGCTACATAACCAAGTAGCTATAAATGTAAGTGCGGCGATACAGGAAAAAGGTACAGCCAAGAGCAATGCACAGGTAAACTTCTTCAATACCATCGGTGTTATCCAACCTTATGGTAAAAGTAAATATAGATCTGATGTGTAGAAAATGGAGGGCAAAGGAAAATAAGTTGCAGAGTGATGGTACATGAACAACTACCTGTCAATGTAAGTACACTGATAAAGGACAACATGTACTTACAAGAACAATGCAGAGCTAAAAAATTCATTGGCATTGGATATATTCTACACTAATGTAACCATTCATATAGATCAGATAATTTGGAGCGAACAATTGATAAGCAAGCTATGATGCATACAGCTATCACATAATGAACCAGTTATGTATGCAAGTACAGTGATATAGGACAACAGGTACTAACAAGAGCAAAGTAGCGGGCAGCATATTTGCGATATCATGCCGTTCTTTTCAAACCAGAATTCTTCTTCGAGCAGATTTCCTGCAAAAAAGATCTGTAATGCACATGCGGAAAAGTAAAAGTTCAAATTGCCATGTGATATCATAGACAGTACCTCATCCTGGGAACGAGACCAGTGCATAACAAGGTTTTTCCATTCAATGTCTTCTAAATTTAGCACAGGAGACTTCACCGGAAATTCGTTTATAGACTTGCCATCAAAGTGTGATTTCCTCAGGTAACACCGATACTGCTGCAATACTTCCTTGAAAAGCACAAGCAAGCTTTTCTCGTCATGACTATCCAGATTGACCCTCGCCTAGTTACAACAATGTAATGTAAATCATTGATGTGTTCAATCAGTAGAAAACAGGAAAATAATAACCATCAATAATAGAACTTACATTTTAGATTGTAGATTCACTCATTTTGCTCCATATGTAGTCCATGGTGGAATCTATACAAAGACTTGTATTTAGGAACGGAGAGAGTACATATTAAAGAAGAACGGAAGAGGAACATGGTAAAGAAGAGCAAGCAAATTTTGGATAATGAAATGTTGGTTGCGCAGTGCCCACACATGATGAACCAGAGCGCATTAAGAATGCAACTCACAGCTGTCTCTCGACCATTTCAGGCGGTTGGATGAAGATCCTACGTCTCCTAACCCTTCTTCTTCCTCGTCTCTGATTCTTCCCATACAGAACACCTCACGGGCCACCGGCTGGACCATCGGCCCCCACCGCTTGTGTTCCTCCACCACCCCCACCCCCCACCCCGCCCCCACCCGCATCGAGTTTTCTTCGTTCAGCGAGGCCCCACCACCCTCCCCACAACCACCCGAGCCCCTTTGTTCGCACCGGCGAACTCCGGTGAGCTCTGAAATATCAACTGACCCAATTTTGAAATTTAGTCTACTGTGATTTAACTAGTGTGGAATATAAAAGGGGAAAACCATAAGCATTGGGAGTATAGTGTTGAGCGTGCCATGGCGGATCTGAAGGTACAAACCGGACAAAGGCAACTTCACAACCAAGACAAGTAATCAGAGTAAAGCAGTGGCGATCTATTTTCTTGCTATGATAAATAAGTTAAGAAAATATGAAAGAGTACTGCCTCTGGTGCGGCGCCGTGTATGCATCTGCTGATAATTTGACGCCCACGGAGTACGAATGGGGAAAAGGGAGGTAGAGAGGAAGGGGGAACCATGTATTCAGGGCGCGCTTGTCTCAAATGCGAGGAAATTTACAAACTTAGCCCCCGTTTCAAATTTCCTACATCACAGCAATATTACTCAGTTGGGGATAGGACGGTAATCTCGCATACACCAAATATTTGCCGATGAGAGTTTGTTTTTGGCACCCATCGTGTATGAATATGAATCGCGGAGGGAGTCGATTTCGGCTGAGGACACACTGTGTTTTGGCGCCCACCGTGTATGAATCCGGGTGAGAGGCGGTTATGTCACGTTTGGGTGAAATTACAAACCTACCCCTATCGAAACCTATAGAAATCCAGTAGATAGGCTTTGCGTGGCAGGGATAGGCACTAGTAATTTCCATCTCGTAGATTTTGGTTTCGGGTGGTTACTGCGACTTTCCCCGCTTCGTTCAAATTTTGCAGAGTGCACGTTTACCGTGCCAACTCAATTCAAATCCCGTTTGATTCTATTTTTTCGGGCGGGATCCATTTTCAATTGGAATTAAATTCTATATACATCATTTTTTATATATACTTTCAAAAGCACAACACCATTTATAAATAAATATGGTTTACAAATGGCATGATCTCAGATTCATAAGGTTGTATCCATCAATTTGGATTTTCAAATATTTGAAACCACTTTATGTTGAAATCCAATGTATGCATTCCTTGCTAACTATCTCCAATTAATGTGTGTTTCATGCGGGGTTTTTTTTACTTCTCAAAGATGTATAATGTGTTTCACACACGCAACATATAGTGTAATCCCGTTTAGACATTAATTGCATATAAACCATGCATTGTTTCTAATTAAAGAATCTATGGATCACCAATATTAATAAACAATATAACATTACACGTGTGCCCAAATTCAAATGAATATACATGTTTGATACATCAATTTGCCCTATGATATTATCGATGTCGTGATCTCCATTTTAAATATTTGAATCCCCTTTAATCTAGATATTCGTCTCATATAGCTATCACTCATGCTTATATAGGACTATCTCTCTGGACCTATACGCGTTCATCATCTCTCAGGTATCTCTCGTGCTACCAGTATGTCGACAATGATCTTTTATCTTCGTAACACACTGAAGGTACTCTCTCCCTCGACCTTCATCACTCTATCTCTCTCTAAGTATACCTCGCTACCTGCTATGTGTCTCTACCTATGATTCTCCATGTGGAATGTCTTTCTCTCACACAAACACAAAACTTTGTCTCTCGGGGTCTCATTTCTCTCTACTATTCCCCTGTGTGCCACTCGCACACCCCTCATACAGAGATGTCTTTCGCTCCTTAGATATGAGAACCTACGACTCTTCCTCTTAACTATCTTTTCCTCACACACTAACACAAACTCTGTCTCCCAGGGTCTCATATTACTCCACTGTTCTCTTGTATGTCGCTCACACATACTCTCTCTCCCTAGAGATATCTTGCGTTCCCTCATATGTCTCTCTAGCTATCACTCTCGTTGTGAAATATCTTTCTCTCTCGCAGACATAAAACTCCGTCTCTCGGGATCTCATTTCTCTCTGATATTTGTTTGTATGTGACTCACATGCACCCTCTCTCTATCTCTCTCACACCCACACACATAACTCAGCCTTCTGATCCACTCGACTCCTATCTCTAACGCACACTAGCTAGCATCTTTATCTTTCGATTTATCTGTTTCTCCATCAACCTTCTTTCTCGCCCTCACTCTTGCTTCCTATCACGCACACTACATATGTTTCTCTCTACATGCAGTCAAGTGCCCTCTTTTTATCTTTCTCTCACACACACATATATAACTTCACCCTCTGAACCACCCGGCGGTCATCTCCAACACTCAAACTAGCGGAGATCCCTCTAGCTATAGCATCTCCATCTTTGTATCTATCTGTAGTTTCTCCGTCAACATTTCTTTGTCGCACGGAGTCTTTCTTCATATCACCCACACTATATATGTCTCTCCATACATATGCATTTATAGGTTGATCTCTTTTGCACAATCGTTGTGCCTCACTCCCTCTGCTCACCATAGATGCATGCTCCAGCCCATGCCACTATCTCTTAAAGAAAAAAACACATGCTCAATTGTCGGGCCTTCTTCTGCATTCTCACATGCATGCATATTGTCATACCGATCCGTCTCTCCCATGTCGTTGATCTTATGACTTATGTCTTCTTTCTTTTATCTCAATTATGCGCGCGCGCACACACACACATCCCATGTATACATGTATACCTCTCACACATGCACGTTCAAGGTCTCTATGTCTCCATACGTAGTTAATGACCCTCAACCCTAACGCCACATTGAATCGTTCTCTTCTTTGTGTGCACTTAACTTCCGCCTGGATGGGTAAAGTAAAATACACACTCACACTTAACAATCTCCTTCTAGCTACCCCCTCTCACTCTACCCCTATATCCCCGAAACCAATAAGACCATCCCTTTGTTTAATTCCCGCCTACATGAACCATCGATATATAGTAGTCTTCTTCGGTGTCTCTTGAACAAACACGTACTCTCAATGTCGACTCCTCTCACGCGCACGCATTTTCTCTCTCGCACCCCATCGTTGGTGGCCTCTTCCATACACATCACATCTCTATGATGAACCCATGCACACTTAAATTACATCCACCACAGAGGACCCCGTGACACACACACACACATGCGCGCGCGCGCGCACATCCACTCACCCACCCACCCACACACACACACACACACAAACACAAACACACACACACACACTAAGACTCCATCTCTCTCTCTCTCTCACACACACACTAAAACTCCATCTCTCTCTCTCACACACACACACTCTCTCACACACACACACTAAGACTCCACCTCACATACACATGCTCTAGGCGGAGCATTTGTTCCTACCACCCTTCATCCAACCTTACCCGTATGATAAACAATCACCTTAATTTACTTGTATAACATGGATAACTTCCACTTTACTTTAGTAGTCAGCAAACTTATCATCTGTACCCTTATAAAAAAATGAGTTGGTGATGATGGTGTGCCTGCCATCTTGTAATATAGACCGTCTGATCTATATCTGATGAATAGAAAGCAAACTATGATAATTTTACAAAAGATACCCACACCTCTCTCCACATCCTTATCTCCCACAACCTCATTGCTCAGCAATTAAAAAAGGAAATCTCTGGAACAATCTAGCATGGTGGCCACTGCCGCCTACCGGCACCGTCCATCCCCATGCCTCCGCCCATTCCGACCACCAGTCACCACCACGCTCCACTCCTCCTCACCTTATCTCTCGTCTTTCATTTTTTTCGATGACATTCTCGAGATACCAGTTTTCTGAAAAAATTCTCGAGATATCATTAGTTTTTACACATGGGATTACTCCTGCATGGGTCAATCACAACAGGTGTTTTGTGAAAAAATGCATATTGATGTTCCGTGCAATGCACGAGCATCTTGCTTGTAATTATATAACACAAATCATGAGCAGGAAGTGACATTTTTTTACACAACCACGTTAACAACGCCACGTAAATCACTAGCTAAAGTAAATACCATTATACTTATATCCCGATGCAAAAGGTTGAGTACATGTCCGAAGAGTAGAGTTGCACACACGCACTCTATCTCTCAGAATCACACACACACACCAGTTACGTGACGCCCACTTAAGCAGACACGTATGTTACAATTTGTGCACCCATGGGTACACGTGATGCTGCGCATTTATTTAAGCCGAACGGCAAACCCAAACAGTAGCTGCATTCATTCCCCTCCCGCCACCTCTTCTCTGGTCGCCGTCGCTCGGTAGCCATGGCCCGGCCGAAGGTAACAACATACGCCATACTCCCGCCGGAGCGGCGCTTTAATATGGAAATTTTAGTGGTCATGCATGCATCTTTTTGTGCTAGCACTCCTATATAAGGGTTGACCGGTCACTTCCCATGGACGTGCGCGCGCGGTGGAAGAGGAAGGAGAAGGGAAGCGGGCTGTGGAGTAACGTTTTTTAACACAATTTCTTAGGAAACTGAGTGCAATAATTGAGTAGTTTTGCAAACTACCAGTACTACACCTGAAATAGTTCAAAACCTATACTCCCTTGCCAGCGCGCACTCCCCGTGTGAAACAGTCAGTGTCACCCTGGAGCGTCAGTGCCGCATTAATGCCCAGCCAGAGTGGAGGCGACCTCTCACTGGCGCCGGCTTTGAAGTGGCGCGGCGGCCGAGAGAGCGCTGCTTCCCGGCTCATGCGACTGCTCCGCGTCGAGACTGGCCATAGGCCCTGTTTGGATCCATGGCTTAGAGTAAGTTTGAGCTAGTTGGGGCTCAAATAGCCCTAAAGTCTCCAAGCATGACGGTTTAAATTGGGGCAAGTTGCACCGAACCCACCAAAAAAAACTATCCCACCCAAGAGGTGCTAACTAGAGATAGTTCTCATTGGGACCACTGAAAAATCACTTTTCTCTCTTCATCAAGTGCATTTATTGTCAATCTAACCCTATCACCCAAACACCCTGAACTAACACAAAGGAATTCCCTGGAGCGTCAGTTTCTCTTTGGCTACAGTTAGTTCAGGGTTAGTCATGAGTTAGTCTAACCTCTAGCTAAGTTAGAGTATCCAAACAGGAGCAGTATAGGACATGCAAGTTGCTCAAAGCATACAGTCAAATTTGTACGTGAAAGGATTTTTTTTGTTTTTGAAAATGGAACGTGAAAGGAAAAAAAATTAGAATGCTCTTGGCATGTCGCTAACATGTGATGAGTTAACTGACCTCAATAGACGGCAAAAACGCCAGCCCGCTGCACTTTGAGAGAGACAAGGAGGGAGAAGCGATACAGGCTGCTGGATTACTAGAGATAGGTGTCGCATGGAAGCCAAGAAATATGGTGATAGCATGGGTTAGCCATGTACTAGTATGATGTAACTACACTGGGCTGCCGTGTTTCATACTCTTCCAGTCCACTGTGGAGATGATTGGTTGATTTTATATCACTGAATAATATTAAATATTATGAGTGCAGACGCTCCACCACGAGGTTCCTTGCTCCTTCTCGGTCGTCAGGAATCTATGTTCTTCCACTCAATTTTTTTACGTGAGCTTTGTTCATCCTTTTGCCAACACGCGAGACATCTAGCATCAAGGTGCACGTGTCATGCAAGGATCGTTCCATCTATATGAAGAACAGGTGGGACTGGAACTACGAGACGGACATGTACCCAGGAGTGGACATATGAACCTGAGTAACGTAGCGCAGTAAGTGAAGTAGAAATGCACAAATGGTATGAACATGCGCGGCATATAGGGTGTGTTTGGTTGCGTTCTCGTCTCAGCATAGTTGTTCCCTCTTCATGCATGCTAAACTCAACACCCCTCTTCATGCATGCTCTCTTCATGCATGCTTCTAGTGTATTTGTGCTAAACTAGTGTGGACTCATGCACCCTGCATACACTCTACCAAACACCCAAAAGTGGGTCGAGAAGGGAACTCTTGGGCGGCATTTGTCTCTTACTATGTACTACCACTAAATGTTGTGCGTGCAAGGCACGGTGATGTTATGGAGTACGCGCCTAAGTACTCTACTACAACTACTATATTAGTTGGAGGCACATATTAACTTTTATATTTGTTTATGTGTATGCCCTGAGACCTTCCAACTAGACGTGTCTTTCTCTCCAGGTCGCACTATGTATCGTTCATACCACTAAGTACTACTACGTGTGGTCTCTGACCCAAAAGTGGAAGAAGTGGAGACGCTCTACCATGTTGTTTTTTTGCGCTGGGCTCTACCACGCTGTTCATGTCCCACTCCTTCTGCTGATGTGTGGGACATCCAGCATGTGCCATGTTTGGCACTCTTCGTCATAAGAGTTGAAACGCTAGCATTCATCAGAAATAAAAAATAATTATAAATCAGCAGTGATACTATTTTTTTGAGAAACAATCAGCAGTGATACTATACCATGCGGTTTCCTTGCTCCTCGATATCGGAAAGAATACTTCCGTTCGCCAACATGTGGGACATCGACCATCCTGGTCCACTTGCCATGCACGCAGAACTCCAAGGGAGAGTCACCCCGGTTGTCACGCCACGGTAATAATGACTAATGAGTCGTCAAATCACAGGCCCACTTTCCCACTTTGAAGTAGCTCAGACGAAGGAACCATCATTACTTCGTTGAATTCCGCTTCTTGAAGAAAACTACTGTACCAGGAGTACTGCTAGCTACAGTAGGTACTCCAATAAAGGCCTCCTTTGGTTCATAGGATAGGAATTTTATAGGACTATGAAAATCATAGGAAGTGAGATGACATGCATCTCAATTCCTATGGAGAAAGAGATGCCATTTGATGCATAGGATAGGAATTTTTCCATTTAGTCTAGGCTAATGTACTGGTAATTTTTTCTAAAAACTACAGTAGTAACTAGTAGTACTGGTACATACTCGTACTCAGACACAAACACACACACTAACTACTAGTACTACTACTTCTCACAGGCTGGCCAGACGCCGTCGTTCTCCTTCCCAGCTTTGTCGATGACACCCCGTCGTGTTTGGATCTCCGCCGACCTCTCCGCAGCAGCGCGTGCGTCCTCTTCTTTCTTGCGGCGGTTTTCTTGAGTGCTTTCTGACTTTTCCGCTCCCCTTGTGCGGCTTTGGCCGCCTCTTGCTCTACCGCACATTCGGCCTTGGCATCTTCAAATTCCTCCCACATAGGTGTGAGGTCGCGAGCGGCGATGAACTCGGCATGGCGGGATGCCATCGCTTCCCTACCATTTTGTGTGCGGTCGTGGGTGGCGAGGAACTCGGCACGCGGGATGCCATCACTGCCTTACCAGTTAGTGTGCGGCGCGGTGGCATGAACGATGCTTGGTGAGAGCTCTGGGTGGAGTGGTCGGACAACCGTATAGTGCATTGGTTTGTCAAGAGCTCAAGGACAGAAGACGAAGGAAATTTGGATTCCCCTTCAATACTGGTCATTTATTACCGAGTAAAATGCATTGGCGGTCATCGAACTTGTCTTGATAGCTCTCTTTGATCATTGTATATGAGATATGGTGATTATACGGTCACTGGCTCAGCGTATAGCTCCGTATTTGTCTGGTTGACCAGTCAAACAGTTTGCATGCGCCTCATCATCTCGTGTTCTTTATCTATCTACGCGGGCCTACCTGTCAATGGAGAAAGAAATACTCCCTCTATCCCAAAATAAGTGTCTCAAGGTTAGTACAACTTTGTACTAGAGCTAGTACAAAGTTAAGACACTTATTTTGGGACGGAGGGAGTAAAAACCAAAATTATGCGTATGTGGGGAATCAAACCACGGACTCATCGCTGCAATGCACCCTCGTCAGCCAAATGAAAATGAAATACTTTGCGTCAAACACTCACGCACATGCTGTCAAAGCATGCTAATGCATGCACATCGCCATCTAAATCAAAGTCCTCCTCATGGCACAACGCAAACGGTGAGCCCATCACCTGCGCGCCCCGGCGGTGCCTGACATTACTATTTAGACGTTTGATGGAGGCCTACGTGAATGCCGAGCATGTATTCACCTGGCTCAACACCAACGATCATACTCGGAGTGCGTTGCTCATGTATATCGTCCATCACAATGAAAATCTATAAAACAACCTAGCTAGAGAGGGTACTATGGTACGGAGTATGTACTATCGTGAGCGACCGATCTTAGTGCCATTGCACACGAGTGTGTGTCTGATCGATTCATCCATTATTCATAAGTTATGCATGGTTGTGTGGTGTCTAATGGTGGTCGTCGAAGGCTAGGTGGCGACAAGAGCGGTTGTCAATACGTGTTGCATATGCTTCAAAGGCTCGTCATCCATGAGTTCACACTTTACCACCACACCAGCGTCTGACCGCCCCTGCCTACCGAAACCCCTTCCATCGCTAGCGCGCACTTCCCGCCTGAAACAGTCGCCGTCTCTCCAGAACGTCAATGTTGCATTCACCGAACTTAACTGCAGGTGCAGTTGTTGTGTCACTGACATGCGGGCCAGATGCCCATTGGGCCCACATGTCAGTAATCCAACGCATCTGCAGTTAAGTCACTAAAGCAGCGTCCGCATTCACGCCCAACGAACAAACTCTGACGCCAGCCGTCCATCCGTCTGCCACGGCTCATTGCCATTCGCCCGCTATATTAACTTTGAGCCCCAGCTCCCAGCCATAGCCAAAGACCCACACTTATTCTCCGCCGGTCCCTTCCTTCTGTCGATACCACTCTCCAACCATGGCCTCCTAGCACTCTGAAGCTCTCTTGGACGTATTGTCGCAGGAGCAGACGAGGGACATCGGCGGCTCCGCTCCGGGCATGCTCCAAAGCTCTCTTCGACGTACTGTCGCAGGAGCAAACGAAGGAGATCGCCGGCAGCCCCCTGGCTGCCCTCCGCCTCCACGACCACGAAGCCGACGCGCGTGCGCGAGTGCAGCCGGCAGCGAGGTAGAGTAGTACACGGTAGGTCGCCGCCTCTCTGGTCCCAGGAAGGCCACCGCTACTCCACTCAGTCGATTCCAATCTTGGTAGGGTAAACATCGGCGACCGATTAGCCGCTTGACAGTGACGTGGAGGCATAAATCTTTCGAACCTTGTGCTCCGGAGGAGGAGGTTATCAAGGCGGATGAGGAGGAGGCAAAGGCAATGGCCGGCTTTCTCGAGTTCATGGCCGGACATGGTGGTCGGGCGCCGGCGATTGTTTAGATTAGGTTTACAGTAGGTTTTAGTACGGTTTGTGCGAAATATGTAATGAATTTTGTGCAGTTTGTAGGAAAAGTTTTCGAAATGTAATGAATTTCATCTGGTTAATTTGAAATTTTCTTTGTTTGCACGAATTTCATCCGGTTAGTTCATATAGTTGTCGAAAGGTATGCAGGCAGCATCGAATGGCATCCATCAGTGTCCTCGGACAGATGCCGGTGTAAATTTCTGGGCCAGCGGTGGAGATGCCCTAACTATCATGCTATAATCGCTAACACTGCTCCATTATTTGGCAGGAACAGTTATCCTTCTATCAAAATCAGATCCGCAGTGATTCGCACTCCTCCCGCTTAAGAGTGTAAACTCTTGCTTACATAAAAATGGAGCAAGTGGATGGAACTGTAGCACGTCATGTCACTCAAACTAGCCTGCCTAACGAGCGGGAAAGCGCCTCCCTCGTCATTTTGTTCTGGATTTCTATTGATCGATCGCGCGAAAATGTTACGCTTTGCAAGTTCTAAAGGAAAAGGCGGCACACTTACGACTCATACGCGTCGCACCCCCGACAGTCCGGCTCACACGCCGCTCACCAGAGGGGACACACGTTGTCTTGCAATTTCACTGACATGTGGTATTGCAATTGAATAAACCATTGATAGCTGAATCTAATCGCTCGGCGGGCGTCGGCTGAGAAGAGAGAAACGGGGGAGGGAGAAGAGATCGCTCGCCTACCGTGCACGGACTCCAAGAAATATATGGTGATAATGTGAGGTGGGCCATGCTGGTGTCCGGACCGCTTCCAAGCCCGCTCTAACCGCCCTGGCCCCTCAAGACGCCAGCTGCCTGCCGCATGCATGAATAGCAAGTAGTACTAGTAAAATACTGGGCTATAAGCCAACTTATGTGGAGGAGAGAGAGGCATTGACAAAGTCAAGCAGTGGGCTCTACAAGAGCCCGTCTCTACATGTGCTCCTAGGTATAAAAAATAATTCTAAAAAAGGCATAAAAGAACAATTGTGTCTAAAAAATAAAGGTAAAAAACATTTGAGAGGAAATAGATAGAGAAAAAGTGAGAAAAATATGTAACCTTATAGCAATCCTTATAGTCAACAGTATGGTAGCATTACATGAGGAAGGAGGCCAGGAGGGAGTGGTGCACATGCCGTGTTTCACACTCCTCTGTCATAACAGTGGAGACAATGGCTTTCATCAAAAATAAACAATGAATACTCGTTGCTTGCCCTCTATATCGGAAAGAATACTTTCATTCACCGACATGTGGGACGTCGACCATCCTGGTCCACCTGACAAAATTATCCTGGTCTACCCCGGTCGTATCGCAGGCCCAACCTTTCCCACTTTAAGTTGTTCGGACGAAGGAACCATCATGACTTCGTTGAATTCCGCTTCTTCAAGAAAACTTACTGTACCCGCGATGCTGCTACCGCACGCGAAGACTGGACGGCACTGTACCACGTCATATCACTGAAACCCACTAGGCCAAACTAGACCGCCTAGGTCATCTATTTTGGAACGGAGGGAGTATGTCTCTGTACTGCTATGATTTTGTGTTGTACGTCTCTGTACTTTTGCTATGATTTTCCTACCCCATGAACCAAATGAGGCCTGAATGTATCCGTGTCGACTATTATCTGATCGACCGCTAAGCCTAAAATTTAAGGAGCTTGGGCTATTGGTCGATCGACGATGGATAAGTATAAGCGTACCACGAGCTCATCAGCCCCAACGTTTCTCTTCGGTGAGTGTTTTGCAAGCTCGCACAGTAGCTAGCCTACTAACACCAAGAATCATCAAACAAGCCCTGCTGATATGATAAATAGTTCCAACTTACATCTAAGCATGCCATATATTACATCAAAAGATGGTGAGGATACATATGTTTCCATAACTCGGAGAGGGTTCGCATGATTCACTATCAAACAAAAGTAGCAAGTACTGCCCACACAAGCCATTGCACTAGCCCTAAGATGGTTTGGTAACACGCATCGTTCTAGTAATTAAACACAGGGCAATGCAAACTACCCTGAAGGATTAGCGCGACCAACTATTTCTTGTCATCGATCTCTCGGGCAATGACCACAGCACGGACAGCAGCATGGGAATCGATCTCTGGGGCGATGTCCACAAGACTGACCGCGACATCGGAATTGATCTCTGGGGCGATGTGTCCACAGGATGGACAGCGGCGTCGGAATCGATCTCCGGGGCGATGCCAACAGGACGGACCGCGACATCGAAAACGATCTCGCGGGCGTTGTCCACAGGACGGGCCGCGACATCGGAATCATCAATGACATACACCGGCACCTGCACAACCCTAACATATTAGCAAGCACATTGCAAATAATCAAAAACCACAACTATGGTAATAAGCCATTATTTTTTACTTTGTGCAGCTCACCGGGGGATCTCATCCCTCCGAGGGGCATCTCCTCGTCCTCGATGGGGGCCATCACCTTGCCAGGGGAATACTGCTTCTCAACGGCGACTATCTCAAACTCGGCCTTGAGCCTGGCATAGGTGACCATCAGAGTTTCTGGGGTAGGCACTATGGGGCCCTTGTTGTTCTTCCAACTTTCTTTGAGGAGTTCGTCCGCCAACGTCGTCAACTCTTTTGCCAGTGCTTTTTTCTTGGAGTTCTTGGTCTCCATGGGTTGGCCAGCCAACATGGTCAACTCGTTGGTCGGTGCTCGCTTCCTAGAGATCGTTGTCTCTAGTGGATTGTCCGCCGGCAACTCTTTGCCTAGTGCTCCAGGATCCATCAATGAACTGACAAACAAAAAGCAATCGAAAGGAAACCACAATCGCAATGAAAACAGGAAAAGAATAGGCTCTGAGAATCGGTCGGTGCTTCGCAAAAAGAAGATTCTTGGACTGAAAATATAGCAGCATCACTGATTCGCCCACCTTTCCTTCGTTTGTACAGAAGAAAAATGGTAGAAGTGAGTAGCCTGGAGTGAGGTTTTCTTCAAGAAAGGGGAGAAAGGGCTTCAACGAGAGTTCCAGTGAAATGATGGTTGCTTCGTCCAGTCCAACTTGGAGGCCACTTTACCACTGCTAGTAAAGGTGTGGGATTTGTGATATGACGGGTCATGACGGCCACACCGGGGTGACAAGTGAGTCTCGACTGTAGCACCGCGCTGTGATTTGGTGGATGGCACACGGGCCCGGATGCTTTGATGTCCCGCATATAGATAGAGCGGCTAGTCATATAGGAGTGCTCAATATTGTGCACCGCGACCAAGGCGGTGAAGAAAATGAGAGAACTACATAATTATTGCATGAGTTTAATTAGGGTAGTTTTGTAAAGTACGAGATACATTCCTCCAATCGCAAAATGCCTTGGTTCATGAGATTTGAGATTTGAGACCTATAAACCGGAAGGGAGGGAGTACTGCACGCGGTGTAGTCTAGTCACTTGTTGAAATCTCTAGAAAGGCAAATACTCCTTTCCAGTTTATAGGGCTATACTACTCCCTCCGTCTAGGTGTGTAAGTCATCTTATGAAAACCAAATAATCCCAAAACACTTAGGCGTGGTGCATTAACTTCTATCCTTGTTTCTTGTTCCTTGACATATCAACCAATAAGAGATGAGAGGTGTGCATGCTTTTAATTACTTGAGACTACCAAACACGACATGCAGTGGCTAGTTCATTGCATGCAATGCTATTAATTAGGAAATAAACAATGGTGACCCCAGGAGGAAATGGTACTATAAGTGTGTGGACCTATGCAGATTGACTATCAACCAATGGATGATGGAGTTTAATTGTTAAACAATTCAATGAGGGAATCTTAGCTACAAATTCAATGACTTACTCACCTAGACGGAGGGAGTAGCAAGTACTAGTACTACTACAACAGTGGGCTCAAATAGCAATTTGGTCTCATGCAAGAGCCTGGCTACTATATGCATGCTCCAAGGCACTGCACCACGCGAGCGTTCGCAACTGCCCTGTTCGGGTTGCGGTTGGCTCTTCGCCTCTTTGAGAAGACGAACAATGATGTTACTCTTACTTCTACAGTATCAAATCCACTGCTGCATGTTCATCCACGTCGTGCGGGAGGGATAGCATGTAGCGAAAGCTTCTACTAGTCCTGCCAGCCACCACGCTCATGCGCGAGGGAGGGACGCAGCTTCATTAACTTATACTGCTCCTGCCTTTGCGTCTATGACAGGTTGGCCCAACAAGTGGTTGGCCCACCTATCATGCAGCCAAAGGCAGGTGCGGTTAAGGCACGGAGCTCAGTCCACGAGGGAGAGGGTGTTGTAGTAATCAAACCTCTTGGTCTTGTACGAGTTGACATGACACATCAAAGCACTGCAGTCGATATAAGTCTTTTTACACATTTCAAATGGACTAAAACATACGGATGTATGTAGACATATTCTGCTTCGTATGTAGTCACTTGTTGCAATCTCTAAAAAGACTTATATTTGGAAATGGAGGGAGTACAACGCATGCATGCATGCCGTTACTTTCCTTTTGATACTTGCATGTGTTGATTTGATGCACCTTGCCAAATTTTGACTATAAATTTAACTAACCAAATTTTCATGCATGTCACAAAAAATTACGGGGCTGTTTGGATTGTGACTATGTTTGTCTTATGTTGCCACATTATTTTTCCCACACTTGCCACACTTGCCTAACTTGAGTTGCTCAAATTGTTAAACACACTTTGGCTTGCCTAAGGGAATCTTGCCACAATTTTTGTGTCTATGACATGTGGGGTTCACTGCTAATAAAAAAAATATTGTCTTAGGCGTGGTTAATAAAAAAGACTTATATTTAGGAACAGAGGGAGTATAAAATATAAATAATAATGCATGTTGGGGCAACCCATGTTTCCACTAATTTTAGCCGTGGGATTGTTCACAATTATTATGAGGGGGTGGTTGTTCATTTAATGGAGGGGCTTGTACCAGACTTGAACAATACAAAGTGTGACCTGGCACACCGTAACACCACTTGGAACAAGCGGGTAGCTATCTCAAAAAACAATCAACAACTAAAAAAATAGCGACCTGGCACGTAGTACACAATTTAAACGATTGTTTTGATGGAGTGAAAAAGGAAAACTACCCCACTATGTATATATAGGTCGGAGCCTCCGCGCTTGCTTGCTAGGGTTGCTCTATTCACACACTCTCATCCTCTCCAGACCTAAACAAGATAGGGGTGGTAACACTGTCTTTCTCCCTTCAAAAAACACTGTCTTTCTATCCTCACCGCTGGTTACAGATCTGGATGTATCCCCCTCCGCCGGTGAAGGGGAGGAGGGGAAGCGTTTAGGCCGTCGTCGACAGTGAGGGAGTTGACCCACTGTCGGCCGCACCATTCTCTCTGGCCGAGCGCCGGCGCGGGAGGTCCTCTGATTCCTTCATCGTTTCCTGTGGGCGGATCCGGCCTCCCGCCGCCCACCTATCCACATCCCGACGACCTTCAGGTATATCTTCGTTCGAAACCGCCTTCACTACAAGAAATATGTCAACTAGTGACCTTCTGTCAGTGACCCTGGAAGAATTGGTCATAGATCTATGACCATTTGAGACCAATTGGTCAAAAGCTATTCGTAGGGCTCCAAACCCTAAACCATTGCGACCATTTTGGTCAGAAAGGTCATAATTTCCTTACACGAAATGGTCACAAAGCGACCTTTTGACTATGTTCATGATAATTAAGTTCATCTAACCAAATTATTTAATGAACTCACACTCAGATAGACATCCCTCTAGTCATCTAAGTGATACATGATCCGAATCGACTAGGTCGTGTCTGATCATCATGTGAGACGGACTAGTCATCAACAGTGAACATCTCCATGTTGATCGCATCTACCATACGACTCATGTTCGACCTTTCAGTATCTCGTGTTCCGAGGCCATGTCTGTACATGCTAGGATCGTCAAGTCAACCTAAGTGTTTTGCATGTGTAAATCTGGCTTACACCCGTTGTATACGAATGTTAGAATCTATCACACCCGATCATCACGTGGTGCTTCGAAACAAAGAACTTTCGCAACGGTGCATAGTTAGGGGGAACACGTTCTTGAAATTTTAGTGAGGGATCATCTTATTTATGCTACCATCGTTCTAAGCAAATAAGATGTAAACATGACAAACATCACTTGCAAATCATAAAGTGACATCATATGGCCAATATCATCTTGCGCCTTTGATCTTCATCTTTGAGGCGCGGCATGATCACCATCATCACCGGCATGACACCATGATCTCCATCATCATGATCTCCATCATCGTGTCTTCATGAAGTTGTCTCGCCAACTTTTACTTCTACTACTATGGCTAACGGTTAGCAATAAAGTAAAGTAATTACATGGTGTTTTCATTGACACGCAGGTCATACAATAAATTAAGACAACTCCTATGGCTCCTACCGGTTGTCATACTCATCGACATGCAAGTCGTGATTCCTATTACAAGAACATGATCAATCTCATACATCACATATATCATTCATCACATCCTTTTGGCCATGTCACATCACATAGCATACCCTGCAAAAACAAGTTAGACGTCCTCGAACTGTTGTTGCATGTTTTATGTGGCTGCTATGGGTTTCTAGCAAGAACGTTTCTTACCTACGCAAAAGCCACAACGATGATATGCTAATTGCTATTTACCCTTCATAAGGACACTTTTCATCAAATCCGATCCGACTAAAGTGGGAGAGACAGACACCTGCTAGCCACCTTATGCAAGAAGTGCATGTCACTCAGTGGAACCTGTCTCACATAAGCGTACGTGTACGGTCGGTCTGAGTCGCTTCATCCCACAATGCCGCCGAATCAAGATAGGACTAGTAACGGTAAGAAAATTGCACAAATCATCACCCACAACTACTTGTGTTCTACTCGTGCATAGAATCTACGCATAGACCTAGCTCATGATGCCACTGTTGGGGAATGTAGCAATAATTCAAAATTTTCCTACGTATCACCAAGATCCATCTAGGAGATTCTAGCAACAAGAGAGAGAGAGGAAGTGCATCTTCATACCTTTGAAGGTCGCTAAGCGGAAGCGTTACAAGAACGCGGTTGATGGAGTCGTACTCGCGGCGATTCAAATCGCGGAAGATCCAATCTAGCACCGAACGGACGGTACCTCCGTGTTCAATACACGTATAGCCCAGGGACGTCTCCTCCTTCTTGATCCAGAAAGGGGAGAGGAGAAGTTGAGGGAGAGCTCCGGCAGCACGACGGCGTGGTGGTGGAGCTTGTGGTATTCCTACAGGGCTTCGCCAAGCTCTACGGAGGAGGAGGCGGTGTTGGAGGAGGGAGGGGCTGCGCCAGGGAAGGGGTGTGGCTGCCCTCTCTCTCCCTCACTATATATAGGGGAAGGGGGGAGGAGGAGGCGCCCTAGGGTTTCCCTAGGGAAGGGGCGGCGGCCACAAGGGAAGCCCTAGATGGGTTTGGGCGCCCCCACCCCTACGAAACTTGCGCCCCAAGCCGGGACGGGCGGTTTCCCTAGGGGAGGCGCCCCCACCTCTCCAGGTTACGTGAGATGGGGTGGGAGGGGCGCACAGCCCCATAGTGGGCTGATATGCCCCATCCCCTTGGCCCATAAGGCCCCCAATGCTTGTTGGGGCCTCCGAAACCCCTTTCAGACACGCTCGTCGTCACCCGGTACCCCCGGAACTATTCCGGACTCCAATACCCTTTGTCCAATATATCGATCTTCACCTCCGGACCATTCCGGAGTTCCTCATCACATCCGGGATCTCATCCGGGACTCCGAACAACCTTAGGTAACCACATACTATTTCCCATAACAACTCTAGCGTCACCGAACCTTAAGTGTGTAGACCCTACGGGTTCGGGAACTATGCAGACATGACTAAGACACCTCTCCGGCCAATAACCAATAGCGGGATCTAGATACCCATATTGGTTCCCACATGTTCCACGATGATCTCATCGGATGAACCACGATGTCGGGGATTCCATCAATCCCGTATACAATTCCCTTTGTCAATCGGTATGTTACTTGCCCGAAATTCGATCATCGGTATCCCAATACCTCGTTCAATCTCGTTACCGGCAAGTCACTTTACTCGTTCTGTAATGCATGATCCCATGACTAACTGCTTAGTCACATTGAGCTCATTATGATGATGTATTACCGAGTGGGCCTAGAGATACCTCCCCGTCATACGGAGTGACAAATCCCAGTCTCGATTCATGCCAACCCAACAGACACTTTCGGAGATACCTGTAGTGTACATTTATAGCCACCCAGTTACGTTGTGACGTTTGGTACACCCAAAGAATTCCTATGATATCCAGGAGTTGCACAATCTCATGGTCTAAGGAAATGATACTTGGCATTAGAAAAGCTTTTAGCAAATGAACTACACGATCTTGTGCTATGCTTAGGATTGGGTCTTGTCCATCACATCATTCTCCTAATGATGTGATCCCGTTATCAATGACGTCCAATGTCCATGGTCAGGAAACCATAACCATCTATTGATCAACGAGCTAGTCAACTAGAGTCTCACTAGGGACATGTTGTGGTCTATGTATTCACAGATGTATTATGATTTTTGGTTAATACAATTATAGCATGAACAATAGACAATTATCATGAACAAGGAAATATAATAATAACCATTTTATAATTGCCTCTAGGGCATATTTCCAACAGTACCACTGCTACGGGTAATTCATAGTAGTACAATTATCAGTTACCTCACATACATGACATAATGTATGATATATTTGTAAACTGCTTTTGTTGTCATGCAGACATGGTACTACAAGAAGTTCAGAGTGCACCAATTGGACTATAGCATCTCATATCAATCAAGGTTAAGGCCGCTGATCCAGAACTGGAGCGAGGAGAAGGCAAAAAAGGTTGACAAATAATCCAGAATAATTTATCTAGGAGTTGGAGAGGTAAAATGTCAGCACATTGCCTGGATTATGTAACATGTATATTTTCTAAATCATACTAACGACACTAAACTGTAGTATGTTGAGGACCTGATGAGGCCTTTCATTCCAGCACGAGATGGTACGCTGGCCACCGAAGACTGGCGCTCAGGTAAATGAGTTAACTCAGGCTCAAATATATATTGTAACATTCCAACTAGTATGAAGTTATATAATTCTAACTGTTTCAAAGTCACAGATTAAGGTACTCGTCAGACGTGTATTGACTGATTTGCAAGAAGTTATCTCCCTCGTGCGGGAGGCCGGTGCAGAACAAATCGATAGGATGTGCACCCTTGAAAATAAAATGGATGAGTGCCTTAGGCGTACCCGTACAAATGGATACCTCACAGAGGACCTCATCAAAGAATTGAACGTAAGCCTAGAATTATGAGATTAGTATATATAATTGGAAATGTATGTGTACAAGGTTTTTTTCTAAATTAGTCTACCATGAAAACACTCCAGACTAACATGTACTTTTTAAATAAAAAATGCGATGGAATATTTCCAGGAGTGGAGGACATATATATTTCTGACCTCGGGGCACCTTCACACCCAATGGAGGCCTCTGTTGAGAATGTTGAGCAGGCTTCTGACCAGGGGAAACAAAATGATGTCACGGAGGTCGCTGCTAAGCACCATTGTAAGCAGGGAATAAAAAATGATGACATGGAGCCCCCCATGAAGAACCTTGATGAAGATTTTGACGTACGCATGTTATCTTAATTATGAAACAATCATTGTCGTTTCAGAAATAACATGTGATCTTCCACGTACAGGATGAAGCATTCAAAAGAGCTGAAATAAAAATCAAACATGATCCCAGTGGTATTCATAAGCTTTTGAAAGAGGTGGATGATATCCAGGGTGCTCCTAGTTTGGATAAGCAAATGCATTCCAAAGCCACCACAAGCCTTGAAGATTTCTAGGTGATGCACATTTTACCTATAATTGAGCAAGAATCTGCTAAAGGCTAGCACGCGGTTTATTTCGTATGACAGAATCCGTTCAACCGACGAAGTAAGTAGCACTCTGTGAAGGCTATGGGATCGCGAGAGCCTGAAGAGCCCCGTGCCTTCACAGATGATGACAGCCATGATGAATCCTTTCGAAAGCAGCAAGAAGTAAGTGTGGTTGAACCGACGCCACCAAATCATGGGGCGAAAAGAAAAGTGTGGTATTGCAATTATTTAAGAATAACAAGTATGCTTCATACGATACTGATAAGAAAAAAAAGGAAAAAACAAGACTCCATCAGAGTCTACGAATGATTCGGAGGACACGAACAATAAAAAGAGGAAAATCGGCTCTAGCAACTTAAAAAAGAGGTCAGAAGTTCCTGAAACCCAGAGGGACCATCTAGATGTGGTTCGACAGGATTTCGTGGCGTCACCGATCAACACTACAAATCATGAAAGACAAATGGTCTTAGTTGATGACATTGCCGTGCTGTCGAAGCATTTGCAATGCCTCACCCAAAAAGATGGATCTGAAGATGGCATATGGTTGGGTGACGAAGTAAGATATTTCACAAATTAGTTTATGAAGTTTCATTTTTGTACAATACAATTAACTTGATTATTGTTGTAGGTGGTTGATGCTGCGATCTAGCTCATGCGTCATGATGAACCAATTAACACAAGGGTCGGCCAACTGGTTTACATTGAGAGGATGGCCGGCATCGCTAAGCTTGAAAGAGATGGTAGGATAGAGGAGTGCTACAAGGACGCTTTGGCAGGCATTCCTGGAACAACACAAGGCACCAGCTACCTGAAACATGATATGGTATTTTAACCTAACGTAGAACAGATTTTTTTATTACTATACACGTTGATCTAATTATCTATGCACTCCAGGTTTTCCTACCTACGAACAGCCAGAATGTCCACTGGTTACTTGTGGTCGTAAACCCCAGAAGGAAGGAGATTCAGGTTCTTGATTCACTTTTCCACTGTATGGTACCGAAAGAAGTAAATAACGTGGTGAGAATTTCAACATATTTAATTATAACAAAGGATTTAACATCGTATGTAAGTATTAGTCGTAGGCAACTTCTCATCCCATTGGGCTTGTAGGTACGTGGGATCACTACTAGGGAAAACCTTATACACAGAATCTTACCAGCAACGATCTTCAAAATACAACGCTACTGCTATTTAGCAGCAGCGCGCTCTAGGAAAACGCGCTACTGAAAGAAAAGTAGCAGTAGCGCGTTCCCACAAAACCGTGCTACTGCTCTAATTGCCATGACATGGCCGTCCAGCTAGTTATAGCAGTAGCGCCCTATAATGGACCGCGCTACTGCTACAGATGTTAGCAGCAGCGCACTTCTTTGAAACTCGCTACTGCTAAGTTCAGCCCACAAGTTTAGTCCCACCTTGCTCCGCGAACAGGGTGTTTACCACCTTAAATATGTTACTCCTCAAACTATCACAACCACTTGGTCTTCACTGAACTCTATGTGTAGAATTTGTGGCCGCAATATGAGTCTTCTCCGGTTCCTACCGGAGAGGACTCATATTGACAATTCAGATTGTACACAAAAAGATCATTAGTTGCCAATGTATTTTTGCATTGACAGACAACTTAGCAGTAGCGCGTTTAGTAGCAAAGCGCTACTGCTAGTCCAACTTATCAGTAGCATTCATCCCAGCGCATCACTACTGCTATTCTCCTTAGCTGAAGCGTGTTTTGCTACCCACGCTACTACTAACCCTACCTTATCCCCACGCACGCGGCCGACCCCTCTCGCTCACTCACTCTCCTCCTCACTCTCGCCCGCGCCGATAACCGCCGTCGTCCGTCGCCGCCGCCGCCGTCGTTCGTCCGCCACCGAGGTACTCCTTCCTTCCGTCCCTCCTCCTCTCACCGTGCCCTCTGCCCTCCTCCTCCCACCGCACCCTCCGCCCTCCTCCTCCCACCGTGCCCTCCTCCCTCCGTCTGCGGCCGCCCCCTCCTCCCTCCTCCGCCGGCAGCCCTCCTCTCACTGCCCCTCCCTCCTCCTACTCCCAC